>NC_133328.1:408709281-409076781 GCF_042186555.1 Aquarana catesbeiana | reverse complement strand
AGTTGACCTATGAGGCCAGTCAGTCGACCATCCATTTCCTCGATTTAGAGATTTCAGTGGTTGATAACCATCTCACCACCAAAACTTTTTTCAAAGCCACCGATCGGAATGGTTACATTCCGATCGACAGTTGCCATCACGCAACATGGCTGAAATCCATTCCCCGGAGTCAGATGTTGCGGATCAGACGCAACTGTTCAAAACTTACTGATTATTTCGACCAAGCTAATCTACTGAAGTTGAGGTTTATGGATAAAGGTTATGACGCATCAGAGATTGACGAAGTAATTCATAATGTCTCTTTGGTTGACAGAAGTTCACTCATCTCGGAACAACCTAAACCCATTGTAGAAAACAAACATAAATGGTCCTTTCTTACGAATTTTTCAATTCAACACAAACAGGTTAAGGATATTTTTCATAGGCACTGGAACGTTTTAAAAAATGATATCGTCCTAGGACCAGTCCTTCCGGAACAAGCAGGGGTGGTTTACAGAGGTGCTATGCCCCTGAGAGGACAGATTGCACCTAATGTAACTGACCCCCCAGTCGTCCCTTCTTTTTTTCAAAATATGAAGGGTTTTTTTCCCTGTCGAAAATGCAGGGTGTGTAAACATAATACACTCAAATCCCGGAAGATTGATACGTTCAGATCAACCACCATGGGGAAAGAATATTCTGTTAAACACTTTGTTACATGTTCTACGAGGTATATCGTGTATCTCATCACTTGCCCTTGTGGGAAGCAGTACGTGGGGCGGACCATTCGTACTTTTGCTATAAGGGTTAATGAACATATTAAATCTATCAAAAAGGGACGTACGAATCATAGTGTTCCCAATCATTATTTAGCCTGCCATAATCGTGATCCCACAGGCACTAAGTTCCAAATAATAGACAAATTTATCCCCCACTGGAGAGGTGAGTCATGTATAAGAGGAGTATCAAAGCTCGAAACTTTTTGGATATACCAATTAAGATGCTTTACGCCATATGGGCTAAATGTTGAGTGGGACATCAATTCATTCATTAACCAATCTTGATTTTTCTTTTTATTCTCTTTCCTCCTAGGTTTACTCATTATACTGATAATTAGAATCAGCTGTATTTGTGCTAGGATATTTTCGGGCTTTGCTCTCAATTAATAGTGTATGGTGGCTTTACACTTTTAGAGATTAGTTCTACAATTACTGTTGTGCTTAATTTATACATATATTTTATATAATTTTATATAATTTAATTCTTTTTTTATATTTATGAGAGAATTGCTGTTAAGTATGTATTTGTAGTATGGCTCCTTGTTCCTCTAGGTGATATTGGCCCCATATGTGCCATGACCTAACACGATCTAGATGGTTACTAAGGCATATAAATATATATTTAAGTACAAGAATGGCCAATGCCTTCTAAATTAAAAATAATTTTCTTTTCGTTTCTATTGTTTACAATGTAGCCATAATGCTTACTGACTTCCGGAATATACATTTTAGTTTAAGTAACAGGGTCATTTAATTGTATTCCAAATTTGGGTTTTTATACCTATTATTTTGGCAGATTATAATGATTGCTGCGATTCCGTTTAAATATATATTTCTATCACTTCCTTCCTCAATGACCCATTTGGAACACATTTGCGTTCCAACAGCCTCTGTGATGTGTGTTTCACTTCCGGTATAATACAATGATGTACACCTATCGACACGTCAGACGCTGTCACATGATGGAGGTCGTGTGTACGTCATACGGCGTTGACTCGGATTGGGTCAGTAACTGAGGAACGCACTCCTCTGTCCAAGGAGTGCGCACAACTTGACGAGATCCACATCGAGGTATGGTGGGTAGAGGCGGTGTTAATAGTTCGTCTCCCCATTGGCTAATGTGTTAACACATGACTCCGTATGGAACGCACGCTATCAATTCAGGAAGTCAGCGCGCATGACGCTGTAACAGCTGTTTTTAGGACGTCATTATTATGAATGTATATAAGCGTGGAGGTGGCGGGATGGCATATACCCCAGCCGAAGTCTTTTTAGACAAAACCGGTCTGGTTTCTTTGCTGTACCCAGCCACTTTTACCACGCTTACCAATTTTTATTCACTTTGTACTACTGGAATCGATTCTACTAATTTTAAACTTTTATGGATTGTCTGATGATCTTGAGTGATCTAATAAATGCTATCTGAAAAATAATCTTTGGATTTACACCATGTGGAGGCTCCTTGTTTTTTCTTCATACATGGTCCATGCATGCTGAGAAAGACGGTAATCGTGCAGACCCTTTGGGGCAGGATCTTGGCCCCCCATCTGAGGAGGAACTCTTTCGGTGTACTAGCCATCTTGACACTGTCATCCTAAGACAGTACAAGCCCTATTGACTCACCGCCAACGGCCTGTGAGTCCACCCAAATCGGTAAGAGTATTCCATCCCTTACTCAGATTTGGATTTCTAGTTGTGATGTTACCCGCCTGGGATTCAATTTGAGTCAATCACGCCATACATAATATGGACTAATATATTATGTTTTATTGTTTATTTGGGAGGCATATCTCCCCACTTGCACTGTGGATATTTTTTGACATTATATAATTTCTTTTTACCACTGATAAGTTTTGATTGTTCATTGATATATTTATTATTTTCCTTTTTTGTGTTGTTTTGTGCTCTTCCTGAAAAGATAGAGCATTTCACTTGGTCACGGGTGTGTTGATATTGGATGTTATATCCTTATTCACTGCACCATTTAGTACACATACCTTTCAGGTTTGGGATTAGATAAGGTCATTTGCTTTTCCAAATGCAAACAGACTTCCTTCTGTCCTATACCTTTACACTTGTTTTTTCACTATAGCGCTACACTTTTAATATATAGTTAACGTGCACAAATTTAGTCGGTTTGTAGTGTTGGCTGCTGTTCTGACTTGTTGGATTGGCGTGGTATTTTCCTTATTTATTCCTAACACATTACCCAGTCCATATCAGTATAGATATCCAGCATGATATTTTTCCCCATTGAGATCTGATGTGTTTTCAAAGTGTTCCTTTAATTTTTTTGAGCAGTGTATAAACCAAGCCTCTGTTTACACCGGAGCAGCTTTGAAGTTACGCTACTTTAGCATGATTTCAAAGCCACACATCAGTGTGATTTACATTGCCAATTTCATTGTAGCTTGCGACTTCATAAAAACAGAACAAATTCTGGATGAATCCTCTGCACAGTGCTATACACCCTTTCCAGCAAACTGGAAAACAGGGATTTTTAGTTCACACATTTGCAATACATGCTTAAAGTGGTTGTAAACCCTTACAGACCACTTTTCGCTACAGATAAGCATATAATAAGGCTTACCTGTAGCTACCCAGGATATCTCCTAAACCTGCATGGTTTAGGAGATATCTCCCGTATTTGCATGTGCTGATGTCATTGGCACATGCGCAGTGACACAAACTGAAGCAATGGCACGTATGTGCCGTTGCTTCAGTTAGTGTGCTGCTACCGCGCACATGCGCGGGAGTGACGTCATCGCGGCTCCAGCTAATCACAGCGCTGGAGCCTCCTTACCAAGAACTAACCCCCCGGGAGTGATGTCACCGGCCGGTGCTGTGTACGGGCACCGCAGCGAGGGCTTCAATTTTAGGTGAGTATTACACAATGAGTTAGTATGCTATGCATACTAGCTCATTATGCCTTTGTCTTACAGGTGTTCGTTTTTTTTTTAAATGAGTTTACAACCACTTTAAGCTGGCCAGCTGCATCAAAGTAATCCCTCCTCTGGCCATTCTTACACTGCTCTGCCACTGCAAATGCCATGGTGGACACCATGCCAACATGGAGCATAAAGACACAAGGTGGGGGAGAGCTACTAAGTCTGGTCACTGACCTGTGTTACAACAAAGAAAAGATATACCTGTGCTCAAATCCCAATAGCTTGTACATGTATTGAAACTATCAAGTGCTAAAGGGTTGTGACCACATATTAACACTACAAACTCTGAAAGGACCCTCTGCACACTGGATTTTTAGTTCACACATATTGCTATACACACTTAAGCTGGTCAACTGTGTCAAAGTAATCTCTTCATACAAGAGAAGTCTACACAAGTCGCAATGAAATCTGCAAAAAGTAGTGCAGGAACCTTTTTTAAAGGTGCTACGACATGAGTAGCGGCAATTTGAACGATTCAATTGCCGACAATGTGGGGTGCAACTTTTAATGTGATTTGGAACTGTCAAATCACATGACAAATCGCACCAGTGTGAATGGAGGAACTTTTCAGGCTTCTTAAAGAGCAACAAAAAATCCACAAATCCAGTCTGCAGTTCCCTTTTTCTCTTTTAGTTGTAAATGTATTTAATTCTGAGGTATTATGTTGAGAAATAGATGGAGAGGCAGGAGGCAGTACCTTTGGGAATTAACCTCCCTGGCGGTATGATTATTTCAGATTTTTGCATCTCAAAGTGGTACAATTATTTTGCATGGAAATTTTGGCGTTTTATATTGTAGGCCTGTAATTCTTAGCAATAACACACCTAAATCTGTCCAAACAAGAGTCTAGTAGATATCCAGGGTATGATGAAGTTTGAAACACAAAATCATAAATTATAATATAATAAATAAATAATTATAAAAAATAATAATATAATAATAATAAAATAAATTTCCCCACAATTCACTATCGCTCAATTCTGCAAGTGTTCTAATTTACTATCGCTGTTTTCTAGCTGGTCTAAAGCTACTTTTGACGTAAAGGGATACTTTTTGGTTGCTATGGACAATCTCCAGTTTCCAGGCAGAAAGAACAGTATATATCATATAAAACTGCATGCAGGGCGTTGGACAAAGCACTGGGGACAAAAAGGATGTGAAATAATTTCATACAGTACTGTAATCTGTAAGATTACAGTACTGTATGTGTTATGAATTTTCACTATTTTGAATTTGCCGCAAGGCTCCGCCCCCGTGCGTCGCGACGCTCGCAAGGAACGGAGCCCGGCACAAAGAGGCTTCGGGTGGAGGACAGAGCCTGCAGACACAGCGGGGGGACATTGCAGGATCCTGTGGACAAGGTAAGTATACCGCACCAGGATCCTGAGATGTAATCCCGAGTGTGGCTCGGGGTTACTGCTAATGGTGCTGAAATTTAACCCTGAGCCACACTCGGGAATACCGCCAGGGAGGCTACCATAGAGTATTGTTACCCTGCCTTCATGACCCTTATTTAGAAGTTTTCTGTCATGGTATTTGTATATTGCTAAAGGGCTTAAAGGATAAGTTCATATACATATACATATACAGTCAGTCTAGTATATACAGTCAGGTCCATAAATATTGGGACATCAACACAATTCTAATCTTTTCCGCTCTATACACCACCACAATGGATTTGAAATGAAACAAACAAGATGTGCTTTAACTGCAGACTTTCAGCTTTAATTGGAGGGTATTTACATCCAAATCAGGTGAACAGTGCAGGAATTAAAACAGTTTGTATATGTGCCTCCCACTTTTGAAGGGACCAAAAGTAATGGGACAATTGGCTGCTCAGCTGTTCAATGGCCAGGTGTGTGTTATTCCCTCATTATCCCATTTACAAGGAGCAGTTAAAGGTCCAGAGTTCATTTCAAGTGTGCTATTTGCATTTGGAATCTGTTGCTGTCAACTCTCAATCAGATCCAAAGAGCTGTTACTATCAGTGAAGCAAGCCATCATTAGGCTGAAAAAACAAAGCAAACCCATCAGAGAGATAGCAAAAACATTAGGTGTGGCCAAATCAACTGTTTGGAACATCCTTAAAAAGAAAGAACGCACCGGTGAGCTCAGCAACACCAAAAGATCCAGAAGACCACGGAAAACAACTGTGGTGGATGACCGAAGAATTCCTTCCCTGGTGAAGAAAACACCCTTCACAACAGTTGGCCAGATCAAGAACACTCTCCAGGAGGTAAGTGTATGTGTGTCAAAGTCAACAATCAAGAGAAGACTTCACCAGAGTGAATACAGAGGGTTCACCACAAGATGTAAACCATTGGTGAGCCTCAAAAACAGGAAGGCCAGATTAGAGTTTGCCAAACAACATCTAAAAAAGCCTTCACAGTTCTGGAACAACATCCTATGGACATATGAGACCAAGATCAACTTGTACCAGAGTGATGGGAAGAGAAGAGTATGGAGAAGGAAAGGAACTGCTCATGATCCAAAGCATACCACCTCATTGGTGAAGCATGGTGGTGGTAGTGTCATGGCGTGGGCATGTATGGCTGCCAATGGAACTGGTTCTCTTATATTGATGATGTGACTGCTGACAAAAGCAGCAGGATGAATTCTGAAGTGTTTCAGGCAATATTATCTGCTCATATTCAGCAAAATGCTTCAGAACTCATTGGACGGCGCTTCACAGTGCAGATGGACAATGACTCGAAGCATACTGCGAAAGCAACCAAAGAGTTTTTTTAAGTGAAAGAAGTGGAATGTTATGCAATGGCCAAGTCAATCACCTGACCTGAATCCGATTGAGCATGCATTTCACTTGCTGAAGGCAAAACTGAAGGGAAAATGCCCCAAGAACAAGCAGGAACTGAAGACAGTTGTAGTAGAGGCCTGGAAGAGCATCACCAGGGATGAAACCCAGTGTCTGGTGATGTCTATGCATTCCAGACTTCAGGCTGTAATTGACTGCAAAGGATTTGCAACGAAGTATTAAAAACTGAAATTTTGATGGATGATTGTTAATCTGTCCCATTACTTTTGTATGTAGGGGACTGTATATATATTTTATGCACAGCAGATCACTGAATCACCTGCCTGCCTGAAAGTGTATTTGAAAACGTACACCAGGAACGGCCTGCAGTTAGATATAGGCTTGGCTAGACTAGAATGCAGTGGATATATATATGTAGGAGACTGTATATATATTTTAGGCACTGCAGATCACTGAATCACCTTCCTGCCTGCCTGAAAGTGTATTTGAAAACATACACGAGGAATGGCCTGGAGTCAGATATAGACTTGGCTAGACTAGAATGCAGTGGATATATACGGTATATATCCATTGCATTCTAGTCTAGCCAAGCCTATATCTGACTGCAGGCCGTTCCTGGTGTATGTTTTCAAATACATTTTCAGGCCGGCAGGCAGGTGATCCAGTGATCTGCAGTGCATAAAATATATATACAGTCTCCTACATATATATATCCACTGCATTCTAGTCTAGCCAAGCCTATATCTGACTGCAGGCCATTCCTGGTGTACTTTTTCAAATACACTTTCAGGCAGGCAGGCAAGTGATTCAGTGATCTGCAGTGCATAAAATATATATACAGTCTCCTACATATATATATCCACTGCATTCTAGTCTAGCCAAGTCTATATCTGACTCCAGGCCATTCCTCGTGTATGTTTTCAAATACACTTTCAGGCAGGCAGGCAGGTGATTCAGTGATCTGCAGTGCATAAAATATATATACAGTCTCCTACATATATATATATATATATATATATATATATATTCACTGCGTTCTAATCTAGCCAAGCCTATATCTGACTGCAGGCCGTTCCTGGTGTATTTTTTCTACTAAACATCAGGCGGTGTTTTGCTAATAACATTTTTTACAGCATGTCTGGAAGGCCACCAAGGAGAGGCAGATGCTCAGAGGCCACTAAAAGAGGGCAAGCAGGCTCTGTGTCTATAGCCAACAGTGCTGGTCGTGGACATGGTGCATCCTCAGCACATTGCCTTGGGGCACGCTTGTCCTTTTTTTCGGCAGCTGGCCGTGTTGATCCACAACATGCAGAAGAGTTGGTAGAGTGGATAACTAAGCTGCCCTCATCCTCCTTATCCTCTGTCACCCAGGGCTCAGAGCAGTTTGCCTGCCAATGCAGCTGCCAAAGCGGCCTATTCCATTGGCTCAATGTCATCAGTCACTCCTTCCCTAGTCCCACCATCATGCACGGAGGAGTCCCCCGAACTGTTCGACTACAGTGTCGGGTACATGCTGCAGGAGGATGCGCAGCGTTTTGAAGCCTCTGATGATGGTACCCAGGTTCAGGAAGGCAGTAACATGAGCCCAGAGAGAGGAAGTGCCCAAGAAGGACAAGAAACTGGCAGTCATGTTCCCCCAGCTGCAGCATACTGCCAGGTTTGCTCCAGTGACCAGGAGGGAGGGAATGCTGAGGTCACTGTCTCTACGTGGGTGCCTGATAGAAGAGAGGAGGAGGGGGAGGAGGAGGAGGCACATCTCCAATGAGGCAGGATGCCCTCCAGGGGCCAGCTTAAGGGCAGCCACCTGACTGCATCACACCACAGAGCTCCGCATGTGCAGGGCGCTGCTGACTCCCCACATATTTTGAAAAGTTCTTTGGTGTGGGCCTTTTTTGATATGTGTGCAGCAGATCGCACCATTGCTGTTTGCAACATATGTCTGAAGCATATCAATCGTGGCCAAAACAGCAGCCGCTTGGGCACCACATGCTTGACTAGATATATGATGACCTCCCATGCAGTCCGTTGGCAACAGTACTTAAAAGACCCACACCAAAGAACAAGGCGGGCCTCTCCTTGCTCCTCATCAGCTGGGATCTCCAACCCCACTATACCTTCAGTCCCCTCAGAAACCTGCACTGAGAGGAAGGAAGGTGTAGAATTAGGTGTGCCAAGTACTCGTGGGCAATCTGCTATTGCTACACCAACATCCGATTGTAGCAGGCAAATTTCCCTACCCCGGTTGCTAAACCATCAAAAGAAATTCGGTCCCAGCCATCCACATGCTCAGCGGCTGAATGCTAGCTTGGCTAAATTGCTAGCACTCCAACTGCTGCCTTTTCAGCTGGTAGACTCTGCCCCCTTTTGTGAAGTTGTGGAATGTGCAGTACCTCAGTGGCAGGTTCCCAAACGCCAGTTCTTTTCACTGAAGGCCATTCGGGCTCTCTACCGGCATGTGGAAGGCAATGCCTTGGCCTTCGTTGGACAGGGCAGTCAGTGGTTAGGTGCATATTACCGCTGACTCATGGTCCAGCAAGGACGTTACCTTTCTTCCACGACACACTGGGTAAGTCTGCTGGCAGCTGGGAAGGATGCAGGACAGGGTGCAGTATTGTTGGAGTTTGTTCCGCCACCACACCTCCAAAATGCTAGTAGTGGTGATTCTGCCATACCTCTCTCCTCCACCCCCTCCTCTTCTTTTTCCTCTATGGCCTCTTCCTCTGCAGATTTCTCCTCTGAACCAGCAGTGCTCCGTAGGCATTCAAGGGGCTATGCAAGTACTCAGGCAAAAAGTCAGACTCAGAGGTGGTTGACACCACGCCAGCTTCAGGCAGGAATGTTGGTTTGCGACAATGGCACCAAGCTCCTCTCCGCCCTCCGACAGGGACTCTTGACTCATGTTCCCTGTTTGGTTCACGTCCTTAATTTGGTGGTGCAGCGGTTCTTGTGCAGGTACCCGGGCTTACAGGATCTCCTGAGGCAGGCCAGGAAAGTCTGTGGGCATTTCTGCCGGTCATATAATGCCAGTGCTTGGCTGGCTGACCTTCAAAAGGAATGCAACCTGCCCAAGAACCACCTCATTTGTGACATGTCCACCAGGTGGAACTCAACATTGGCAATGCTGCAGTGGCTGCACATGCAGCAGAGGGCCATCAATGAGTACCTGTGTGAGTATGGCACCAGGACAGGGTCAGGGGAGCTTGGCTTTTTTTCGCCACATCAGTGGCTACTGATCAAGGATGCATGCACTGTCCTGTCACCATTTGAGGAGGCCACGAGGATGATGAGCAGTGACAGTGCATGCATCAGTGATATCGTCCCTCTTGTCTTCCTGTTGGAGCACACGCTTCGTAGAATAATAGACAGGGCACTTGATGCAGAACAGAGGGAGGAAGAGGAGGACTTCCTTCCCTCTCAAGGCCCCCTTTATCCTGACAGTATTCCTGCGGCCCACCAATCACACAGGAAGAGGAGGAGGAGGATGAGGATTGTGTAAGCATGGAGGTGGAGCCTAGCACTCAGCATCAGCAGCAGTCTTCAAGGGATCGTTTTCAGTCCCCAGAAAGCCATGGACTTGTACGTGGCTGGGAGGAGGTGGCTGTGGATCATGTCATCCTTAGTGACCCAGAGGACTCCGGATCGAATGCCTCAGCAAACCTTCGCTGCATGGCCTCCCTGATCCTGCAAAGCCTGCAAAAGGACCCTCGGATTCGTGGTATCAAGGAGAGGGATCATTACTGGCTGGCAACCCTTCTTGATCCATGTTACAAGGGTAAGGTTGCAGAACTTATCCAACCTTCGCAGAGGGAGCAGAGGATGAAACATCTTAGGGAGGCCTTGCAGAAAGGTTTGTGCAATGCGTTTCCAGAGCCTGGGAGGTTACAATTTCCTGGTCCTCCTGGACAATGTGTTGCTGAGGCTTCGGTCAGTCACAGAAGGAGCGGTGGAGAAGGTGCCCATTTGACCGATGCGTTCAGACAATTCTTTAGTCTGCAGCCCCAAGATCTGATTGGTTCCAGCAACCATTGCCAGCGTCTGATTTACATGGTGCAGGAATACCTAGGGGCAAGATCAGACTTGGAGACCTTTTCAACCGAAAATCCTCTGGGTTACTGGGTCTTGAGGATGGATCACTGGCTAGAGCTTGCACAATATGCAATTGAGCTACTGGCCTTTCCTGCATCCAGCGTTCTTTCTGAGCACATTCAGTGCTGCTGGAGGTTTTGTAACTGATCACAGAGTGCGCCTGTCCACAGACTCATTTGATCGGCTCTCCTTCATAAAAATTAATCAGTCTTGGATCACCAGCTACCAAGCGCCTATGCTGAGTGACTATCCTGTTTTGCTGAGTGACTATCCTATTCCTCCTCAATGTTCATGTTGATAGCTTCTAAGAACATTTTTTTGTCAGGGCACCACCACCAGTGCCTAAGGCCCAATTTTTCTGCCCCTGTTTAGGGGCGTATAATTATAATTTTTGCTGTAATATTTTGCAGCAGGGCTTGTTCTCGCTCTCAACTAGAGTATCTGTGAGGGGGTTGCAGTGTTGTGGCACCACCGCCAGTGCCTAAGGCCCAATTTTTCTGCCCCTGTTTAACAGGGGCATGTAATTCCAATTTTTGCTCTAATATTTCACAGCAGGGCCTGTTCCTGCACTCAACAAGAGTATCTGTGAGGCTTTACAGTGTTGTGCTACCACCACCACTGCCTAAGGCCCAATATTTCTGCCCCTGTTTAACAGGGGCATGTAATTACAATTCTTGATATAATATTTCACAGTAGGGACCGTTACAGCGCCCACCAGGAGTAACTATGAGGAATTACAGTGTTCTGGTACCACCAACACCTAAGGCCCAATTTTACGCAGAGTGTATAGGGCAGGCTGTATAGTATATACAGGTGGTCCTCTATTTTCAAAGATCGAAATTACAAACGAATCCTACTTACAAACGGAGGGAGACAACAGGGAGTGACAGGAAATCTACCCCTAGGACGGGAAATTCTCTACTGTAAGAGTTACTGTAATATGGGAAAAAGGTGTCTCCACTGATGCTTTATCACCAATCCTTGTTTCTACAACAACCCAACATTTTTTAAAATTCAATTCTCATTGGGACAGAAAGTGAGGTGAAATCTTCTGAACTGGGGCACAGACAGCAAAACAAATGTTACAGGGGTGATGATAACCCTTCCCTATGCTATCCAAAAAGCTTTTAAATAGATTTTTTGGCTGGAGCTACACTTAGAAAATGTACCTGTTCGAAATTACAAACAGATTTAACTTAAGAACAAACCTACAGTCCCTATCTTGTTTGTAACCCGGAGAGAACCTCTATACTGCTGCTGTTCAGAGTATATAGGGCCTGGGGGCCCCACGCCTTTTTTTTAATTTGGGTGTGGGGTTCACCTTAATATCCATACCAGACACCAAAGGGCCCATTAATGGGCTGGTAGGGGGGGCAACATTACATTACAGCCACAAGCAGTTTTATATGACTTTTTTTCCTCTAGAAATGTCATTTTGTGCAGGGACTGTTCTAAACACAGGAAACACGCACCACTTTACAGGCATACTATAGACACCCCCCAGATATGATATTTAAAGGAATATTTCACTTTTATTTTTTCACTTTAAGCATTAATAAAATCACTGCTCCCTAAAAAATGGCCGTTTTTAAACCTTTTTTTTTGCATTGATACATGTCCCCTGGGGCAGGACCCGGGTCCCAAAACACTTTTTGAGACAATAACTTGCATATTAGCCTTTAAAATTTGCACTTTTGATTTTTCACGTTCGAATCCCATAGACTTTAACAGGGTTCGCGTGTTCACACAAATTTTTGGTCTGTTCACGTGTTCTCATCCCTACACACTAGCAGGAAGTATCAATGAACTACCACAACGCTTAACAGCTCAGTGGTAGTTGATTGAGAACTACAAGCCGACAGCCGCAAAGGCTGTCAGATCTTGTAGTTTTCTGATTCATAGAACGCTGTTAATGGATGACACGGCTGGCGGGCAGAGCCCCACGTCTTTTACAGATTGTGACAGCTAGCAGGAGAGAGAAGAGCTGTCAGACTGGTGGTTCAGGGGGAGTGGGGGCCGGTGCATCTGTAACATGTTACATATTTACATATACATACTGGGTGTAAGGTGAACTTATCCTTTAATAAAACTTCATAATGACAAAAAAAAATAATCCACAAACCCCTTAAATGTGGGGATGCCTTAAAGCAGGGGTAGGCAACCTCTGTCCTCCAGCTGTGGTGAAACTAAAAATGCCCTCATGCCTCTTCCTCTAAAGTCGCGTACACACGAGCGGAATGTCTGACAGAAAAAGTCAGATGGAAGCTTTTCATTGTCTATTCCGATTGTGTGTGCCTCATCTGACTTTTTTTTTTTTAAATTCTGACAGACCTAGGAATAGAACATGTTCTAAATATTTCTGATGGAACCAATTCCTATCGGGAAAACCGCTTGTCTGTATGCTGTTCCGACGGACCAAAAACAACGCTTGCTCTGAAGCAAGTACGAGACAGAAGCTATTGGCTACTGGCTATTGAACTTCCTTTTTCTAGTCCTGTCGTACGTGCTGTAAGTCACAGCGTTCTGGACGGTCGGACTTTGGTCGGACTTTGGGTTTTGGGTGTATAGGCAAGACTGCTTGAATGGAATTCCGCCGGAGTTCTGTCGAAGAAACCTTTGGAGTTTATTCAGACGGCAAAACCGGTTGTGTGCACACGGCATAAGAGTCATGCCTCTGATTGTTAGGGTCTTGCAATGTCTCATGGGACTTGTAGTTTCACCACAGCTGGAGGGCCGAGGTTGCCTACCCCTGCCTTAAAGCTTCTTGCAGGGTTACAGAACAGTATGATTCAATCCTTAAAAAAAAAAAAAAACATAAAAAAAACTACAAATGTCTCCTAATGTAAATCCATCATCAATCATGGTGTCTAAAGATGTAAATCCATTATCGGTCATGACAACCCACCACCCAACAATGTTTCCCTGTCATTTACTGACACTTTTAGAGGACTACATCATACTGTTCCATAGCACTATGTGCAGCTTTAAAGCATACCTCAATCATGTTATTGAAAGGAGTTGTGTATTTTCAACTTTTAGTCATGTAGCAAGGTCCCGGGTCCCCTTTGGTCTAATGAGAACCTTCAGAGACAGGAACAGCTGACATCCTTCTGTGTAGAGTGGGTTACAAGGCATGGTGGGTGTAATGCAAAGTAGATTTGTGGGTGCCAGACACTTGTTGAATGAAAAGAGATTTATTTTCTCTTGAACAGAACTGTGGGAGAGAGGGTTTAGGGCCAGGACACCCTTTAGTTTTTGCAATGTTAATTAGCAGACTCCGTGACTTCTATAGGTAAACAGCCATGCAGGGAAAATCATCCAGCAGGACACCACATCTGCATGTGTAGGATCACTGTCTCCTATGGCACAGTCTTATAACAGTTTCTAACACAAGTTGTAACAAACTTCTGTACTTCCTCTACAATCACTTCTTGTAGATCTTCACACCACTGAGCTCCCAGTCTCTCTCACTAGACTTACTGATCCACTGCCACTGGATCCCCTGAGCTCTTCCAGTCTTCACACTGAGTATCTTCCTGAAGCGTCACCCCGCTTCCCTGCTGGGTCCCTAGCTTGGCACTCCAGATACTTCTCAAGCGTCACCCCACTGGCCTGCTTGGTCCCTGGCTTGGCACACAACACTGCTCTGCAAGCGTTACCTCCGCTGGCTGGGTCCCTGGCTTGACACCTGCGGAAGTTTCCCAATTCTTCACTGTCCCCGGTTGGTGAGAACACTGCTCCGGTACTTGCTTTAGCTACTCACTGTGGTCCCTGGTAATAAGGTGAATGGTCCCTTAGTGACGACCTCGACCTCCGACCATGACAGGTTCTCCGGCCGGCAGAACCATCACTTATGGTTGGACTGCAAGCTGCAATCCCAAACCTACGCTGCTCTCTTGCTTCTGGATTGGCCCTCAGACAGCTTAGTAGCCAGATGTCCCTGGGATAGGCCTCAGGCTCTGGCCTAGCAGCCCGGGACAACACAAAACACGTCCATCCAGACAGCCGTCCAGGTGGCACAGAACCCTGATCACCTGACTCCTCTCAAATATATAGGCTCTCCCGGCAGGCCAAGGGATTTAAAAAACCCCTGCCCATTGGCTGCGATACCCCATATACTCCTAATCTGTCCTTGCATTGCCCTTGTCTTATCTAATGTTGCCAGGTACATGGCCACCTAGTGACAGAAGAGAGAAGTGCAGCAATTCCAGGCTTAAGGTGAAATCAATTGATCCCTAGCAATTAGCCAAGGCAACTATACCTGTCAGGTAAATTTAAGAGCAACTCTGCCTAAACATCAGGGTGCTACAGTCATAAAAAATAACCTTTCCCTGCTGTTATTCTTTTTGCATTGGTTTATGTCTCCCATGGCAGTGCCCAGCGACCCATGTCCTTGTTTCAAAAATAGCTTAAGGTACCTCCCCACTGTTGAAAGACATGTGACCTGATCTGGTACAGGAAGGGAGGTTGCATGCTTAGCGCTCCCTCTTTCTTGGGCACCCAGGCTACATGCCTGGATAAGGGTCCAGGTGGAATTTGAGGAGAAACTTATGCCATTTTTTCATTTTAACCACTTGCCTACTGGGCACTTTTACCCCCTTCCTGCCAAGGCCAATTTTCAGCTTTCAACAAAATTGAATGACAATTGCGCGGTCATGCAACACTGCACCCAAATTAAATTTTTATCCTTTTTTTCACACAAATAGAGCTTTCCTTTGGTGGGATTTATTCACCACTGGGTTTTTTATTTTTTTGTTAAATACAGTTTTTTTTATTTTTTGCTAAATAAACTAATAAAGACAGAAAATTTTGAAAAAACCCAAACTTTTTCATAGTTTGTTATAAAATTTTGCAAAGAGGTAATTTTTCTCCTTCGCTGATGTGCGCTGATGAGGCTGCACTGATGGGCACTAATGGGGCGGCACTGTTGAGGCGGATCAAGTGTTTTTCTGTACCTAAATCTAGGGGCGGTCCTACCTAAATGCAGTACTAGAAACTAAAAGGTCCTTGGGCCTCTTCAAAAGCTTTCCTACTGTCCAGTGTAATGTTAAACATTGGGGGCCCAGAGTCCTGTTTTGCAACACTCAGATCTATTGTTATCCCATGATAAAGAGCATTAGTCCTCAAACTATGTCTCTTTAAGAGAGGTTCGGGAGGTCATGGCCAATGGCCTCTCACTACTATATAGTCTATTAAGAAGCCTCTCCCTGCTCTCTGATGACCCTGTGGCATTAGGGACATTTCTGGACTCTGTATTAGTGATCTCTTGCAGCAACATACCTTTCCTCCAGAGCACTGAATCTCTCTGACAGCTGCAGCCTGTGAGAATGTAGTCTCACTCTGACACCTTGACAAGCTCTGGCAACAGCAGCATTCACCTCAGCTGAACCCTGTAACAATCATCTCTCACTCCCCACGTGCGTATGTCAAGAGCTCAGGCCTCTCCTTCCTTTTCTCTATTCTGCAGCACATTGTGCTCCTGGGACTTGCAGTCCCATAAATATCTCCACTTAGTAGAGGCTGTCTTCTGGGGATACATTCCCCACAGTTCCAACCAATCCCAACCATAACACTATCAGGATGACAACGGAAGGGGCAGGGATGGTGGTGATATCATTGGAAAAATAAGGTCATTGCCACATTTGGTGATTATCATTGCCCAAATATGGCCAGTGACCATATTTGTTCAGTGTTGTCATGAGTATCCCCACCCATTTGCTTATGTGGCAGGGATTCCTGGTGACATCAGGGGTTTCTGGGGACCCGGCAGTTGCAAGCACCCATGGCTTCCTTAGGAACCAGTAACAGTGGGAAGATGTTATATATATATATATATATATAAGCAGTAGAAATTTCACTTCTATATAAGATGTTCAGTTCCTGCCCAACAGGGGGCAACACAGGCAAAAGTCCAGGGTTTAATCTGGATGCCCGAATAACCACCATCTAAATATACAGTATATAGCCTTTGGAGTGATCTTTGTATATTTTGTATTGGCTCTAGTGGGTCTTTTAATAAATTATTTTAATAATTTTTTCAGTATATTAAATGGTAAATCCTTATCTTTTGTCCTTAACCAAAATCAGGTTGCAACAGGTTCATTATTTTGTCCATTGCTACAGAAGCATTTTAGGAATATACTCTATATCATCATGATATAATCTTATAATTTGATTCAGCTAAGGAAGTATTGATGTAAGAGTTAGACATTTGAGATAGATAGATATTTCAAAAGACAACATTATGTACAATTTCTAAATTCTTCTGGAGCTTTGAGATTGATTTTACAAAGGTTTTCAGAGGAAGATGCTGATGCAATATCCTCTTGAGTCTTGAGTGTTAAAGGGCGCTAGTAAGATTAGAGTTGGGCAAATCTGAAGTGTTTCTCTACTCCCTGACTGGTATTTGGTAGTGATTTGGAAGAAGTTCCAAATAATGAATTACCCTGGGTGAAAAAATTCACCAATCTAAATGAAGCCCTCATTTATCCAACATTGAACGCCATTGATTTAAGGTCTCGGGTCAAAGTCTAGGTTCCTGAAAGGCAGTGCTAAAGTTATATGTCAGTTGTGCCGATTGTCCAGAATTGAAAAAGACCTGCGGGGTAGTCACTGCAATCTTCTTATTTTGCTGCTATAAAGAGGGTATGAATTACCTTTGTCTCTCCAAACAAAGACCAACATTTCAATTTTGGAGATACTTTAGGTGTCTGGTATGTGTAGGTTTAGGTATGTTTAGCATAGGTAGGTTTAGGTGTTTAGGTGAAATATGGGTATGGTTTAGGTAATTGGAATGGGCAAAGTTCTAATGTTTACTGTGATAAAATAGATACTCCTGAACCAAATATGGTGGTGGTTCTGGTCATCTGGTTAGATCCTCTATTAATTATTTAAAGATTGAAGGATAGTTTTCTTTTTATAGAGCTTGGTAACAGGAGGTTATGTTAATGCCCAATTATGGTGCACCACATACAACTGAAGTTAGTTGTTTTCAAACCCTGTTTAAGTTATGTGATATTCACATTTTAGATCTAAATATTTTACTAGCCCAGAGATTTCCAAACAGCTTTTAAGAGTTTTAAAGAGGTTTGAGAGGATCATTAGTGGGGTTGAAATAAGTTTATGGCCTGCAAATATTGCACATTCATGTTCTTCTTCACAACGGCCAAAGCCTCTTATATTAGGGTGGCATCATATCAGTTTTTTAAGAGGTTAATTGGTAGGACAAATAACACCATGCTGTATGTCTACAGACTGTGATTTATACCCCTTTATTGATAATTTGGGATTGTCATAAGAGACTCACAAAATGATTATAAAATGTTTTGAAATCAGTAATGCTCCAATATGTAAAATAAATAATATCGCAATGCTTCATTATATAAGATAAATAATGCTGTGATATGGAATCAAAAGTTTTTCAGTTAATTGATACCACTATTTCTTTTCTAGGCTTTTTTAAGGCCCAGTTAGATTGAATATCTGAGAATAAAATGAATACTCTTCTCATTTGGTCTGGGGTTTGTCTGTAGTAAATTGTTTGGCTAATAGCTTTTTGAGATTTTAATATTACAGTATATTAGTGATATTGGACTGTACTTTTTTACTTTTGTTGTATGTTTATTTGATTTCATTTATTTTGTATGCGAGCCACTTTATTTTCTGGATTCAGTTTCAACCTGTATTTTAACCCCAAACTTTCTTTTTGGATAGAATACTCCGATTAGATTTTTATAACATCCATGTCCCCATCCGGACATTTCTTTTCACTCTTTGTCCTGTAGACAGAATAGGAAATGAGAGGAATTTTTTTCAAATTGAAGGAAATCTCCTTTTAGACACCTGTCATCATGGTGTAAGAAAACTCTTTAGAAAAATCAATACTGTTTTGAGTTGAAGAGGATGATTTTTTTTTCTAGTGGTTGGGATAGATTGGTTGCAGTTTCAAATTTTGGGATTGCCACAAATTCAAGGTTCACAATCTTAATTAGAAAAGCATTTGGGGCCCTTTCACACTGATGCGCTTTTGATGTGTTCCCATTGACTTACAACGGAAGGTGCCTTTTTGGTGCGCTTTTGAAAAACAACACTAAAGACAATGCACACCAGTGTGAAAGCGGCTTTATACCAGTGGCGGCTGGTGGTTTTTTTGTTTGGGGACAGGCAAACAATCACCCCCCCAGCGGCACCTCAACCCCTACCGTCTGCCGGTCGGTCCACCAGCACTTACCCAATCTAGGCGGCGGGCATCAGCGGGGATCGGGCATCAGCGGGCATCCGAGGAGCGGAGGGGATCGGGACAAATCCAGCAGCATCAGGGATCAGGCATCCGAGGAGCGCCGAGCATCGGTGGGCATCCAGGCACCGGCCAGCTGCTCTTCTCCTCCTTGCTTCCATTGTGCGTCTCCTCCCCTCCTCCTAGGCGTCCAATAGGAGCGCCTGTCCTTTCAGCCAATCGGGTGATGGGTATCAGACCCACTTCCCGATTGGCCAGGAGGAGGATCACTGTTGCAACAGCGAATATTTATTCGCTGTTGCAACACACCTGGGTGGGCTCCAGACGCAATGCTTTGCGCCCCGAGCTCACCCTATTCTGAAGTCTATTAGAGCCTCTGGCTCTAATCAGTGCTTCAAAAAACACACCCCCACCATAGGAATTCATGTGCCCGGCATCCTGAAAGGGGCTGGGCGCATGGATAGGGAGGTCGGCAGGGCATGAATTGGGGGGGGCGGCGCCCCTGTGTCCACAATGGACGGTCCGCTCCTGCTTTATACTCATCTCTGTGCTGTCCATTACAAGTTAGAGATAAGTTTAATATACACCTTATCCAGAGGCGTAACTAGAACCTTCAGGGCCCCGGTGCAAGAAACCATGAAGGGCCCCCCTGACTCCCGGATGGGGTCCCTTCTCATGAGCCTGGGACCCATCCCCCAAAGCCCAGTGGCGGAACCCTCAGGGCTCAGTCGCAAGTGTAACCTTTGTGACTCTGGTAGTCAGTAGTTTTTTATTATTATTATTATTATTTTACTGTTTATTTTATTTTTTACAATATTATTTTTTATTTTTTTTGGTAAGATATCAGGGGTCTAAACAGACCTCTGATGTTCCACTGCTGAGCTCCCAATCTCCTTCTCTGCAACCTCAGCTGCACAGAATCTTCCCTTTCATTCACAAACTAAAGCATAGTTAAGATAGTTATGAATGAACAGAGTCAGTGATCAGTACAGATCACTGACTCTGTCCATTCAGACAAGGAAGGGGCCGGCAAATTAAATTTTTACCAGCCCTTTCCCTGCTCTCCATCCTGACAAATCCCCTGGCAATACTGCAGGGGGGCCAGGACAGAGAACAGGAGCCCAGGAGCAGCAGAAAGAAGCTGGATAGGAGGAACGGAGGCGGGGGGGGGCGTATAGAGGAATCAATCTCTCCATTTTTCTACATGAGAAAAATGGAGGGGATCGGTTCCTCTATATGCCGCTCCTCCTATCCAGGTGTACATTGGAGCATGGGCCCCCGTAGAGCATGAGGCCAGATTGCAACTGTGATCCCTGTAGTTACGCCCCTGGTGGCAGTGCTGTGTGGGGGATGGGACACAGCGCTGCTAGGGTGGATGGGATCAGTGGCAGTGCTGGTGATAATGCGATCAGTGGTAATGCTGGAGGGAAGGGGGATTGATCAGGGACAGTGTGGGGAGGGAGGGGTGGACTAATCACTGGCAGATGCTGGGGGGGTGGAATCGGATCACTGGCAGATACTGAAGGGGGGTGGTTGGGATCACTGTCAGATGCTGAAAGGGGGGGTGGTTGGGATCACTGTCAGATGCTGAAGGGGGGGTGGTTGGGATCACTGGCAGATGCTGGGGGGGTGGGATCACTGGCAGATGCTGGGGGGATGTTGGGATCACTGGCAGATGCTGGGGGGGTGGGATCACTGGCAGATGCTGGGGGGTGGGTGGGATCACTGGCAGATGCTGGGGGGTGTTGGGATCACTGGCAGATGCTGGGGGGGTGGGATCACTGGCAGATGCTGGGGGGTGTTGGGTGGGATCACTGGCAGATGCTGGGGGGTTGGATCACTGGCAGATGTTGGGGGGATGTTGGGATCACTGGTAGATGCTGGGGGGTGGTGGGATCACTGGCAGATGCTGGGGGGTGTTGGGATCACTGGCAGATGCTGGGGAGGTGTTGGGATCACTGGCAGATGCTGGGTGGGTGTTGGGATCACTGACAGATGCTGGGGGTGGGTGGGATCACCGGCAGATGCTGGGGGGGTGGGATCACTGGCAGATGCTGGGGGGGTGGTGGGATCACTGGCAGATGCTGGGGGGGTGGGATCACTGGCAGATGCTGGGGGGGTGGTGGGATTACTGGCAGATGCTGGGGGGGTGGGATCACTGGCAGATGCTGGGGGGGTGTTGGGATCACTGGCAGATGCTGGGTGGGTGGGATCACTGGTAGATGCTGGGGGGGTGGGATCACTGGTAGATGCTGGGGGGGTGGGATCACTGGTAGATACTGGGGGGGTGGTGGGATCACTGGCAGATGCTGGGGTGGGTTTTGGGATCACTGGTAGATGCTGGGGGGGTGGTGGGATCAGTGTGATAGTGGTGGTAGGATGGGAGCACTGCCAGTGCTGTATGGGGGAAGTGGCAGTGCGGGAGGGTGATGGGATCAGTAGCAGCATTGGTGTGGGTTGTGATCTATGTTACTCACTTGCACTCGTTGTTCTGTATATGCTCCGGCTCCCACATGTCTCCAGGTCACTATCCCAAGATGGGGTTTCCTTAGGCGTCTGAGATCTCCCCTGGCTCCTCCCCCTTCACTCTACCTGACTGGTCGGCTGACAATAGTATACAGCCTCTGCCTCCCAATGGCTCTGGATGAGCGATCCGCGGTGCAGTTCCTGTAGCTGTGTTAATACTGTAAACAGTGCAGCTGCGAACTCCTTGGGCGGAGAGGCTGGGTGAGTGATCCGCTGTGCAGTGATAGTACACTCACCCATCATTGCCTCTGAGTAACTAGCAGAAGAACCTTCTGGCGGTGGGCCCCCCCATAGTGGCATGATGACAGGGCCCAGTCGCAAGTGCGACTGGTGCGACCCTGGTAATTCCGCCACTGACCTTATCCTTACCTTTTTAAACATTCTTGTTAAAAGCTTTGTGGAATTCTTCTTTAAATATTTATTCTGGTCTTGAACTAATCTCAAAATTATTGAAAGCTTGTATTCACTTGTATTTCACTAATGTGGATAATGTTTTTAATGAACTCATTGCACATGTAGACTGATTGTTTTATATATTTAGCAAAAAGAGTTACAACAATTTTAGTGTGCTATTTCTTCATGAGTATATATAAATTACAGATATGTTAAAATCAGCATGTCATGGTTTTATTGCTCCTAAGTGCTAAAACTAAGCTTTACATCACAATTTTCTCCGACAGTTTAGGAGATATAACTGGCGATGGTAAAATAAATTTTAATTGACAGAAGCAGATAGAATTTTGCACAATCAGTCATATGTTGTGCAATATAAGCTACTGTTGACATATGATCGCATTAATGCATTGCCTATCCATTAAGCTAATGCAGATGAAACAGAAATGTTCTACTATAAAACATGCAGACATCTTATTTCCTGGAATCATCTTAGCATGAATGAAAGCTACTGTCAGGAATACCATATGAGTCAACTAAATGGGGAATTTGGTACAATAACTATACTAAAAATAAGTAATAATAAATTAAAGCTGAAACGTGGATTTTTGCAACATAACTGTACCTTCATAACAATAATGTGTTCCCAACAAGCTTTGCCTTTCAAATCTCACCAGAAGAAGCTACGGTACTGAAGTGTCTTTTTTATTACACTGAAATGCTCTAAATGTAAGGTAAATATACTCATTAACTTTTCTCTGTAGGCATTTTTTATTCTAACAATGAAATGTGGGGATTTTACATGGGGAAAGGAAGGATTTTAAGGTGCCTATGCTTACCTTTACCTAGATTCTCCACTGCCAGAATCTATTGCTGGAGCTAAAAAAAAACTAGCTACTTTTCGGTATGGTGCAATCATAATACAAGTGCATGTCACAGGCCAGGCATACTAAGCACTACACAAGGGGTGCTCAACCAGTGGCCTGAGAGCTACATATGGCCCTTAGAGCCCTCTAATGTGGCTTGCAACCTCGAACCAGGGAAATACATGCCATACTCTTGGACTGAGGCTCTGCAAGACCAGATCTTGATCTCGATCTAGCAGCCTGGAGAGAGATGCCAGTAGTAGCTGGAAGAGGAAAAGGTCAGTGTAGTAAACATCACATACACTGCACTTTTGCAATGGGAATATTAGCACTGCTTTCACACTGCAGCACAATGCACCTGCAGCTATTATACCCTGCAGGTTTGGTGTGCTTTCTGAAAGCACAGCAAAACTCCTGAATGCAGGAGTTCTGGTGCACTTTCAGAAAGTGCACCACATCCGCAAGATGTAATAAAAGTCTACGGCTCAATGTAGGTAACCCACAGGAAAGCCGCAGGTGCACTGTGCTGCACCCGCGACGCGGGTAAACCAAAACACTTCAGTGTGAAAGCAGCCTTGTAGGGGGTTTAGAACAGTAAGGGCTCATTTACAACTGTGGTTTGGGGGGCTGAGACCCCGTAGTTCATTATGGCCTGCAATCAGTTACCAAGTCACTTAAGTGTCCCTTGCACTTCAAAAGATTGAGCACCACTGCACTACGCAAAGCATAAGGAGTTGTAAATGCAGAAGGTTTTTTATCTTAATGCATGCTATGAATTAAGATAAAAAAATATAGGTTGGATTTGATGGACTTGTGTCTTTTTTCAACCTCACCTACTATGTACTATGTAAATAAAACCTTCTGTGTGTAGCAGCCACCTCAGCACCCCCTAATTATTTACCTGAGCCCCCTCTCTCTCCAGCGATGTCAACGAGTGTCTTAGCCGCCTGGGACTCTCCTCCTTAATGGCTCCCACAGCTGTCATTCAAAGTCAGTTAGTCAAACAGAAGAGAGAGGGGGCGGGGCCGGGGTCAGGTCGGGGCTTTGTGTCTGAATAGACACAGGGAGCTGTGACTCGGCTTGGGTGCCCCCATAGCAAGCTGCTTGCTGTGGGGGCACTCCACAGGAGGGAGGGGCCAGGAGCAGCAAAAAGGGACCCGAGAAGAGGAGGATTGGGGCTGTTCTGTGCAAAACCAACTGCACAGAGCAGGTAAGTATAACATGTTTGTTATTTTATTTTTTAAACAAGACTTTACAATCACTTTAAGAAAGTCAGTATTTGCAGTGGATTATGGGGCTCCTGGGGGGATCTGCTACAAAGACACAAAGACACAAAGTTAGTTTAAAACCTGTACAGAGTGCAGGTTGTTTTATAGACATTTGTATTCATAACGATTTTTACTTGATATTGGCACGAACACTGGATACAGTCTCATTAAAGGCATATTTATGGCTCCTTTTCTCCAAGTACCAGATGTGATCTCAATTTAAAAAAGTTCAATGAAATAAAATATAGCAAGAGTTGCTATACAAACAGCAAAACTAAAATATAAAGTGTATTCGGCAGTATGCTATTTCAGGCTTTTGCTCCAAAAATAAAAACTAAGCTTATTAGGTTTTGTAAGTAAGTCAGAAAATGTTGCTGATATCACAAAGTTTATTTCATGCAGAATCTAAGATTTAAATAGCTGTGAACTCCTTAATGCCATGGAGCCATAATAAAACTCCATCTCTTCATTCTCTGAGGATTTCCTAAATAATATACAGAAAATTGAAAGTGAGGAGCACATTTATCCACACTGCACACAGTGAAATAAAAGTATTCCACATAGAAACATATACATTATTGTGATAAATTGGCATGCCCTGCAAAATACTATTCAACTGGTAATGTGACTATAACTTTTACTTTTACAGCTAATTGTCTCCATTAATATTATGTAATCATAATCTTTTACATAGAAAACCAATATAGGAACATTCTATGTAAGCTATGTATTCTATGTGTAAAGGCCCGTACACACGATTGGACTTTTTGACAACAAACATGCAAATTAGCTGTTTTGGAGCAACATCCGACCGTGTGTACGCTCCATCGGACAAACTTATTTTGTTTCCATCGGACTTTTGTTGGCTGTGCGAATGGACAAAATTTCCGGCAACAAAGGTCCAATGGAGCAAAGTCCAATCATGTGTACACAAAAGCATTCGGACTTTTGTACAAACTACAGTACGCGGCCACGAGAATGTTTCCAGCGTGAACCCATCGCGCTGGTTCTCGGCGACAGGGTACTGTACATCTCGCGCTGGCTGCAATAGGAAAAACACATTTTCCTATTGCAGCAAGCGCGAGAGGGAATTCCCCTCTGGGGTCATACCAGGCCCTTAGGTCTGGTATGGATTTTAAGGGGAACACCCTTCAAAAACGGCGTGGGGGTCCCCCCCAGAGTCCATACCAGACCCTTATCTGAGCACGCAGCCCGGCCGGTCAGGAAAGGGGGTGAGGACGAGCGAGCGCCCCCCCCCCTCCTGAGTCGTGCCAGGCCGCATGCCCTCAACATGGGGGGTGGGTGCTTTGGGGGAGGGGGGGGCCCTGTGGCCCCCCCCACCCCAAAGCACCTTGTCCCCATGTTGATGAGGACAAGGGCCTCTTCCCGACAACCCTGGCCATTAGTTGTCAGGGTCTGCGGGCGGGGCACATGACATGATCATGCCCCCTTATGACCTCACAGTCCCAGCATGCCCCGGGACTGTGATGTCATAGGGGGACGGGGTCGCCACCTATATAAGTCATAGCAGAGCGCACAGACAGCATTACAGCTGGAGAGAGCGTCGTGTCAACATCTCTGGAAGAGAAGAGGGAAGAAGACAATCCAGATGTCCGGGCTCCTCCGCTAGCAAAAGAGCGTCAAAAGAGCAGAAGATAGCGGAGGAGCCCGGCAGAAGGAAGAAGGCATCGGAGAAGAACCAGAGAGTGCGGAGACGACACCGGAGAGAGGGAGAAGAGGCCTGAGAGACCCCCGGAGTCGGCAGAAGACCCCCGAAGTCGGAAGAAGACCCCTGGAGCTGCCTAATAAATTACTTTTAAAACCTGTGTAGTGTGTTTTTTTTTATTGACACTTTTTTCCCTAGGTGAATGGGTAGGGGTACCATGTACCCCATACTCATTCACATTGGGTGGGGGACCGGGATCTGGGGGCCCCCTTATTAAAGGGGCTCCCAGACTCCGATAAGCCCCCGTCCGCAGACCCCGACAACCAACGGCCAGGTTTGTCGGGAAGAGGCCCTTGTCCTCATCAACATGGGGACAAGGTGCTTTGGGGTGGGGGGGTGCAGGGCACCCCCTCCCTCAAAGCACCCACTCCCCATGTTGAGGGCATGCGGCCTGGTACAGAGGAGGGGGGCTTTCCTGAACGTCCGGGCTGCATGCTCGGATAAGGGTCTGGTATGGATTTTGGGGGGACCCCCACGCTGTTTTTTTTGGCGTAGGGGGTTCCCCTTAAAATTCATATCAGATCTAAGGGCCTGGTATGCCCCCGGAGGGGAACCCATGCCGCTTTTTTATTTAAAATTTGGCGTGGAGTTCCCCCTCAAGATTCATATCAAACACAGTGCCTGGCATTGGCGGGGATCCAAGTCAGATCCCCGCACCAGTGTGAACCCGGCTCGCAAGGTGTCAATCTTGCCAATAAAAGTGGCGAGATTGACACAATATCAGACAACAATACAGAAGTTGACCACAGGGTGGTGGTAAATAGCTGAAAAACCACGTGATTTGGGGAAAGTTGGCTGGAAAAGTCCTGTCGTCTGTATGCAAGACAAACTTCTGGCCAATGCTCTTTGTACAAAAATCCAAGAGAAAGTTTGTACAAAGTCCTAACGTGTGTAGGGGGTTAAGGGTGAAAAAAAGCCAGCACTGCAAAACCACACAATGGGGGTTATTTACGAAAGGCAAATCTGAGGGGTAGATCTGAAATGAGGGGAAGCTCTGCTGATTTTATCACCCAATCATGTGCAAGCTAAAATGCAGTTTTTTATTTTCCTTGCATGTCCCCCTCAGATTTACAGTGTCTGCACTTCCAAGCGCACTTTTAGTGCAAAGTGGATTTTCCTTTCGTAAATAACCCCCAAAGTCCAATAAAGTATACAATTTTTTAATGAAAGTGCATGCTTAATCCCTCTAATTATCTCCCACTAATAGTAAAGTCAGAAAAAAAGACTCCTTAAAGCGGTAGTAAACTGCAGCCTTTACAAAAACAAAAAAAAACCTGCAAGACAATGGCATAATGTGCTAGTATGCATTGCATGCAGTGTGAATATCTCCTAAACAGTGCAAGTTTAGGAGATATTCACTGTACCTATAAGTAAGCCTTATTATAGGCCTATGCGTAGGTACAAGTTTAAAAAAAAAAGACCCGTGTGGCTGCGGGTTCGTGCCTGGGTTCCCGTGCATGTCTGTTCATTGCTTCCTGAACTGGACCTAAACACGCACAGGACCCTTTTTCAATCTAGACCATGGTTGTCCCGGACATTGAGAGCCAGTCACACGCGCATCTCATGTGAATTGAATGAGGAGATAACCACATCCAAATTGCATGTGTGTGAACCCAGCCTAACTCACACAAAAGAAGGATATTATCCCCCCCAAAAAAAATTAAAGTGTTTGTAACCACCCCCCAAAAAAATGTATCCAGTTCCCTTAAAGCATGTAAAACAGTACAGTGCTTGTGCTGTGTAATTTGGCCCCTTGTTTAACCTTAAAAACCTTGCTGACCCTGCCAGTTTCTGCCCTCCCCCCTGTAAACTGACCATGGGTTATCATGGCTGCTAAGCCATGACACCATGGTCAGTTTACCTGCCTCCGTAACCCGCAGCTTTCTGCAGCTCTCCTCTGTCCTCCTCTTCCCCGTTCTCTCCCCCCTCCCTCCCTACCTGTTAGCTATTGTGTGCCACTATGCTCCCCGCCCCTTCCTTCCTGCTGCTATAATATCTGTATAATAAACATACCAACCCCTCTGTTAGCTAACTTTATGTGTCCTAGCGTCTGTGCTGAAATAAACAGCCGATTTATACTTTACATCAGAGCAACTCCCGGTGCTCACGTGACTCCTCGGCTCTCTCTTCTCTCTCCTCCCCTCCTCCTCAGCTGACGTCAGTGGGAGTTCTCAGCCCCTCCCACTATAGCTGTCAGCCGGAGAAAGGAGAGAGCCTGCATTTTTTTTTCAGCACAGGCACTAGGATACATAATGTTAGCTAACAGAAGGGATGGGATGTTTATAATACAGTGGCTTCACAACCACTTTAACCTCCTTGGCGGTATTCCCGAGTGTGGCTCGGGGTGAAATGTCAGTACCATTAGTGGTAACCCGGAGCCACACTTGGGATTGCATCGCTGGATCCTGGAAGAGGGGACTTACCTTGTCCTTGGGATCCCGCAATGTACTCCCACTGTGTCCGGCGGCAGGATCTTCCGCCCGATGCTCTGTGTGTTCCGGCTTTCCTTCCCTGCGAGCATTGCGACAAAAGGGGGTGGAACCGGTGGCAAATTCAAAATGTGTAAATCACAATACACACAATACATTGTAATCTTATTGGATGACATTACTGTATCAAACAATTTGACCTCAGTTTGCCCCCCCCCCCAGTGCTTTGTTCAGTGCCCTTGCCTGCAGTTTTACTGTTCTTTCTGCCTGGAAACTGGAGAACGACCATGGCATCAAAAAAGCACGCCTCTGCGTCAAAAGCAGTTTATGACCTGCTGGAAAACAGTGATAGTGATACAGAATCACTTGCAGAATTGAGTGATAGTGATTCATGGGGAAATTCGTCATCAGACACAGAAAGTGATTTCAGCGACGATCCTGCGACTGAGCTCAGTGATGTGCAGACTTGGTGCTCTATTGACTGCGGTATGGATCACGCAGCACCCCCAAGATTCCCATTTACTGGAGCACCTGGTATCAAAGTGGATGTTGAAGATGACAACCCCTTGGCATACCTCCAACTATTTTTGACCGATGAGGTTATTAAAAAAATAGTTACGGAGACAAATCGGCACCAGGAGCAACAAGTTGCTTTGCATCAGAAGTTTTCAAGGAGCAGAAAGTGGGGACCAGTGACCAAAGAGGACATTTGTAAATTTCTGGGCCTAATAATTCTTCAGGGAGTGGTTGGAAAACCTTTGCAGAAGTGGTATTGGACAACCAATAAATTACTAGCCACTCCATTCTTTGTCATGGTCATGTCAGAGTACAAATTTTCCCTGATAGTGAAGTATTTGCACAATGAAGAATTTGATGAAACTACACATCCAGCACCAAAACTCAAGAAGATTTGGGAGGTATATAAAACGATTCAATAGAATTTCCAACAGGGCTATGTGCCAGATAAAGACATCAGCATAGATGAAAGTCTAATGGCCTACAAGGGAAGGCTCAGCTGGATACAATACATGGCATCAAAGAGAGCACGATTTGGCATAAAATCCTTCATGCTATGTGAATCGAGCACTAGTCACATTTGGAATTCTGTCCTATACACTGGGAAAGGATCCAAATTCAACCCAAAATATGGTAATTATGGAATGGCAACATCTTCCGTTCTTCCACTGATTGAGCTATTGCTAAATCAGGGCTATTGTGTAACTACAGACAACTTTTACACATCTTCTGAACTTTATGTGTTCCTTCTACAGAACAAAATGGCCGCCAATCTTTGGCAATAAGAAGCTCAAGACAGGAGAAATGGTTACCTTGCAGAAAGACAAAATTAAGGCACTGTGATGGTGTGACAATAAAGATGTGTGCATAATGAGTACAATACATAACACCTCCACTGTCATGATACACACAAAAGGTGGGAAAGACATCATGAAGCCACAGGTAGTGATAGACTACAACAACACCATGGGAGGTGTTGACAGAGCCGACCAGGCAATGACATTTTATCCAGCAATGAGAAAACAACAAAAAAAGTATTACAAGAAGATCTTTAGGCATCTTCTTGAGCAATGCTTGTGAAATGCCTACATTCTGCTAAAAAAAAAGAGTGACAAGCCTGTGGTTAATGCTGACTTTGTTTGGAAAGTTGCCAAACTGATCTTTCTGAACCACAAAACACCAACGGCTGTGAATAGAGCTGGACATCGTGCTGCTGGCATTGTCAACCCAAAATGCCTGACTGGTCATCACTTCATGGACCACATCCCACCAACTTAAAAAAAGTCAGCACCCACAAGGATGTGCGTGGTTTGTTACTCAAAGTGTGATGACAGTGGAAGGAAAATCCAAAAGGAAACCAGGTTTTATTGTCCTGATTGTGACGTTGGACTTTGTGCAGTCCTATGTTTCAAAATGTATTATACCCGGGATGTTTACTGAACCAATATGACTAGTAATATTGCACCCTTGTTTGGACAAAACATTTTTCAGTGTTTTTCATTTGATTATATTATTGACTAAAATTGATTGAATAAAATGTATTATTATTATATTATTATTTGTTATTATTTATAGTTATTTATTATATTATAATTTATTATTTTGTGTTTCAAACTTTATCATACCCGGGATGTCTACTAGACTCTAGTTTGGACAGATTTAAGTGAGTTATTCCTAAGAATGGCAGGCCTACAATATAAAATGCCAAATTTCCATGCAAAACAATTGAACCACTTTCAGCATCAAAAATCTGACATAATCATACTGCCAGGGAGGTTAAGTGCCAAAAAACAAAGAAGTGCTTTCAATCAGAAATAAAACGTCTGTGAATTATGAATCCTCCATCAACCAATCCAAACAGTTTTCGGATCTGTCAGGGAAAGGGGCCTGTATCACCAAACACCACCACCTCATGAAATGGACACTTGCCAGAAGCAGATGCTAAATGTAGCAGACACAGCATAGATTTAGAATGTTTGTTAACCCAACAACATTTTTATATATTAATCCTGTTTCTTTAAAGCGTGTTATACAGCACAGTGCTTGTGCTGTGTAATTTGGCCCCCTGTAACATCTGTAATACCTGGCTGATCCTGCTTGGCTATGCCCTCCCCCCTGTAAACTGACCACGATAATCAGGGCTGCTGAGCACTGACACCGTGGTCAGAGGACGTGCCTCTGTCAGCCACAGCCCTGCTCTCCTGTGTCTGTGTCTCTCTCTGTCCTCCTCCCCCTCCCCTCCTTGTCAGCCTGTCAGCTCCCCGATCCTCCCCTTCTGCACTAAAAATAACAGTAATTTACTTTTACTGTTACTGTTTACTGTTCCCTCTGATATAGAACAGTACGCTCCCCAGTGGATGTCCTTTATAAAAATATGCGGTATAATAGCTTACTTCAGAACGCCGTTCTGCACTCGCGTGACTGCCCACTGGTCTCCTCCTCTCCTCTTCTCAGCTGACGTCAGCAGGAGTTTCCCAGCACCTCACCCTGAAACTATTGCATCGGGAGAGGATACTGGCGGGCAGTCAGCTGAGCGTCGAACGGTACTCTGAAGTAAGCTATTGTACCACATATTTTTATAAAGGACATCCACTGGGGAGCTTACTGTGATATATCAGAGGGAACTATAGTAGTAAATGTTTTATCTTCACAAACACTTTACGGTAAGGGTCATCTCAGGTAATGTATGTGTCAGCCCACAACCATCTCTTCTTGGCAGCACCAGAGTCTGATTCCGGCTGTAGCAAATAAAGCTCACACTGGTGGTGGAGTCACTAGAGCTGCCTCCTGGGTCTTCTGAAAGGTTTATAAAAGCACATGGCGGGTGTAAATGGAGGTGACAAATCAGGTTATACTAAGGGCAAGAGGGACATATCACCACACTGCTCCAATGCTCTTCAGATGGCTAATGGCTATCCTGATTTGGTACAATCCAAAGACAACTCTCAACTTAAACATTTTTATAAGCAGCTGTGTTCTATTTTACTAAATTAGCGATTCTCAACTAGACTGTCTATTATAGAATCTTATAGAGACTATGATATGCAGCCACATGTTACTCTGATTGAGTCACAGAGACATTGCTGTGAAGAGACCATATTGGTGAAGCTTTCATTATTCTGCAGTGTATGCATTTTGTACAGCTTTAATTATTTTGCAGTGTATGCATTTCTTTGCCATGCTGAACAGATTCTGCATTATTGCTAATAACGCTGCACCTGTTTAGTAAACTGCAAGTTACAGCTACTTTCTGATCAGCTGATTAACTATTCTGTTAAAACATTTTTTTATGAGTGGTTGCAATCAATGGCTTGTCAGCTGCTAATCACAGCTTTTTCCTAATCAGCAGATTATAGGGGACCCTTCTGCTATAAGTTTATGGTGGCTGAATTGACCATGAGTTTATAGTGTAAGAAAATGCAGAGAACTTAAAGTAGAATGTCAGCCCAAAAACAAAAAACTCTAAATCTACTTGCGTCACAATCTAATGCCCTGTACACATGATCGGACTTTCCGACAACAAAACCGTGGATTTTTGTTCGAAGGATGTTGGCTCAGACTTGTCTTGCCTACACACGGTCACACAAATGTTGGCCAAGAATTACGAACGTGGGAACGTGGTGACATACAAGACATATGACGAGCCGTGAAAAAGGAAGTTCAATAGTCAGTGCAGCTCCTTCTGCTTGATTCCGAGCATCCGTGAACTTTTGTGCATCGGACTTCTGACAACAAAGTTTTGTTGGTGGAAAATTTGAGAACCTGCTATTAAACATTTGTTGGCGGAAAGTCTGACAGCAAATGTTCGATGCAGCATACATACGCTCGGACTTTCATCCAACAAGCTCACATCCATCATTTGTTGTCGGAAAATCTGATCGTGTGTACAGGGCATTAGACTAACCTATCTAGCCATCTAAAGCAAAAATCGCTATACATACCTTTTCAGAAGCCACTCCAATCCGGTCTCCAGCAGCGGAAGCTGTGTGCAGCAAGCAGCTGACAACAGTTGGGAAATACCTAGGAATAGGGATGAGCCGAACACCCCCCGGTTCGGTTCGCACCAGAACCCGCGAACGGACCGAAAGTTCGCACGAACGTTAGAACCCCATTGACGTCTATGGGACTCAAACGTTCGAAATCAAAAGTGCTCATTTTAAAGGCTAATTTGCATGGTATTGTCCTAAAAAGGGTTTGGGGACCCGGGTCCTACCCCAGGGGACATGTATCAATGCAAAAAAAACTTTTAAAAACGGCCGTTTTTTCGGGAGCAGTGATTTTAATGATGCTTAAAGTAAAAAAAAAAAGTGAAATATTCCTTTAAATATCGTACCTGGGGGGTGTCTATAGTATGCCTGTAAAGTGACGCGTGTTTCCCATGTTTAGAACAGTCCCTGCACCAAATGTCATTTTTAAAGGAAAAAAATCTCATTTAAAACTGCTTGCGGGTTTAATGTCATGTCGGGTCATGGCAATATGGATGAAAATCAGTGAGACAAACGGCATGGGTACCCCCCAGTCCATTACCAGGCCCTTTGGGTCTTGTATGGATATTAAGGGGAACCCCGCACCCAAATTAAAATAAGGAAAGGTGTGGGGCCACCAGGCCCTATATACTCTGAACAGCAGTATACAGGCGGTGCAAACAAGACAGGGACTGTAGGTTTGTTGTTAAGTAGAATCTGTTTGTAATTTTGAACATTTTTAACGTGTTTAGCTCCAGCCAAAAAATCTTTTCTAAGCTTTTTGGAAAACATAGGGAAGGGTTATCACCCCTGTGACATTTGTTTTGCTGTCTTTCCTCCTCTTCAGAAGATTTCACCTCACTTTTTTGTCCCAATGAAAAATGTTTTTTGAAAATTTGGGTTTTTTTGTGGAACAAGGATTGGAAAGCATCAGTGGAAAGGAGAAATTGTTTTCCCATATTAACTCTTACAGGAAAGAATTTCCCTTCCTAGGGGTAGATTTCATCTCACTTCCTGTTGTCTCCTTCCGTTTGCAAGTAGGAGTCGTTTGTAAGTTAGATGTTTGAAAGTAGGGTCCTGCCCTATATACTCAGCAGAAATTTGGGCCTTAGGTGTTGCTGTGGCCACAACACTGTAAGCCCTCACAGGGCCCTGCTGTGAAATATTAGATCAAGAATTGTAATTACATGCCCCTGTTGAACAGGAGCTGAAAAATTAGGCCTTAGGCACTGGTGCTGGTGCCACAACACTGCAACCCCTCACAGACACTCTAGTTGGAACGCAGGAACGAGCCCTGCTGCAAAGTATTGCTTCAAAAATTGTAATTACACGCCCCTGTTAGACACGGGCAGAAAAATTGGGCCTTAGGCACTGGTGCTGGTGCCACAACACTGCAACCCCTCACAGACACTCTAGTTGGAACGCAGGAACGAGCCCTGCTGCAAAGTATTGCATCAAAAATTGTAATTACACGCCCCTGTTAGACAGGGGCAGAAAAATTGGGCCTTAGGCACTGGTGCTGGTGCCACAACACTGCAACCCCTCACAGACACTCTAGTTGGAACGCAGGAACGAGCCCTGCTGCAAAGTATTGCATCAAAAATTGTAATTACACGCCCCTGTTAGACAGGGGCAGAAAAATTGGGCCTTAGGCACTGGTGCTGGTGCCACAACACTGCAACCCCTCACAGACACTCTAGTTGGAACGCAGGAACGAGCCCTGCTGCAAAGTATTGCATCAAAAATTGTAATTACACGCCCCTGTTAGACAGGGGCAGAAAAATTGGGCCTTAGGCACTGGTGCTGGTGCCACAACACTGCAACCCCTCACAGACACTCTAGTTGGAATGCAGGAACGAGCCCTGCTGCAAAGTATTACATCAAAAATTGTAATTACACGCCCCTGTTAAACAGGGGCTGAAAAATTGTGCCTTAGGCACTGGTGGTGGCGCCCAGAACCAAAAATGTTCTTACAAGCTATCAGCGTGATGATTGAGGAGGAAGAGGATAATTACTCAGGGATAGTCACTCAGCATCAGCATAGGCAGTCTTTGAAGGGATCTGAGATTTCAAAAAAAATTATTCGGTTACATCAGCATCAGGTGCTTGGTAGCTGGTGGTGATCCAAGACTCATTCATTTTTATGAAGGTCAGCCGATCGACCGAGTCGGTGGACAGACGCACCCTGTGATCGGTTACCACGCCTCCAGCAGCACTGAATGTGCGTTCCGAAAGAACGCTGGATGCAGGACAGGCCAGTAGCTCAATTGCATACTGTGCAAGCTCTGGCCAGTGATCCATCCTCAAGACCCAGTAACCCAGAGGATTTTCGGTGGGAAAGGTGTCCAAGTCTGATCTTGCCCCTAGGTATTCCTGCACCATGTAAAACAGACGCTGGCGATGGTTGCTGGAACCGATCATACCTTGGGGCTGCGGACCAAAAAATTGTCTGAACGCATCGGTCAGACGGCCACCTTCTCCACCGCTCCTTCTTTGACTGACCGAAGCCTCAGCAACACGTTGTCCAGAAACAGGAGTTTGTAACCTCCCAGTCTCTGGGAACGCGTTGCACAGACCTTTCTGCAAGGCCTCCCGAAGATGTTTCATCCTCTGCTCCCTCTGCGATGGCAAGATAAGGTCCGCAACCTTACCCTTGTAACGTGGATCAAGGAGGGTTGCCAGCCAGTATTGGTCCTTCTCCTTGATACCACGAATACAAGGATCCTTACGCAGGCTTTGCAGGATCAGGGAGGCCATGCAGCGTAGGTTTGCTGAGGCATTCGGTCCGGAGTCCTCTGGGTCACTAAGAACGACATGGTCCGCAGCCACCTCCTCCCAGCCACGTACAAGTCCATGTGTTTCTTGGGACTGATCCCTTAAAGACTGCTGCTGATGCTGAGTGCCAGGCTCCACCTCCATACTGACACAATCTTCCTCCTCCTCCTCTTCCTCCTCGTCCTCTTCCTGTGTGATCGGCGGGCACGCAGGAACACTGTCTGGATAAAGGGGGCCTTGAGAGCTAAGGAAGTCCTCCTCTTCCTGCCTCTGTTCTGCCTCAAGTGCCCTGTCCATTATTCCACGCAGCGTGTGCTCCAACAGGTGGACAAGGGGGACAGTGTCACTGATGCATGCACTGTCACTGCTCACCATCCTCGTGGCCTCCTCGAATGGTGACAGGACAGTGCATGCATCCCTGATCATGGCCCACTGGCGTGGGGAAAAAAACCAAGCTCCCCTGACCCTGTCCTGGTGCCATAGTCGCACAGGTACTCATTGATGGCCCTCTGCTGCGTGTGCAGCCGCTGCAGCATGGCCAACGTTGAGTTCCACCTGGTGGGCATGTCACAGATTAGGCGGTTCTTGGGCAGGTTAAACTCCTTTTGGAGGTCCGTCAGCCGAGCACTGGCATTATATGACCGGCGGAAATGCACACAGACTTTCCTGGCCTGCCTCAGGACATCCTGTAAGCCCGGGTACCTGCCCAAGAACCGCTGCACCACCAAGTTAAGGACGTGAGCCAAACAGGGCACATGGGTCATTTGTCCCTGTCGGAGGGCAGAGAGGAGGTTGGTGCCATTGTCGCAAACCACCATTCCTGCCTTAAGTTGGCGTGGCGTCAACCACCTCTGAACCTGCCCCTGCAGAGCTGACAAAACCTCTGCCCCAGTGTGGCTCCTGTCCCCCAAGCACACCAGCTCAAGCACCGCATGGCATCTTTTGGCCTGCGTACTTGCGTAGCCCCTTGAACGCCTACGGAGCACCGCTGGTTCCGAGGAAGAGGCCATGGAGGAAGAAGAAGAGGAGGGGGTGGAGGAGAGAGGTGTGTCACAATCAGCATTTTGGAGGCGTGGTGGCGGAACAACCTCCAACACTACTGCACCTTGTCCTGCATCCTTCCCAGCTGCCAGCAGAGTCACCCAATGCGCCGTGAAACTTAGGTAACGTCCCTGTCCATGCCTGCTGGACCATGAGTCAGCGGTAATATGCACCTTACCACTGACCGCCCTGTCCAGCGAGGCATGGACATTGCCTTCCACATGCCGGTAGAGAGCCGGAATCGCCTTCCGTGAGAAAAAGTGGCGTTTGGGTACCTGCCACTGAGGAACCGCACATTCCACAAACTCACGGAAGGGGGCAGAGTCTACCAACTGAAAAGGCAGCAGTTGAAGTGCTAGCAATTTTGCCAAGCTAGCATTCAACCGCTGGGCATGTGGATGGCTGGGAGCAAACTTCTTTCGGCGGTGCAGCAGCTGGGGCAGGGAAATTTGCCTGGTACAATCTGACGTCGGTGTACCAAAAGCAGATTGCCCACAAGTACTTGGCTGTGACACACCTAATTCTACACCTTCATTCCTCTCACTGCAGGTCTCAGAGAGGACTGAAGGTCTAGTGGGGTTGGAAATCTCAGCTGATGAGGAGCAAGGAGAGATCCTCTTTGTTCTTTGGTGTGGGTCTTTTAGATACGCTTGCCAACGAACTGCATGGCAGGTCAACATATGTCTGGTCAAGCATGTGGTACCCAAGCGGGAGATGTTTTGGCCACGCGAGATACGCTTGAGACATATGTTGCAAATAGCAGCGGTGCGATCTGATGCACTCGTCTCAAAAAAGGCCCACACCAAAGAACTTTTTGAATAACGCGCAGAGACTGCAGCGCCCTGCACATGTGGAGCTTTGGGGTGTGATGCAGTCAATGTGCTGCCCTTAGGCTGGCCCCTGGAGGGCATCCTGCCTCGTTGGTGATGTGCCGCCGCCTCCTCCTCCTCCTCCTCCTCCTCCTCCTCCTCCTCTCTCCTATCAGGCACCCACGTTGAGTCAGTGACCTCATCATCCCCTCCCTCCTCATCACTGGAGCAAACCTGGCAGTATGCTGCAGCAGGGGGAGCATGACTGCCAGATTGCTGTCCTTCTTGGGCACCCCCTCTGTCCGTGCTCATGTTACTGCCTTCATCGAGCTCAGTATCATCATCAGAGCCTTCCAAACGCTGGGCATCCTCCTGGAGCATGTACCCAACACTGTGGTCAAACAGTTCGAGGGAATCCTCATGAGGACATGGTGGAGCTAGGGAAGGAGTCACTGATGACATTGAGCTGAGGGAAGAGGCCGCTGCTTTGCCAGACAAAGCACCCTGGGCATGGGTGAGAGAGGATGAGGAGGATGAGGACGGCTTGGTCATCCACTCGACCAAGTCTTCCGCATGTTGCGGCTCAACACGGCCAGCTGCCCAAAAAAAGGCCAAGCGTGTCCCATGGCCACGTGCTGATGAGGATGCACCGTCTCCACGACCAGCACTAGACACAGAGCCTGCTTGCCCTCTCTTATTGGCTTGTGACTGTCTGCCTCTCCTTCTTGGCCTTCCAGACATACTAATGGCCTGTAGCTGCACTAAGCTGGGATAGGACACCTGTAATTTTCTTCAAGTAGCTTTATATACTGTAACCAGACAAGCCTGCCTGTCAGTAGGAAGATAACAGGAACGGATCTAGCTGAACACTGTGAGCAGGACGCACTGTACTAAATGTAAATAGTCTAGCTGCCTGACCGTGGTACTAATAGGATCAAATAGAACACCTGTAATTTTCTTCAGGTAGCTTTATATACTGTAACCAGACAAGCCTGCCTGTCAGTAGGAAGATAACAGGAACGGATCTAGCTGAACACTGTGAGCAGGACGCACTGTACTAAATGTAAATAGTCTAGCTGCCTGACCGTGGTACTAATAGGATCAAATAGAACACCTGTAATTTTCTTCAGGTAGCTTTATATACTGTAACCAGACAAGCCTGCCTGTCAGTAGGAAGATAACAGGAACGGATCTAGCTGAACACTGTGAGCAGGACGCACTGTACTAAATGTAAATAGTCTAGCTGCCTGACCGTGGTACTAATAGGATCAAATAGAACACCTGTAATTTTCTTCAGGTAGCTTTATATACTGTAACCAGACAAGCCTGCCTGTCAGTAGGAATTTAACAGGAACGGATCTAGCTGAACACTGTGAGCAGGACGCACTGCACTAAATGTAAATAGTCTAGAAGATAACAGGAACGGATCTAGCTGAACACTGTGAGCAGGACGCACTGCACTAAATGTAAATAGTCTAGAAGATAACAGGAACGGATCTAGCTGAACACTGTGAGCAGGACGCACTGCATTAAATGTAAATAGTCTAGATAGAAGATAACAGGAACGGATCTAGCTAAACTGAATACAGTGTATATATATATATGCAACACCTGGGATGCATATATATATACACAATACACTGTAAGTGCAGCTAACTGACTGACTGTTCTGCCTAATCTATCTAACTCAAATCAAATGACACTGTCTCTCTCTCTCTCTATCTCTCAGCACACCGGAACACACACTACACAGGGCCGCCGTGCAGGCGGCCTTATATAGTGTGGGGTGTGTACTAAATCCCCTGAGCCATAATTGGCCAAAGCCACCCTGGCTTTGGCCAATTACAGCTCTCTCTACTGACGGCGCTGTGATTGGCCAAGCATGCGGGTCATAGTGCATGCTTGGCCAATCATCAGCCAGCAATGCACTGCGATGCCGCAGTGAATTATGGGCCGTGACGCGCCACACGAATTTAGCGCGAACGGCCCATAACGTTCGCAATTCGGCGAACGATCGAACAGCCGATGTTCGAGTCGAACATGGGTTCGACTCGAACACGAAGCTCATCCCTACCTAGGAAGTCACGTCACCCACAGAGTTTCTATGGGACTTCCGTTATCAGCTGCCTCTTCTGTACCCAACTTCAGAAAAGGTATGTATAGTGATTTTTGCCTTATAGTGCTAGATAGGCTAATCTTAGATTGTGACTGCAAGTAGATTTAGAGATTTTAGTCTTAGGCTGAACTTCTACTTTAAGGGTTATAGAGCTGGACCCCCTGCAAACAATCCTGTTCTGCTGTAACACTTACATCCATAGCAGCAAAAGAGTTTAAACACTTTAAGGCTATGAGTGCTACAAGAATGTCAGAAACAGTATCTCTACAGAATCTTCCAGCTAGAGACCGACACCCATATGCGGTATGCCCTGTGACATTTATAAGAGCTATTTTACCTGCCAACGCATTTTTCTATCATTGAAAATTTTTATTAGTTTTGAACAAATACAGGGATATAAATTTTCAGCAATGTAGAGTACACCAACATTTTAAGTAACAAATTGGTACTATACAGGGAATGTTCCCTATAACCTTATAACATTATGATTTCTTCTTATGGATACAATAACATTAGCGATAGTAGTAAATTATTTGTAATATTCACTTTTAGGGTCATAGATTGCACATCCTAAACATGGAATTTATTGCTTATCTTATGCATGTAACTACCATTAAGAGCTCCTTACCTAGGTTGCCAATCTTGACCTAGGAAACCATAACAGATTTACCATAACTATTAACCATAACAGATTTACAACAGTAGAAGAAACCTCTAAGTAAAAGAGATCAAAACAGATCAAAAGGATAAAAATATACAAAATGGAAATTTCCACTATCGACAGTGCTACGATGGAAGTATCCCTCAACTATTACTATTACTAATACTCCTAGTCCTCACTAGCTAGCTTTAGGTTGCTAGATATGCACCTGCCCGTACTTTAAACTTTTCAGAGGATATTAGTTAATTTATGAGTTTTAATCCACATTTCCCATTTTCATTTGAAGTTGTCTTTATTTCCATGGATATTAGCATATGATTGTTCATAAATGCAGTGTAGATTTACCCTAGAGACAACTTCTGTGAGTGTGGGTGCTATGTCTTTTTTCCATCATGGTCAAGAGTCGGAAGTTTAAATATCTATAGCTGATGGTTGGGAGGAGTTTGAGTCTGACTTAAGATTATAAAGAGTGCTATAGTACTCTTTAAAAGTATTTGCTATGTCCTTAGGGTGAGATAACTTAGTTTCGGTCTTAGGGTATGTTATGTAGGCTATTCTAGTTTTTGTTTGTTTTGTTTTGATTTGTTGGGCTAATACCTTCCCCGCCTTATTCCCAGAGGAGTAATATGAAGCTTTTAGGTGTTTAAGGCCTTTTTCATAATCATATATGAGAAGTTGTTTAAAGGATCACTAAAGATATATATATTTTTTTTAAATAACAAACATGTTATACTTACCTCCACTGTGCAGCTGTCGGCAGCTGTCTCGGCTCCCCCCCGCAAGGACTCAACATCTTCATGCAAGCTCCCTTGCATGGTGTTGAGTGCTGCCGGGCGCGCTCCCGTGATACAGCCGGCGGCCATAGCCGCTCACTGTATCACTCGGCCCCGCCCACCGGCGCACCGAACCATTGGATGTGCTTGCAAGCAGCACGAGCCAATGGCTGCACTGCTTTCAATCCATCCACTGTAACCAATCAACGGCCACGCTGAGCGGCGAAGAGGATGTCGGGGGAGAGTGCGGGACTTTCGAGGGGTCAGGTAGTAAAACGAGGGGGCTGGGGGCCGGTATTGTCGGATGTTTTTTCACCTTAATGCATAGAAAGCATTAAGGTGAAAAAACTTTTACCTTTACAACCCCTTTAAGTTCTAATCTACAATGTTTTAATCCCTCTACTAGAGTCAGGGTCATGCCTTTTTATTCTGCATTTCTAGTTGGTGAATTTTAGTTAAGAGGGACTTAGTTACCCACATCCTTTGTCTTTTCTCCCTAGATGCTATTTGCAACAGTAGGCCTCTGATATAAGCTTCATGGGCACACCAAATAGTGGATGCTGGGGTCTCATCTGTAGTATTGAACTGAAAAAAATTGTAATTGTTTCTTAACTTTTCTCGGTGATTAAAAATACGTGTATTATTACACCATAAAATTACGGGGGTCACATTATTTTGTTCTTCCAATTCTAGTGTTATGGGGGCATGGTCTGACCAGGTAATGGTATCAATGGTAGTTAGTTTTGCTTTGTATAGGGAGGGCAAGTCTGTAAGTATTAGGTCTATTCTAGAATATGATCTGTGAGGGTTGGAGAAAAAGGTGAAATCTTTTTCATCCAGGTGATCTGGGACATCTCCATACATCGTATAAAGATTCGTTATGTATCGTGGAGTGCAGCGTTGATTTATGATGCAGTTTAGGGAGAGAAAAATCTAGTTTGGGGTCTACCACTGAGTTAAAGTCCCCTAGTATGAGGAGGTTACCTTTGCATAGGGATTTAACCTTTTTAAGAAACCTCCTTAAAAAGGTTATTTGTCCCTGGTTAGGGGCATATAACGATACAATTGTATACATAACATCATTTATGGTACAGATTAAAATAATATACAATCTCTTAGGGTCTCTGATAACCTCCTGCAAAGAAAATGCAAAAGAATTTTTAATTGCTATGAGAACGCCATTGCGTTTTGAGTCCACATTTGCAAAAAAAAATGTATGAATACTGTCTGTGGGAACATTTTGGGGATTTGGTATCCAAAAGGTATGTTTCCTGTATACAAAGAACATCTCCTTTCAGTCTTTGGGCTTCTGACCACATAAGTTTACTCTTAAAAGGGCTGTTCAACCCCTTAGCGTTAAGAGAAACAAACTTAATTGTCATCGTGTTTCAGGGTGCTGGCTTTGGAGTTTTTCTGTAGGAACTTATAAGGGAAAAGAAAAGTTCTTTCACAGAATTATTTTGTGGAGCCTCAGAATTGCATTTATCAGAGGTTGGTGTTGTAAAGAGGAAATGCTGCCATCTACTGTTGAAGAGAGTTATAATCTTTGAAAGGTAGCATGGGTTAAATGCTAACGCTGTGTCTTTCAACCAGCAACATGTGAAATAGGCTGGGCAATATTTGATGATTTCAGGCAAGTGAATGTAGCAGTTGAGGACAACAAAAAAAACAGAACAGTAAAAACATAAAAAACATAAAAAAGAGTCGGAGCCTGCCCCAGATTCCAGAGGCAGTGAGGACTGCGTGAAATCTGAGGGCGAACATCCCACGCCAACATGGCATTAGGAAGTTTGTTCCTGGGTAACTAAAGATTACCTGAGCTCCAAGTAAGCGAGGTACTTATGTGTAACATTTACTAAGAAAGGAGTCGTGACCATTCTTTTTGAAATTTAGATGGTTCACAACTGTTTTCTGCTGGTTTGTCAGCTGGTAGAATCCTCCATTCTTTCAGAAATCTGAGGCCGGCTTCCAACGAGAATATGTTGATTGTTTTATCTAGGTGTGTAACTGTTAGTTTCGACGGGGTCCCCACCTATAGGTTATATTGTGGTTTCTTAGGGTCTTTGTGATAGTAAGGAGCTTTTTTCTATGCTGTATAGAAGCTTGCAATAAATCTGTGTATAGAGCAATGCCCGCAAATTGCTCGCTTAATTGTGGGTTTTTCCGTATAGCGCGCATGGCTTTGTTCTTTGATATGGTAGTAATGGATTCTAGCCAGTACGTCCCTTGGTACCGTATCTGGAAGGAAAGTCGATTTGGGCAGTCTATGCGCTCTGTCTATTATCAGTTCCATGTCAGTCGCATTGGGCACTAAGGTGCGTAGCATTTGGCGTATAAAACCTTGAAGATCAGTGGTAGTAATGGATTCTGGGATACTGCAGAATTTAATATTATTCCTGCGTGATCAGTCTTCCATATCTGCCAGTTTTGCCGCCATTTTCTGTATATCATTTTGTTATTCTTTATAGGCATCTACAAGGTTATTGTGTACAGAGAATGCATCCTCCATTTTGGAGGATGTGCTCTGTCTATTATCAGTTCCATGTCAGTCGCATTGGGCACTAAGGTGCGTAGCATTTGGCGTATAAAACCTTGAAGATCAGTGGTAGTAATGGATTCTGGGATACTGCGAATTTAATATTATTCCTGCGTGAGTGGTCTTCCATATCTGCCAGTTTTGCCGCCATTTTCGTTATATCATTTTTTTGTTCTTTATAGGCATCTACAAGGTTATTGTGTGCAGAGAATGCATCCTCCATTTTGTGTTCAGTATGAGACATTCGTTGTTGCAAATCATGTACAGAGGCATTAATAGGTTTCAGCATATTCATCATATCAATGTGTAAGGAGTCTCTCAGGGAGATCAGCATATCCTTCATGTTTGTCATTGTCACAGGCTGGGAAGAGGAAAGGAAGTGTTCAAGAGGAGTCTGGGTGGAATGCTCTGCAGCGCTTTCGTCCATGTCAGATTCCTCTTCCTGCCCAGCTCCTTTAGCCTTTTTAAATTTAGTAGGGCTACGTGCGGTTGGGCTATCAATGGGATAGAAATCAGTTTCCCCTGTATTTATACATTGAATTGCTGTACATACTGAGGATGACGTGCTGCTGGAGTCTGAGGAGATTTCTCCCTCTTCAGCTTGCTGCGTGTAAGCTCCGGCGCCATTTTGGTACACCCGGCCGCTCTTAGGAGGATAAAAATCTGTTAATTTCTGTGGGGCAGAGCATTGTGGACCCCGTTTGCGGACTTCCCCCTGTGCCGCCTCGTCCAGGGAGGCCAGTTGTTATGGAGAAGGGTACCTCCGTAGCTTGGAAAGTCGCTCGTCGGTGGCTTGGAGCGGGAGCTTAGTTAGAAAGCGTCCCTCTCTCACGCCGGCCAGACACGCCCCGCCAACGCATTTTTATTTCTATCCATCCAGCCCTGAGATTTACACAACTCTTCCCCACTGTACACTGAGCTTTCTCTGCTACAGTTTCATTTTCGCTTACAAGTCCTCTTCCACCCTCCACCCTGTGACTGTACAGGGAAATGAGAAGCAGCATACTGATGAGCTCAGTCATCTGTCACTCTGCTCTTTCCTCTTATTAGCATGATTCCTTGTACTGGCATACCTGACTGGCTCATTGTGTTCCTTCTGTCCCCCCCTCTCTGAGCTCTGCAGTAATGTATAGACTGTTTAGTGGACTGCAAGAGACTGATACCAAGTCCATATCTGTTACTTATACAAAGCTGCAATAATTTGCGACTTTTATATTTGATTGGAGTTAAACTTTTCTCCTAATCTAATCTCTGACCATATTCTTTAAACAACTTGAATCTGTGAATATCACCTTATTTATTATATTGTATTAGGTGTTATGGGTTAAGATTACCAAAACCTGATATTCCACTTTTCAACACTGCTAATAAACAAGCATAGAACAAATGCAGAGGAAGGTTGGTTCTTTTTTATTCCATAGGAAAGATAATGATCAACTGCCAGCATGTTTGTGTTATGATGACTGTTTCTAACAATAGGGAGTTCTTGTTACTGCTCTGCTGTTTGCCTTCAGAGAGCCATTGCATTGCTTACATTTACTGAATTATGAATGGCAATTCTCAGCCAAATCAATATTTGATAAAATCTGTTCTCTCAGTTGGGGTTGCATAAAACAAAACCTTAACAATTCCTTAAAAAACTATTTGTGAACAGTAAATATGATGCTGTAGGAGAGAACAATGTAAAATTCACCTTTTAAAATGAGTACTAATTGATGTGAATTTCAGCCAGTACAAATGATCTTAGTACAATAGAATAATATATTTATATACACATGTATGAGAACGCACTTCCTTACAGGAGATTGCTGAATATATATATTTTACAAAGAGTATGTATACCCTACTGCTACAGTGCATTATCAGCTAAACGTTTTTTAAAATATTTGTCAGTGCATTAAAAGTGAGACCAAAGTCTCGTTTTTTTGTTAAAAATAACAAACATGTTATACTTACCTGCTCTGTGCAGTGATTTTACACGGAGCAGGTAAGATCCTCTTCTTTTTAGGTCCCTCTTCGGCACTCATGGCCCCTCCCTTCTGTTGAGTGGCCCCACAGCTAGCAGCTTGCTATAGGGGCACCCGTGCTAAGCCGCGGCTCCCTGTGTCCATTCAGACACGGAGCCGTGGCCCGGCCCCGTCCAGCCCCCCCTCTCTCCTCATTGGCTCACTGACTTTGATTGTCAGCAGTGGGAGCTAATGGGGCTTTGCTGCTGTCTCAGCCAATGAGGAGGGAGAGTTCCAGACAGCCGATTCTTGCAACATCACTGAATCGAGATGGGGCTCAGGTAAGTACTAAATGGCTTATGCACACAGAGGGCTTTTTATCTTAATGGATAGAATGCATTAAGGTAAAAAAAACTTCTGCCTTTACAACCACTTTAATCAGGACAGTTTATCCATGGAAAGGTGGCAACCCAGACATAAACATTTACGACCGAGTACAAGATTATGGAATGTGGCAAAAGTTATCTTCCCACAAAATGTCCAGGACCATATCTAAAACATTCACACATTCTTCACTCAACTATATAAATGAGCCAGCTTTATTAAACAAAAAGAACTATAGGTCAAGGCACCTAAAGCCTTGTACACATGATGAGAATATAGGATGAATGATTGTCCTTTTTTTTTTTGCATGCTAGTCACATATCGAAAATGAAGAGGTTACTTGAGTTATGAAAATTCTGATATGACAGAATACAACTTTGTAAGTGATGTAATGTATTGTATTGTATTGTAATGTATTCTTTCATTTCCGAGCACGTGTTGTCTTGATCTTCCTATTTTTTTCAGATAAATACTGTAGTGATTAAATGAAAATCATATGTTCTGTTATTGTACCAGAAATTACAAGGCTTAATATATACCTTTATTAGCCAGGTTAAAGTTCTTGTCATCCCTTTTTTTTTACCTGTTTCAGCTTTTGAACCACCCAAAAGCTTTTTTTTTATGACACAGTGGAATCATCAGTTCTTTAAAAGCCTGAACAAGCAAAGCATAAAAAATATAAATGTATACTATATTATTTAAACTAGTTTCTCTTCCAAATATCTCTGTGCATAACAATTAAGTATAGTATCTGTTGGATTAGGTACTATATACAGTGGATATAAAAAGTCTACACCCCCCTGTCAGGTTTCTGTGATGTAAAAAAATTAGACAAAGCTAAATAATTTCAAAACTTTTTAGACCTTTAATGTGACCTATAAAATGTACTACTCAGTTGAACAAGAAACTGAAATCTTATTTTAGTTGGAGGGAAGTAAAAATAAAAAACTAAAATAATAGGGTTGTATAAGTGTGCACACCCTTAAACTAATACTTTGTTGACGCACCTTTTATTACAGCACTCAGTCTTTTTGGGTATGAGTCTATCAGCATGGCACATCTTGACTTGGCAATATTTGCCCACTCCAAAAAATACTCCAAATCTGTCAGATTGCGAGTGCATCTTCTGTGTACAGCCCTCTTCAGATCACCCCACAGATTTTCAAAGGGATTTAGGTCTGGGCTCTGGCTGGGCCATTCCAAAACATTAATCTTCTTCTGATGAAGCCAGTCCTTTGTTGATTTGGATGTATTCTTTGGGTCGTTGCCATGCTGAAAAATGAAGTTCCTTTTCATGTTCAGCTTTCTAGCAGAAGCCTGAAGGTGTTGTACCAATATTGACTGGTATTTGGAACTGTTCATAATTCCCTCTACCTTGACTAAGGTCCCTGTTCCAGCTGAAGAAAAACCGTCCCAAAGCATGATGCTGCCACCACCATGTTTCACTGTGGGTATGGTGTTCTTTTGGTGATGTGCAGTGTTGTTTTTGTGCCAAACATATCTTTTGGAATTATGGCCAAAAAGTTCAACCTTGGTTTCATCAGACCATAAAACATTTTCCCACATGCTTTTGGGAGACTTCAGATGTCTTTTTGCAAAATTTAGCAGGACTTGGATGTTTTTCTTCGTAAGAAAAGGCTTCCGTCTTGCCACTCTACCCCATAGCCCAGACATATGAAGAATATCAGAGATTAATGTCACATGTACACAGCCAGTATTTGCCAGATATTCCTGCAGCGTCTTTAATGTTGCTGTAGCCCTCTTGGTAGCTTCCTTTACCAGTTTTCTTCTCGTCTTTTCATCATTTTTGGAGGGACGTCCAGTTCTTGGTAATGTCACTGTTTTACCATATTTTCTCCACTTGATGATGACTGTCTTCACTGTGTTCCATGGTATCTAATGCCTTGGAAATTCTTTTGTACCCTTCTCCTGACTGATACCTTTTAACAATGAGATTCCTCTGATGCTTTGGAAGCTCTCTCCGGACCATAGCTTTTGCTATAGGATGTGACTAAGAAAATGTCAGGAAAGACCTACTAGAACTGCTGAACTTTTTGGGGGGTTAATCAGAGGCACTTTAAAAGATGGCAGGTGTGTACTGACTCCTATTTAACATGAGTTTAAATGTGATTGCTTAATTCTGAACACAGCTACATCCCCAGTTATAAGAGGGTGTGCCCACTTATGCAATCACATTATTTTAGTTTTTTATTTTTACTTTCCCCCCTAAAAGATTTAAGTTTGTTTTTTAATTGAGTTGTACAGTTTATCGGTCACATTAAAAATGGAAAAAGTTATGAAATGATTTATCTTTGTCTCATTCTTTTACATCACAGAAACCTGACATTTTAACCTCCCTGGCGGTATGATTAGTTCAGATTTTTGATGCTGAAAGTGGTACAATTTTTTTGCAGTTACTGTAAGTCTGTCCAGGATGTGCTGGTCCTGGCTAAAGAATCGAGAAAACTGTCCTACGCGTTTCCACAAAATGCGTAGGCCAGTTTTCTTGATTCTTTACCCCATTTTGATCCTATTACTGTTAACTGTTACCGTAACTGTTTTATATGGGATGGTACCTTTGTAGGGTCATAATTGCCTCACATTCACCCCTCATACTTTTCTAATAAGCAAAAACTATAGTTTGTTATTTCAATACCCATCTACTAGTACAGGGATGCCAAACTCAAATTCATCGGGGGACGCATTGGCAGGATGGTTTCCCTCAAAGGGCCGGTTGTATCTGTAGGGCAGGGGTCAGGATTGCGCTATGTACAGAGTGCAGGGGTCAGGATTGCGCTAAATACAGAGTGCAGGGGTCAGGATTGCGCTACGTACAGAGTGCAGTGGTCAGGATTGCGCTACGTACAGAGTGCAGAGGTCAGGATTGTGCTACATAGAGTGCAGGGGTCAGGATTGCGCTACGTAGAGTGCAGGGGTCAGGAATGCGCTACGTAGAGTGTAGGGGTCAGGATTGCGCTACGTAGAGTGCAGGGGTCAGGATTGCGCTACGTAGAGTGTAGGGGTCAGGATTGCGCTACGTAGAGTGCAGGGGTCAGGATTGCACTACTTACAGAGTGCAGGGGTCAGAATTGCGCCATGTAGAGTGCAGGGGCCAGGATTGTGCTACGTACAGATTTTAGGATTGCGCTACATACAGAGGTCAGGATTGCACTACGTAGAGTGCAGGGATCAGGATTGCGCTATGTACAGAGGTCAAGATTGCGCTACATAGAGTGCAGGGGTCAGGATTGTGCTATGTACAGAGTGGAAGGGTCAGAAGTGTACTATGCAGTGTGCAACATCTCATTTCCACCCCTCCTCCTTGGTTCTGACCTCTGCACCCATCACTCTCCTCCCATCCCCCACCTCTGCACACATCTGCCTCCACGTGCCCCCCCCAAGTTTCCTCACATCTTCACTCTCTCCTACCTTCCTACCTGGCCCAGCTCTGGTACAACTCAAGTGCTTAAACAGCCTCGGGACGCAGCCCGCTGGATGGAAAAAAAAAACAGAGCTGTCAACAATCACTCGCTGGAGGGACTGGGGAGGCGAGAGAGCGGAGGAGGAGACAGAGCGGCGGTGGAGGTGGAGACAGAGTGGCATCAGAGGCGGAGACAGAGCGGCGGCGAACGCAAAGCTGAGGCAGGGGTGGAGACAGAGCAGAGGCAGGGGTGGAGGCGTAGACAGAGCGGAGGGGAGATGTTTACTCTAAGGCTGTTTCCACTACTGCGACTTGTTTTGCGACTTGACACATGTCAAGTCGCATGACAAGTCAAAACCCATGTATTTCAATGGTCCCCGTTCTAATTAGTGCGACTCAAGTCGCAGCGTCTCCAAAAAAGGTTCTTGCACTACTTTGTTGCGTCTTCGGTGCGACTTGTTCTCCATAGAAAGGTATTAAGTCGCAATGCAGTCGCATGTACATGTCTGACACCGCAACTTTGTTGCGACTTCCACGGAAGTCTACGGAAGCACATGATCTCTGCTCCTCCCAAATACATCACTTCCTATATTGATGTACGTGAGTGTGGAAGACAGGAAGGGGAAGTAACTAAGCAGGATAAGGAATTACATCACTCTGGCTAAATCGCAGAACATCAAAGTCGTTTTTAAAGTCGCATCAAATCGCAACATAAATCGCATTGTAAAGTTGCAGTGTAAATCGCACAACTTTGGGGACGCACTAGTGGAAACAGCCTTATTGTCATGGAGACTGGCCACGCATGCACTAATACAAAGACGCACCGCTCGCGGGACTGAGGAGGATGTTTTCCATTGTTGCCATAGATACCTGCAGACAAAAAGAGGTAGCAGCCAGAGGCTGCTGTGCGGGCCACATGACAAGGCCTGGCAGGCCGGATTCTTCCCGCGGGACTTGTGTTTGCCACCTGTGTACTAGTATATAGAACTAGTATACAGTATGTACTTGAAATTACTCAATTTTTTCTCCTTCAGCAGCTCAGAGAGGCCATACTTGATGAGGCAGAGACAGCTGGCCAAGTATTTCGCAGACAGATAAACGTCCCTCCACTATCAGAACCGACGTGTGGTCAGCTGGGCAGGAACCAAATAGCACACATCTTCTTGAAAGACTCAGCCAATCTGAGGAGCACCTCCCAAATTGCTACCAGAGTACTCCACTTCCCTTGGGTCAACCCTTTTACCTTGGATACTTCCAGCTGTCCCCCTGGGCCACCAGGGTTACCCTGGACTTCACTGTGGGGTACACTGTTTATGACAATATTTACAAGTTGCTGTTTGTGCTTTGAACTGAAGTAGTAATTCTCAGCAAGACTCTCTGTTGTTACAATGATTAGGCCATGCTGCCACATGTTACCCTGATTGGGCCACAAAAACATTGCTGATGTTTTTGCAGCTTTCATAATCCTTTTTTGCAATACTCTGCAGTGTATGCATGCTCTTTGCCATTCTGAACTTGTTTTGCATGATTGCTTTTTACTTTGCACCTATTTGGTAAACTGCAAGCTACAATTACTCTTTGGAGAAGATTTACTAAAACTGGAGAGTGCAAAATCTGGTGCAATGCTGCATAGAAACCAATCAACTTCCAGGTTTTATTGTCAAAGCTTAATTAAACAAGCTGAAGGGGGCATGGCCGAACGGGCTCTGAGATGGACGTGTAATCCTAGAGCTCCGCTCGCCTCAGAGATAATCTACAGCCATCAGAGCTTTCCAGCACCCCTAACGACAATCGGAACTACCTATCATTAAGTGGGGGCCCGCTGCACTCATCGGGGATGACCAGACGCCGCAAGAATCCACAACAGCCGCAGAAAATGACAAGTTACTACGCGGCTCGCGGCCCTCAAAATGGCGGCGGTACGGCAGATGACAGGCCGGAGCTTAGGCCCGAAGCGCACAGCGGCAGACAAGGTCTAGTATCTGTCCCTATCCGCTCCCCGAACCCACCCAGTGTGTCATCCTCCAGCCCATCCAGCCCTTCCACTAGAAGTCCGGCCAAATCGAAGCCGCGGAGGGACTCCCCTATCAGGCAGGGAGGCGCGCAGGGTATGGAGGTGAGCGGGCCTCACAGCACTCCGTTACACCAGAGCAGCACTGAAGGGGATCCTATCAGGGAATTCCCCACTGCAGACCGGCCGGTCTCAGATACACTACTGAAGGATATGCTCCTGTCACTGTGCTCCTCACTACAAGCAGACATGGTTAGGGGGATAACAGAGTGCCAGAGGGAAGTACAGGCCATAGGCCAGAGGGTACATCTGGTAGAAAACAAGATGGAGGAATACACCTCAGCATACAATGTGATGGTGGAGGCCCATACAGCCCAAGGGGAAGACATCACGTGGTTAAAAGACAAAATGGCCGACCTAGAAGACAGGTCCCGGAGGAACAACCTCAAACTGAGAGGAATTCCGGAAGATATCCCCCCTAACCAGCTCCTACAATATGCCCAGACCCTATTCTCCACTCTGGTGCCCGATGCCTCAGCACATGACCTACTAGTGGACAGGATACATAGAGTACCTAAGCCGTCATTTCTCCCTGCTGACATACCCAGGGATGTCCTGCTCAGAATGCACTTCTACCACGTTAAGGACCGGGTACTCCAAGCCTCACGCAAACAGGAGAACGTCCCCCAGCAGTATGTGAATATCAGATTGCTCCCAGACCTCTCCAGACATACTCTGCAGCACCACCGCAATTTGCTAACAATCACAAAAGCTTTGAGGAACCACAAAATCATAAGTGGAAGTACCCCGCCACTCTATCTATTACCCACAACGGAGTCACCATCTCCATATCTACTTTGGAAGAAGGGCTCACAGCCCTGAAAAGATGGAACATCATTGCGGATCAGCCTACCCATCAGGCACACCCAGCTGAACCATCCTTCCTCCAGAATGATTGGCAGGTAGTGTCCTACAAAAAACCTAACAAGAAGCCCACAGGTGGAAGCTAGAAAAATAACCCAAGTCTATACAGGATTATCTCCAGGGCTGAGTTTCTGATCTAGAACCTCTCCCTTACCCCTTCAACACCAATAGCAGCTACGACTGCACAAGGATCACTTGTGAGATCCATTTCTTATGTTACTCATGTTAACTTTTAGTTTGGTGTACAGTTTTTTTTTTACCTCTTTTTTTTTTAAGTGATATACACCGCTTCACAGCACTAACTACACCTCCGAACCAGCAGAGGTCTCGCTACAACGTCTCGTCTCCACCAACAAATACGCAGCACAAGAAGTTTTCCATGGTCGCAGTGAGTACTCCCACATCACAGCCTCATAACTTACCACACATGTCTCTTAAATGACGATTACCTGCCTTTCCATCAATGCCAGAGGCTTAAATCACCCGGCTAAATGCTATAGCTTATGGAAAGAAGCTCACAAGCATAGGGCGGACATTCTCAGCGTCCAAGAAACGCACTTCCAACTACACAACAACCCCCAATGCACTCACAAGGACTTCCCTTTCATCTACATAGCCTGTACGCCACACCATAAAACAGGGAGAGTTCTCCTAGCCTTCAAAAACTCCATATCCTTTGAGCCCAAAGAAATCATCACTGATGCTGCAGGAAGGTACATCATTGCCACAGGGGACATCAACTCTAGTCCCTACACCATAGTAACCTTATACGCTCCAAACAAGCACCAAATACGGTTCATAAGCAAAGTACTCCACAAAGCAAAAGCCTTACAATATGGTAACCTCCTGATCTGTGGGGACTTTAACGCGACACCTGACCCACTAATAGACACATCATCCGGTAAAGGAACTCTGTCCCTCCAACCACTACTACACAAAGAAGAGCTATTCGACACATGGAGATGTTTACACGGCAATGAAAAGGACTACACCTTTTTTTCCAGCAGACACTGCTCATACTCCCGCATAGATTTATTTTTAACGGATAAAAGGCTTCTACAACAAATCGAAAAAACCACAATACATGATATTACGTGGTCGGACCACTCTGCTGTTTCATTATCCATTGCTGAGAGGGGAATCTCCTCCTCACCCCCCATCTGGCGCTGCAACACACGCATACTCCATGACCCGCAACTCCAATCACTACTATCTCAGATCTTACAGCATTTTTTTTCGGACAATGCTGGCTCAGTCGAGGACCCATACATCTTATGGAGCACACACAAGGCCTTCATGAGAGGCGTTCTAATTCAAATAGGGGCCAGAGAAAAGAGTAAACGGACTCAGCAGCTTCACAATCTCCTGGTAGAAATCCACGATATCTCCTCACAACACAAACAATCCCCTACATTACCACTTACTGATAAACTGAACGCCCTCAGAGAAAAACGTAGAAATCTACTATCACAACAATATGACATACATCTCCGACGCCTCCAACTAAACTACTACGCCAATGCTAATAGAGCAGGAAAATATCTAGCAAACAGATTAAAGGCGGCTCGAACTAAAACGAGAATAACCTACCTACAGCATCCTACAGAACCACACAAAATTGTAAATCCTCAAGCTATAGCTGACCAATTTGCGGATTACTATGGCTCACTTTATAATCTACAAACAGACCCCAACACACACCAACCATCAGTGGAACAAATTGAGACATTTCTCAAAAATATCAATCTTCCCACTCTCTCTATTCACCAGTTAGAAACACTGAACGCACCCATCACGACACGAGAAATAGAACTGATAATCAACTCTCTTCCCAATGGAAAATCTCCAGGGCCGGATGTTTTCTCCAACGAATACTTTAAAACCTTTGCAAACACTCTATCACCATACATGTCTACCATATACAATAAAGCTGCTGAGTCCGCGACCCTTCCACAAGACATGTTGAAAGCTTACATAGTAACACTGCCCAAACCAGGCAAAGATCCTACCACACCAGCAAATTTCAGACCTATATCTCTTCTAAACTCTGATATTAAAATCTATGCCAAATTATTAGCCAAAAGATTAACAGACATTATACCACATATTATAAAGCGCGACCAGATGGGCTTTGTGAGGGGGAGACAAACTTCTGACGCAACTAGAAGAATTATCAATGTGATGAATTTTGCTGAGAAAACTCGAACGCCTTCTCTGCTGTTGTCAATTGACGCAGAGAAGGCGTTCGATAGAGTCCACTGGACATATATGAAAACAACTCTTACCAAATTTGGGTTCCAGGGCCCCATACTGCAAGCCATTCTGGCTCTATATTCGCACCCCTCAGCACAGGTGTACTCCTCTGGGTTCTTATCCAAACCATTCAACATCACTAACAGGACAAGACAGGGGTGTCCCCTATCTCCAACAGTCTTTAACCTAATGATCGAACCCCTAGCTGAAACCATAAGATCCCACCCCCTGATTAAAGGCTTCCAGTTCGGCTCCAGCTCGCACACCATAAACCTCTTTGCTGATGATGTAATCTTAATCCTGACCAATCCTGTCACATCATTACAGCAAGCTCATGTAATCCTCAACACATTTGGAGAAATCTCATATTACAAAGTCAATTTTAACAAATCCTTAATATTAGATCTGGGTATTCCCCCCCACGAACGCAACCTGCTTCAAACACAACTACCTTATACGTGGAGTCTAAGTGGCATAAAATATCTGGGTATCACCCTTACCAATAAAACCTCCACACTAGTTAAAGTCAACATGCTAACACTGATGGCCACACTGGAAGCCCAAATCAGGCATATGTCCAATAAAGAAGTGTCATGGTTTGGAAGAATCAATGCATACAAGATGATGTTGCTACCACAAATAATTTATATGTTTCGCTCTTTACCAATCCACATACCTATTCACTATATCCATAAAATGTCAAAAGCAGGTTGGAAGTATATATGGAATGGAAAAAAAGCTAGATGCTCCAGAAACAACCTCACGTTCCATAAAAAAATAGGAGGGGCAGGCCTAACGGACTTATATGACTACTACTGGGCTGTCAGACTAGACCAAACAAAACTATGGTTCAAAACTGAGGACACACCACTCTGGGTAGACATTGAAAAAGCATTAGCCCCAACAAAGGACTTAACATTACTACTACTGAGTGATGGGTGGTTACCATGGAAACTGTCTACCCTTACTCCTCCTATGCAGATCTCATTGAGAGCATGGAGATTCCTTCTAGAACAAAAACATAAGGTCAATCAAGAAATATCATACACAATACCAATGACTTTACTAGAAACAAAGATTCCTTCACTGAAGGTTAACTACTTGACAAGTAAAGGGGTAAATAACATTCTGGACCTCTATAACGGTTCACAATTAAAAACAGCTGAACAGGTCATGTCCCAATATAACCTCACCAATAACGGGAAATTCTTACACATGAGAATCACACACTTTCTTAAATCCTTCTCTAGACCGTCCATTTCCATACCGAAAGAGATATGGAACTTTTACTTGACCGCTAATAGCAACACTAAAGGTATATCCTTCTTCTACCACAAACTAAGGGATAAAAACACGTTCCTTAAAACCACTGCAATGAAAAAATGGGAGGTTGAACTGGGAAAAATATTCTCACCAGACCAATGGCAACAGGCATTCACTGAAATACACAAATCCTCTCACTGCATTAAGCATTGGGAGCTAGCGATTAAGCTAGCTAACAGATGGCACTACACACCATACAGGTTGGTGACCTATTTTCCTGGCACTTCACCGCTATGTTGGAGGGCTTGCGGTCACACGGGATCTTTACTTCACATGTTATGGTATTGCCCCACTGTTAAAAGCACATGGAATCAAATATTCCGACTAATATCCTCTATTACAGGAATGCTCACACCTCCAGACCCCGCATTGGCAATATTACACTTAAACATAGACAACTTCCATACCAACTTCAGACCAGTAGTGACACACATACTACTAGAGACGAGGTCAATGATTCTTTGCAACTGGAAATCCGCGACAGCCTTGAATATGACAGATATAATTAAAGCTGTCAACAGGAACTGCACCTTTGAACGTCTTATAGCATTAAACTCCTCAAATTGTGCGAAGATTGACAAATCCTGGTCTATGTGGCCATATAGGCTATGACTTAATTGACACATGAGGTGAATGTAAAGTATTAACAGTACCAGTAAATCTAACACTATACCTACTTAATTTACGTAAGATTGTAACTTCTGAATATATACCACCATAAGCTGTATGTCACTTACTGCCATATTTTATTTTATGTTAAACAACCCATTTTATGTTACAACCCATTTACTTTTACTCCCCACTTTTCTATTTTCTGTATCCTTTTACGAAATGCTCAATAAAAATTTATTGAAAGAAAAAAAAATTAAACAAGCTGAAGTTAGAAGCTGATTGGCTACCATGCACAGCTGTACCAGATTCTAAGTGTTCCAGTTTTAGTAAATCTCCCTTATTGTCTGACCATTTGGCTGACTACCTATTCTATTAAGCTACTGCCCCTTCACTCTTTTGCTTTGCATGGCGTTTAACACCTGGAACATGCTTACAGAAAAGGAAGAACACAAGGCTGACCGCATCACTGTGCTGCTGCTCCTTCAATGTCCAGTCTCATTCATGAGTGGGTCCTACACCACACTGCATTGCTTACCACAACAAAATTTAGGGTTGTCTTGCAGGAGTTCCTGGATCACAAGACTGGCCAAACAAATTATAAACCCTTTGGCAGGAAAAAACAGTTCATATATTTTTAATTCAAATGAATAATGCATTGCTCGTATGGAGTCCCAATTTAAGAACCCATAACTTTCTTCAGTTCTGTGATTCTGTGTTCATTTCACTGATCCAAATGAAAAACAGAATTGAAAAAATATATACATTATGTATAACGTAACCTATTGTAAAGAACAGATTCACAAAGCTGCTCTGAAATCTTTCAGTAAACCACAGTCTTTGTTTACACATGCACCTAAAACAGCCTATAATTTTGTATATGAGCGAATTTAGGATTTGTGTATCACATGCATGCCTATGAGCTGCTTTTTAGAGGTTGACCTACTACTTTTCAACACTCTCTTCAGTCACCTCTAACTGAATCCTCTTGTATATTTTCCTGTTATGTCGCTCATTATTTCTGCCTTCCAACCTTGGATAATATGGAAAAAATTGTGAGTTTCTTTGCATTTTTGTACTATTTCTGTTTTGGATATGAAAGATTAACACATAATCCCCAGAGCTGAATTATACCCTACATCTAAAAATAAGCATAAATGAGTTGTGTGCTATTTTTCTCACTGAACCATTACTGCATAACAGATTTGGACTTATTTTCTCTGAATTTCATGCTTCCTTTCCTACAATCTAGCAATTTTAAAGGTTGCATAGATAATGTCTGAACATAGAAAGATGATTTGGAATTTTAAAGATCTCAAGTGAAAGGTCAGCTACTGGGTGCATATTAAAATGGTTAGTGAGCACAGAGTGCTTTTTTCCCGCTTTTAAATTAGTTGAAATAATAACTTTATTCAGAGCTGTTTATTACTACATTAGCATTAACTGCAATAGGCTTTACCATTAGTTCCAAGATGATTTTCCTCTTCTCCAGTAAAAATTGTCATTAATCAGGAAAATAACACAGTGCTGTAAAATGAGTTATTTATGGCCTTCAAAGCTTTTGATGAGTTGAGCTATGAATGGGAATAACTTTTCAATGTAAGTGTTGGCTGTTCTATTGGAATCAAACAGTATTGTATTTATCTTTACCAAGGGGAGAACATTTTCTATTGATGTCCATTATAGATTTAGGCAAACTGTATCCTATAAATAGTACTAGCTCAACTACTAGCTCAATAGTATGAATTCACAGTGATATCCTGACTGAAAAAAAAGAGCTTAATGAAAACCAACCCATAGAGCTTTAAAATATGAAAAACCTGTCCAAAAATATTCCTGTATTGCAGTATGCTACTATGCTACTATTTGTTTGTTTGTCTTTTACCAGATTTCTATGGTGCCTCAAGGATGGCCCTTGACATGACATCAAGGGCTGCACAAAATACTTAGTGAATGTAATGCTACAGAAAGCATACATACTACAATGAGACTGCACAAGATATGGATAGAGACTACATGCATGATATAAAAGTTGCTGGAGACTAGGGGCATGTTTTAGGAGACAGTCATAAGACTAGAGGCACACTACATGAGACTGTTAGAGGTTACAACTATTACAGTCCCTTTAAAAACTCAGGCTTTCACATTTACAGTACTGTGCAAAAGTTTTAGGCAGGTGTGAAAAAAATGCTGTAAATTAAGAATGCTTTCAGAAAAAAAGAGTTAATAGTTTATTTTTATCAATTAACAAAATGCTAAGTAAATTAACAAAATCCAAATAAAATCAATATATAGTGTGACCACTCTTTGCCTTCAAAACAGCATCAATTCTTCTTGGTACATTTGCACACAGTTTTTGAAGGGACTCGGCAGGAAGGTTGTTCCAAATATTTTGGAGAACTAACCACAGATCTTTGGCTGATCTGCCTTAAATCCTTCGGTCTCTTAATGTAATCCCAGACAGACTTGATGATGCTTGAGACCAGGGCTCTATGGGAGCCAAACCATCACTTCCAGGATTCCTTGTTCGTCTTATGCTGAAGATAGTTCTTAATGACATTAGCTGTATGTTTGGGGTCAATGTCACACTGCAGAATAAATGTGGGGCCAATCACATGCCTCACTGATGGCATGGCATGATGGATAAGTATCTGCCTGTATTTCTCAGCATTGAGTACACCATTGATCCTGACCAAATCTCCAACTCCATTTGCAGAAATGTAGCCCAAAACTAGCGAGGAACTTCCACTATGCTCTACTGTTGCCTGCAGACACTCATTATTATACCGCTCTCCAGACCTTCCGTCAACAAACTGCCTTCTGCTACAGCCAAATATTTCAATATTCACTCATAAGTCTAAGCACCTACTGATATTTTTCTGCATCACATTTCCTATGTTTTTGTGCATAGTTGAGTTGCTTAGTCTTGTTTCCATGTCAGAGGTATGGCTTTTGGCCACAATTCTTCCATGAAGACCACTTCTGGCCAGACTCCTCCAGACAGTATACTGAAATTCAAGTTCTCAGTATTAGTGGGTGTTTAACCCTTTTTTTGGTATAGAGGTACCTATATCCTAAAACACAAATTTATTTGGAAAAAGTAAGAGGGGCAACATAATTTTTCTTGGTATCATCAAGGACATTACACCAGATTAAAAAACAATAATTCTATTGTTACAAATAGCATCACAGAAAAATACTTTTCACTAAAAAAGGACATCGAAATATACATCTCTCTTATATGGCTGTGCTGCACCCACAGAAGTAGTGCCAACTTGCACCAAATAGAGTGCAGGCGGCACTGATGGGCACTGATAGGTGGCACTGGACAGGCAGCACTGATGAGGAGCTACTGCCAGGCATTACTGAGTGGCACTGATTGGCACTTTGATGGGGCACTGACAAGCATTACTGATGGGGCACTGATTGGCACTTTTTTGGGCACTGATTGGCACTGTTGTGGGCACTAATCAGCACTGTTGTGTTCACTGACAGGCATTTATTATAGGGACAGGCTGGCAGGTGTTGGGCACTAATTGGCAGCTGATGGGCACCTTTTGATGGGGGCTGTGCTGATAATCAATGTGCTGATTATCAGCATAGACCCCCCTCTGACAGGGAGAGCCGAGGAAAGCCGTTTACCGGCACTTCCTGGTTCACGCGATGATCAGCTGTGATTGGTCACAGCTGATCATGTGGTAAGAAGCCTCTGTCAGAGGCTCCATACCACGATCAGAGTTGCGGTGTGTCAGACTGAGAGTTGCAGGCGCGTGCCGGCTGTGTTATCCTGATCACGTCATATGACATCTGGTCAGGATATCACAACCACTTTGCCGCCGTCATTCTGCTAAATGGTGGGCGGCAATTGGTTAACATCTCTTTGGTGCAAGTTGGTACTACTTCTGTAGGTGTAGTGCAGCCATATACAGTAAGAGGGATTTTTATTCCTATGTCCTTTTTTAGTGAAAAGTATTTTTCTATGATGTTATTTGTAACAATAAAATTCTGTGATTTTCACCTGGTGTAATGTCCTTGATGGTACCAAGAAAAATCCCGTTTCCCCTCTTATTTTTTCCCAATAAATTCTCCAGACAGTAAATGGATGTACCTGTGTCCCACTGGTTTCTGCCAGTTCTGTACTGATGGCACTGCTGGACATTATCTGATGTTGAAGGGAAGTAAGGATGGTTTTTCATCTGCTGCATTAAGCGTACTTGGCTGACCACTAAGTCTACAGTTCACAACATTGCCTGATCACTGTAATTCTCAATGCTGAGAAATACAGGCAGATATCCATCATACCACACTGTCAGGGAGGCATGTGATTGGCCCCAAATTTATTCTGCAGCAGGACAATGACCCCATACATACAGCCAATGTCATTAGGGAACTATCCTCATGTAAAGAAGAACAAGGAGTCCTGGAAGCGATGGTTTGGCCCCACAGAGCCCTGATCTCAATATCATCGAGTCTGTTTGGGATTACATGAAGAGACAGAAGGATTTGAGACAGCCTACATCCACAGAAAATCTTTGGTTAGTTCTTCAAGATGTTTGGAACAACCCACCTGCTGAGCTTATTCAAAAACTGTGTGCAAGTGTACCTAGAAGAATTGATGCTTGTTTGCAGGAAAAGGTTGGTCACACCAAATACTGATTTGATTAAGATTTATTTTCGTTCTGTTTGCCAAGTTTGCATTTAGCAAATCAATATTTAAAAAAACAATTACAATATATATTTTTAAAGCATTCATACTTTACATTCACATTTGTCTAAAACTTTTACACAGTACTGTATGTTCCCTATAATCCCCTTAGAAATACCTTGTGCTGCATTTATTACTTCTCTCTCCAAGATTTGTTTAACTCCTTCACGACTAGGGTAAAAACAAATCTTATCACCCAAACCCACATTTTCATCTTTAACATGTTAGTAAAACTGTTTATATCATCATAAGTACTTAGTGTGAACAGGTGAAGGCCTCGTGAACCCCCCCAGAGAAAGAGAGCCTTTACTGATGGGGGCATGGCCAGGTGCAGGACAAGGCGGCTAAGTGGTCACCAGGGATTGGTTGTTATGGAGGATGGGCCTGAGCTCAGGAAAGTTTTGTTCCCAGGGAATTCTGAGTCTTTCAAGGAACGTGGCTGGAAGAGCTTCACACCATCCTGCCCCTTTTTTCTATGGTATGTCACAGCTTGCTGCGGTGTCTTGACCTTGCCAGCATAAAAGTGGCTGTAATGGGCTATGACCTTGATGGAAATCAGAAGTAGCACTTATTGTAAGGACAGGCCCCCTTTGGAATTGTGTGCTCACAGTACAACTGTGACTGACACTGGTTTAAAAGTGTTCACATGTTATGTGTTGGATTTTAATAAAGCTGTGGCCTTGCCCTTTCCAACCTAATGGTTGTAAGTGTGTTGATTTAATGGGGTGAAGGGGCAAGGGTGAAGGTTTTTCCTATACATTTATGTTACATGTAATTTGTACCAGGCCCATTGCGCCTCAGCAGTCATGTATAATACCTGTTTGTTTTTTTTTCAGGACAGATTGTGCTTTCATTTGGTGGGAAATGTTAATTGATATCTCCTGATTTTGTTTTATTGTGAAAGGAAAACTGGCCCAAAGTAGTAAAACAATCTTTTTTTAAAGTTTAGCCTTAAATTTTTATGTCGTAATCATGACCCATCACAAAAAAAAACCCACAGTAAACTCTCCTACTCCTGATAATCATGTTGATACCACATACAGTGGGGACGGAAAGTATTCAGACCCCCTTACATTTTTCACTCTTTGTTATATTGCAGCCATTTGCTAAAATCATTTAAGTTCATTTTTTTCCTTATTAATGTAAACACAGCACCCAACATTGACAGAAAAAAAACAGAATTGTTGACATTTTTGCAGATTTATTAAAAAAGAAAAACTGAAATATCACATGGTCCTATGTATTCAGACCCTTTGCTGTGACACTCATATATTTAACTCAGGTGCTGTCCATTTCTTCTGATCATCCTTGAGATGGTTCTACACCTTCATTTGAGTCCAGCTGTGTTTGATTATACTGATTGGACTTGATTAGGAAAGCCACACACCTGTCTATATAAGACCTTACAGCTCACAGTGCATGTCAGAGCAAATGAAAATCATGAGGTCAAAGGAACTGCCTGAAGCACTCAGAGACAGAATTGTGGCAAGGCACAGATCTGGCTAAGGTTACAAAAAAATTTATGCTGCACTTAAGGTTCCTAAGAGCACAGTGACCTCCATAATCCTTAAATGGAAGACATTTGGGACGTCCAGAAGCCTTCCTAGAGCTGGCCGTCTGCCCAAACTGAGCTATCTGGGGAGAAGAGCCTTGGTGAGAGAGGTAAAAAAGAACCCAAAGATCACTGTGGCTGAGCTCCTGGGATGCAGTCGGGAGATGGGAGAAAGTTGTTGAAAGTCAACCATCACTGCAGCCCTCCACCAGTCGGGGCTTTATGGCAGAGTGGCCCGATGGAAACCTCTCCTCAGTGCAAGACACATGAAAGCCCGCATGAAGTTTGCTAAAAAACACCTGAAGGACTCCAAGATGGTGAGAAATAAGATTCTTTGTTCTGATGAGACCAAGATAGAACTTTTTGGCCTTAATTCTAAGTGGTATGTGTGGAGAAAGCCAGGCACTACTCATCACCTGTCCAATACAGTCCCAACAGTGAAGCATGGTGGTGGCAGCATCATTCTGTGGGGGTGTTTTTCAGCTGCAGGGACAGGACAACTGGTTGCAATCGAGGGAAAGATGAATGCGGCCAAGTACAGGGTTATCCTGGACGAAAACCTTCTCCAGAGTGCTCAGGACCTTAAACTGGGCCGAAGGTTTACCTTCCAACAAGACAATGACCCTAAGCACACAGCTAAAATAATGAAGGAGTGGCTTCACAACAACTCTGTGACTGTTCTTGAATGGCCCAACCAGAGCCCTGACTTAAACCCAATTGAGCATCTCTGGAGAAACCTAAAATGGCTGTCCACCAATGTTTACCATCCAACCTGACAGAAGTGAAGAGGATCTGCAAGGATGAATGGCAGAGGATCCCCAAATCCAGGTGAGAAAAACTTGTTGCATCTTTCCCAAAAAGACTCATGGCTGTATTAGATCAAAAGGGTGCTTCTACTACTGAGCAAAGGGTCTGAATACTTAGGACCAGTTTTTCTTTTTTAATAAATCTGCAAACATGTTCTGTCAATATGGGGTGCTGTGTGTAATGAGGAAAAAAATTAACTTTAATGATTTTAGCAAATGGCTGAAATATAACAAAGAGTGAAAAATTTAAGGGGGTCTGAATACTTTCTGTCCCCACTGTATGTGTGCATTTTTTTGTTCTTCGTACCCTTCATGGACCCAAGAAACAATAGTATGCATTTTGTTTTTATTTTCCTACCTAGACATACTGACACTGATACTCACACCGCCACTAAATATAAAACCTTTTTTTCTTACGTAAACACACACTGGCACCTACACTAAATCTAACACCCACTACACTAGATCAAGCCCTGAACTAGTTAATCTTTTTTTTTTTCTTTTACAGACATGTCCTCTAGTGATCTATTGAGAAAAGACACAATGGGTGAGAGTTACTAAAATTGCATGCTTTAAGATAAAAAACCTTCTGTGTGTAGCAGCCTTCCCAGCACCCCTCTAATTACTTACCTGAGCCCCATCTCTCTCTCCAGCAACGTCCACGAGTGTCTCACCCATCCGGGACTCTCCTCCTGATTGGCGGAGACACAGCAGCAGTGCTATTAGCTCCCATGGCTGTCAAACAAATTCAGTTAGCCAATCAGGGGAGCGAGAGGGTGGGGCTGGGTCGGGGCTCCGTGTCTGAATACACACAGGGAGTTGTGACTCGGCTCAGGTGCCCCCATAGCAAGCTGCTGGCTGTGGGGGCACTCGACAGGAGGGAGGGGCCAGGAGCATAGAAAAGGGACCCGAGAAGAGGAGGATCCAGGCTGCTCTGTACAAAACCAACAAACCAACTGCACAGAGGAGGTAAGTATAACACGTTTGTCATTTTTTTTAAACAAGACTTTACAATAACTTTAATGTATTACTGTGAAATTATAAGTATCTAACATATTAGAAAGTAACCAATGTTTCACAAAACTTGTAAGAAAAAAAAGTTTTATTGAACTGTTCAGGATTACCTCAATATTTGGAGTTTAAGCAACAACCTTCATTGTCCAGTTCAGGTTTTGAATGATGCAAACTTTCTAAACACTTGAGGTTTCTTCATTAGACATCACACTATATATATATATATATATATATATATATATATATATATATATATATATATATATATATATTTAAAAATAACATATAACAAAATATTTTTTTTTAATCTTGCATCTTTAAAAACTTGAGTCAGCCAATAAAGAGACTTAAATCACTTAAATACCAAATGGTTTAATATTCATAGAGATTCTAAGCTACGTATAAGCTATCCTTTCATCACCACTGCTGTCCTATAACTACTTACAAAATGTTCCTCATATTAACCTGTCAGCAGCTCAGTGTTTCTTTCACCTGACCTAAAAAGACTGGAGGCATCAGGATACAGGGTCCTAATCAAAAGGTGATATTCAGGCACTGTCTGCCAATCAATGGATTGCCCTGAAAAGAAATCTTTCCCTATGGCTGTGATTGGGCAGCTTTAGAAAGTCTATAGGTGCTTACAAATATGTATCTAACAAGTTTTCTTAACAATTTTAGTTATAGGACTGCATAGGGTAGAAGGGAAGTAAAATAAATTAAGTTTACAACACGGGTTAGGTGTGCCTTAAATCAACTGCCACAAAGTGATATACATATAGCTGTAATGGTTTCTGATCAATTTTAATATTTCAGGATCACTTTTATAGCTTTCAGTCTGTATATATATATCATAAAGATCTCATCAGTCATGTTTTATGTATTGCACTGCATGTAGTACTAAATGGAATGTCATTACATTAAAAATGAAACATAAAACAGGTGGCTTATTAAAATAAATGTATGAAAAAAGATGGAAAATGAAATCATAATTTCTAGTCATATACAAATAGACATGTTACAAACATTGACTGAAATTGTATTTTTGACTGCCAGTTTAATCTAAAAAGTTCTTCAGTTTTAATACAGTATAAATATTATAATTGGAAATATACAGTATATTGCCCTCCTTTGTAAACAGCATTTTGGCCTTAACCACTTGCTTACTGGGCACCTTACTGGCCACCTAAACCCCCCTCCTGCCCAGACCAATTTTCAGCTTTTAGCGCTGTCACTCTTTGAATGACAATTGCACGGTCATACAACACTGTACCCAAATGAAATTTTTTAAATTTTTTTCCACAAATAGAGCTTTATTTTGGTGATATTTGATCACCTCTGGGCTTTTTATTATTTGTTAAAAAAATTAAAAAAGACTGAATTTAAAAAAAAAAAAAATACAAAACCGTTTTATATTTTGTTAATAAATTTTGCAAACAGGTATTTTTTCTCCTTCATTGATGTACGCTGATGAGGCTACACTGATGGGCACTGATAGGCTGCACTGGTGGGCACTGATAGGCTGCATTGATGGGCATTGATAAGACGACACTGATTGGCACTGATAAGGCGGCACTGATGAGCACTAATAGGCGGTGGGCACTGATGTGGTGGCACTGGTGGGCACTGATAGGTGGCACTGGTGGGCACTGAGAGGTGGTACTGATGGGTGGAACAGAAGGGCATTGATAGGTGGCACTGAAGGGCACTAATAGGTGGCACTGATAGCTGTCACTGATGGGTGGCAGTGATGGTCACTGATGGGTGACAGTGATGGGCACTGATCAGCACTGGTAGGTGGCACTGATAGGCAGCACTTCTAGGTGGCACTGATGAGGCACTACTGGTGGGCATTGATAGGTGGCACTCATGGGCATTGATAGGTGGCATTTATTGCTGGCACTTATTTACTGGTGGACACTGATTGGTGGGCACTGTGGGCACTGATTCATGGCACTGGCAGGTGGCACTGGCAGGTGGTACTGGTGGGCACATATGAGGTGGCTTCACCTCTTCCTCTTCTGGACTGATGTCCCTGCAGCAGAAGCCGGTGATTGGCTTTTTTGTCTCCTCACGCTGTCAGTGTGAGCAGAAGAAAAACAATTACCGATCTTCTGTTTACATCACGTGATCAGCTGTCATTGGCTGTCAAGGGTTCGGCTCCTTACTCCAATCTGTGATCACCTGAGTCTCATTGATCACAGTGTGCACTCTTCAGGGGGGCGTGGCGAGGATGCAAAGGGGAGGACAACTATTGACACCCTCACGGCAAAGCAGATCCGCGCTGTAGCCGTCATTCGGCTATAGTGCAGATCTGAAGGGGTTAAATAGTGTTTTTAAAAAAATTGCCAATAAGGTAAAACATCTTAAATCCATTCTATTATTTTATTAAAATCTATATGTTCATAGGAGCTTACTAGCATTTATAGCCTATTTACCGTATATGAGCATGATATGCTTTTGTGGTTCAGTGCAATATCTTGTTTATGATATGACATGTTTTATTTAACAGTAAAAAAACAGAAAGAAGATAGAATATAATTAGATGCATGGTAGTAATTTTCAGTTTTCAAGTGGTCCAACTAGATCAATAACACTGTGTTTCCCCACTATGCTAGCTTATTATGGCTAGCAAGTCTCACTATACAAAAGGGAGAGTCACTTGCCATAGTATCAAAAGTAAAAACAGCTGCCCCTTTGCCCAGGTGTTGCAAAGTGGCAGTGTCTCTGCATAGGTCCTTTTTCCCTGACCCCCTTATACCTACATTGCATGCATTTACTCGGTGCTCCTCTTTTTTTTCTCACTGAAATCAGCAGTAGCAAAAACCAGGCAGGTGACAGATCCTCCCTAAACAAGAGTGCTCCCGTCATTTTACAATAGACCAGGCGGGGAAGAGGTTAAAGTTTTCAGGGGGGGGGACAAAGCATATGCTGTACATACCTATAGAAATAGCCAATAGTGTAAATCATTACTGAAAGCTAGTATATGCTAATATAACTATGGGGTTGATTTATTAAAACTGGAGAGTGCAAAATCTGATGCCACTGCGCATGGTAGCCAATAAGCTTCTAACTTCATTGTTCAATTAAAGTGATATCAAAGTGTTTTTTGTTTTTTTTTTAATAACAAACATGTTATACTTACCTGCTCTGTGCAGCGGTTTTGCACAGAGCAGCCCAGATCCTCCTCTTCCTGGGTCCCTTGCCGGTGCTCCTGACTCCTCCCTCCTGCAGGGTGCCTCCACAGAAAGCAGCTTGCTTTGGGGGCACCCAAGCAGGCGTGCTCCCCACTGGTGCATTCACACACGGAGCTGGGGTTTGGCTCCACCCCTCCGTATCTTGATTGGCTCACTGGCTGAGCCAATCAAGAGTGCAAGTCCCCGGAGAGGCAAGGCTCTCGTGGACATCGCTGGATCTAGAGGGGGCTCAGGTAAGTAATAGGGGGGTCTGGGGGGCTCCTGCACACAGAAGGTGTTTTACCTTCCTGCATAGAATGGATGGAGGTAAAAACTGTGTGCCTTTACAACCACTTCATTTATTTATTTATTTTAATTTTTTTCTTTACAACCACTTTAACCTTTCACATAAAAAACTGGAAGCTGATTGTTTTTTATTTAGAGCTGCACCAGATTTTGCACTCTCCAGTTTTAGTAAATCAATCCCTATGCTTACAAGAGGGCTGTGGGATATGATTATTCCTTGATGTTATCCCACCACTAGAAAGACTTATTCAAAACTGTTCATATTTGAACGCAAATGTAACTGTAATTCTAATAATGCTGACTTGAATTATAATAAAACACATTAAACAAGTTGGTATGTATGTTCCAGAACTGCAAAATAAAAGAAGCATAGAAATAGTAATCATCACTCTATAAAGCAAGTAGGTCTAACTCTCTGTTGGAAGCCATTAATAAACACAATGACCGACTAGTATAGATTGACTCAATTTGTTTTAAATAGCTAGTGGTTGGTTGGCATTCAATTTCCAGGGCAAATCTTCTAGCAAGTCATATCTCGCTAAAACACATTTAGCTATAGCAGTAATAGTGTGTCAGATATACAATGTATCTCAACATAAATGAGAATTAGATAGGTCAGTTTTTGCAATGCTGTGCATCACTTTTACCAAACAGAAGCCTTTTAGTATGTGATTTTACATTAGAATGTGCACTCTGGGTCTTTAAATAAATGATGTCTATATGTCAAGTCACCAAATATCTCTTCTTTGATTTGTTAAAGAGAAACCTGTTTTAAGGGAAACACAGGAGTGTAATTGCTAACCTCCTTCAGAATTCCTGATCTGCATACTTGCATTTTACAAAAACGCCAAATTATTTTGTATAATTTCCATTGCCCTGTGTAGGTGTTATGGACTTGACTTTACAAGCAATACACTCCAATCCAGTAGTGACCTTTTCAATCAAACAAGGCCAGGATCTGATTTTTAATACTTAGCACGGGTAACTATCAGTGTTAATTTTGGCAGCAAATTTCGATTTAGTTTTTGTCTTAGGACTAAATTGGCATTTTAGTTTTAGTCCCCTTTTAGTCTTCTGCAATTGTTTTAGTCGTATTTAGTCGACTAAATCTCCAGAGGATTTTATTCAACTAAAATGTTCTACATTTTAGTCAACTAAATTCTCCAGTACATTTTAGTCGACTAAAATCTCCAGTACATTTTATTCGACTAAAATTATTTTGGTCAACTAAAACTAATTTTAGTCATCTAAAATCTAATGGGTTTAGTTAAATTGTAATGCATTATTTAAGCATTTCTCTGCAATTTCCAAACTCATTATATACTGCTGGAGTGAAAATTTGAATATGTTATTATTTATGGTATTGAGGTATGAACATGCACTACAGATCAGTGTTAATTTTGACGTCAAATTTCAGTCAATTTAGTTTAGTCTTAGTCTTGACTAAAATGGCATTTTAGTTTTAGTCACATTTTAGTCTTTTGACTAAAATGCCATTTTAGTTTTAGTCACATTTTAGTCATCTCAATTGTTTTAGTTTTAGTCGTATTTTAGTCAACTAAAATGGTATAAAAGATAGTCGACTAAAATGTCTTAGTCAGTTTTAGTCGAAAAAATTAACACTCACAATGATCTGCAGCTTTAAAATCGTGCTGAGGTACAGTAAAACTACTTTTTTTTTAACACTGGTAGATTATAGATTATAGATTACAAAGAAAATCAAATGATTTTTGCAAGATAATATTGCCAAATAAAACAATGCATGTAATTGGTTATTATTTTAAACAGTGACAAAGTTACCACAGAATAAACAGACCCATAATGAAAATGTAAACTTTTCTCTGACCTATAAAGCTGTGGTAATCCCATAAAACACACATTTAAAAAATATAGGCTTTTTTCATTCATTTTCCTCTGGTGATCTGGCCAGTAACACACTTGCTGTCTTAACCACTTCAGCCCCGGAAGATTTGCCCCCTTAATGACCAGGCCATTTTTTGCGATTCGGCACTGCGTAGTTTTAACTGACAATTGCGCGGGCGGGCAACTTTGTACAAAAACAAAATTGATGTCCTTTTTTCACCACAAATAGAGCTTTCTTTTGGTGGTAATTGATCACCTCTGCGATTTAAATTATTTACGCTATAAACAAAAAAAGAGCGACAATTTTGAAAAAAAAACAAACTATTTTTTAACTTTTTGCTATAATTAATAATCACCCCAAAATGTTTTTAAAAAACAAATTTCTTTCTCAGTTTAGGCCAATATGTATACTTCTACATATTTTTGGTATAAAAAAAATCACAATAATGGTATATTGATTGGTTTGCACAAAAGTTATAGCGTATACAAAATAGGGGCTATATTTATGGCATTTTTATTATTCATTTTTTTTTATTAGTCATGGTGGTGATCTGCGGCGTTGTGGGGTACAGATCAGACACTTTTGGCACCTTTTTGGGACAATTGACATTTATATAGCGATCAGTGCTACAAAAAAGCACTGATTACTCTATAAATGACAGTGGCATTGAAGAGGTTAACAGTAGGGGTGATCAAGGGGTTAACTGTGTGTCCTAGGGAGTGATTCTATCTGTGGGGAGATGGGACTGCCTGGGAGAGGATACCAATCGTTGTTCATACTTATTATGAACAACAGATCAGTCTCCTCTCCCCTGACAGCACGGAGATCTGTCTGTTTACATTGACAGATCTTCATTCTGTCTCTGTGTGGAGCGATCGCGGGTGCACGGCGGTCATCGCGACCACCGGGCGTGCACGCCCCCTAGTGGCCTGAAAGCGAGCCGATATATATCTATGAGGGTTCGCCCAGGGGAGCCAACCTTGCGCAGTCTAACTGCCGCGGCTGGTCGGGAAGTGTATAAGGTGTCTCCACTCTGGATGGTGGAGCAACAAAGACACCATTGGACAGCTATATCAACAAGCAATTACAATAACAACCTGTTTTGATTTTAGGGGAAGGGTTTACATAAATAAATAAAAGCTGACCATTGTAAGCACTCCTGTCAGTGTTAAATGGTTTGTCTCAACCACCTATCTGCTACTTTTGTAGGACATCTTATTTTATTAAAGTTTAAAAAAATATATATATACTGGCCTATTTAATAGGTGCAGTCACCAGATGACTCGTACAATTTGCTGCCTTGGTGTTTCATTGAGAGACATTGGGTTGACATACAAGGCATCTCAGTGCAGCGTGATCTAAAATGGATATTTTAGTTAAAATTCACACATTGGTTGGTTTGGAAATATAATTTCCATTATGAAAAAGTGAATTGGAGCTTTAATTTGTTGCAAAGATATCCCATTAACAATAAAAGTTAAGCAAGCATTATACATGGAAGCTTGGAAACAAAGAACCACAGCAGATCATGTATAAATAGAGACAATTTACATAAAACGTTTAAGCTAAATTTCTGCTCTAATCCTTTTTAGCTGCTTAATATATAACTGACAGATCTAAAACACTTTTTTTTCATAATCTTTAAGTCTTGTGTTGAATTATAAGGTCCTTCATTTGTTCAGCTACAATCCATCTCAATTTAACTACATTATGTCTCTTAAGGTTAAAGTTTGTATCTAATGGAACGACTTTATTCTTTCCCTGGTAATTATGAGTGGCACTTTTATGATCACTCTTTATTGTATAGAAAGACTTGAATGTCCTACATGCATGTGCCTACAAGGTCATTTACTGGGATCTAAACTTTGTTGAAACTGCATGTAAAGAATCATAAAGCTGTATTTGAACATCATTATAATTGATTGAACTGTTCTATCTTCTATGATGTCTTGATACAATATATACAATATAAACTTACAGGAAAACACAATTTAGAATATCCTTTTTTACAAAATAATTATCAGTATTTTTTTAAATATGGGTAAAAGTAATAAAAATGGTACAATAAAGGTGACCATCGATTTCAGAAGGTGCTGGGACATTCATATACAGTATATTTTGTCTATCCTCAGGCACTCTGATCAAGCCGTTTTTCAGGACACATTTTCCTATTGTGCATTGGTATGTAGACATAAAATCTCAAATCTTTCATGTGCAATGTAGCTGGATTAAGTTACTGTCACCTCAAGCCTGTAAATGACATTAAAGGTATAATTAGGGGCAACAAAGATAGTAGAAAGGAACCAGGTAGCAGTCCCTATGCACATTCATGCACTGGTAAATAAACTATGAGATAAGCGAGAACAAAATGAATTAGGCACTATGTTGGAGAATGATTCACAATGACAGAAGACAGGCAGATGCATACTAGCACATTATGAATTTACCTTGCAGAAAGAAAAAAAAAAGAAACTTCCAGCGGTATACACCCACTTTAACACACAAACTCCATAACTTATTAAGTTGGAAGTCAGTTAAGTTGTCAGTGTGGGTTTGTGAGTTGTGAGAGCTGGAAACATTTGGAGAATGTCTGTGAAACACAGAAATATCATTCTATAACAACCTTAGTGCGGACTAAACCCAAAACTGGGACATACTAAAACATTTAATGTGAAAATGGCTTAATGTAGCTTAACGTGTAATAAAGTGCCTAAACCTCAATCAATTGCCCTGAAATTTTGCACAGCTTAAGTTTTTACATTTCCAAACCTGTCCAAGAAGTTTCATGCGATTCTGTGTTCCACAAGGCAAACTAGGGACATTAAGCTTGATTTTTGGGGAGCTTAATGTGGCTTAATGTACAAAAAAGACCTTAAATGTTAACTAATTTCCCCCAAACTTTACACAATAGAAGACTCTATCCATGCCAACACATTCTGAAAATTTCAGCTCATTTGGTTAATGACACCAAAAGTTATTCATGTTAAGCTATATTATACAATGCTAAAACATTTAATGTCAAAATGGCTTAATGTAGCTTAACGTGTAATAAAGTGCCTAAACCTCAATCAATTGTCTTGAAACTTTGCACAGCCTAAGATCTCAACTTCCCAAAGCTATCCAAGAGGTTTCATGCAATTCGGTGTACCACAAGGCAAACTATGGACATTAAGCTTGTTTTTTGGAAAGCTTAATGTGGCTTAACGTACAAAAAAGACCTTAAATGTTAACTAATTTCCCCCAAACTTTGCACAATAAAAGAATCTATCCATGCCAACATATTCTGAACATTTCAGCTCATTTGGTTTGTCACACCAAAAGTTATTCACGTTAAGCTATATTATACAATGCTAAAACATTTAATGTGAAAATGGCTTAATGTAGCTTAACGTGTAATAAAGTGCCTAAACCTCAATCAATTGCCCTGAAATGTTGCACAGCCTAAGATCTCAACTTCCCAAACCTATCCAAGAAGTTTCATGCAATTCGGTGTACCACAAGGCAAACTAAGGACATTAAGCTTGTTTTTTGAGAGCTTAATGTGGTTTAACGTACAAAAAAGACCCTAAATGTTAACCAATTTCCCCCAAACTTCACACAATCGAAGACTCTATCCATGCCAACATATTCTGAAAATTTCAGCTCATTTAGTAAATCACACCAAAAATGATTCACATTAAACTATATTTTACAATGCTAAAACGTTTAATGTAAAGAGCTTAATGTACCATAATGTGCCTTAACCTCAATCAATTATATTGAAACTTTGCACAAAATAAGTTCTCAACTTCCCAAAGCTATCCAAGAAGTTTCATGCAATTCGGTGTACCACAAGGCAACCTATGGACATTAAGCTTGTTTTTTGGAGAGCTTAATGTGGCTTAATGTACAAAAAAGACCTTAACTGTTAACCAATTTAACCCAAACTGTGCACAATAAAAGACTCTATCCATGCCAACATATTCTGAACATTTCAGCTCATTTGGTTCATCACACCAAAAGTTATTCACGTTAAGCTATATTTTACAATGCTAAAACATTTAATGTGAAAAAGGTTTAATGTAGCTGAACGTGTAATAAAGTGCCTAAACCTCAATCAATTGCCCTAAAATTTTTCACAGCCTAAGATCTCAACTTCCCAAACCTATCCAAGAAGTTTCATGCGATTTGGTGTACCACAAGGCAAACTATGGACATTAAGCTTGTTTTTTGGAGAGCTTAATGTGGCTTAATGTACAAAAAAGACCTTAAATGTTAACCAATTTCCTCCAAACTTTACACAATAGAAGACTCTATCCATGCCAACACATTCTGAAAATTTCAGCTCATTTGGTTAATGACACCAAAAGTTATTCACATTAAGCTATATTTTACAATGCTAAAACGTTTAATGTAAGGAGCTTAATGTACCATAATGTGCCTTAACCTCAATCAATTGTCTTGAAACTTTGCACAACCTAAGTTCTCAACTTCCCAAAGCTATCCAAGAAGTTTCATGCGATTTGGTGTAGCACAAGGCAAACTATGGACATTAAGCTTGTTTTTTGGAGAGCTTAATGTGGCTTAATGTACAAAAAAGACCTTAAATGTTAACCAATTTCCCCCAAACTTTGCACAATAAAAGAATCTATCCATGCCAACATATTCTGAACATTTCAGCTCATTTGGTTTGTCACACCAAAAGTTATTCACGTTAAGCTGTATTATAGAATGCTAAAACATTTAATGTGAAAATGGCTTAATGTAGCTTAACGTGTAATAAAGTGACTAAACCTCAATCAATTGCCCTGAAATGTTGCACAGCCTAAGATCTCAACTTCCCAAAGCTATCCAAGAAGTTTCATGCGATTCGGTGTACCACAAGGCAAACTATGGACATTAAGCTTGTTTTTTGGAGAGCTTAATGTGGCTTAATGTACAAAAAAGACCTTAACTGTTAACCAATTTAACACAAACTTTGCACAATAAAAGACTCTATCCATGCCAACACATTCTGAAAATGTCAGCTCATTTGGTTAATGACACCAAAAGTTATTCACGTTAAGCTATATTATACAATGCTAAAACATTTAATGTGAAAATGGCTTAATGTAGCTTAACGTGTAATAAAGTGCCTAAACCTCAATCAATTACCCTGAAACTTTGCACAGCCTAAGATCTCAACTTCCCAAACCTTTCCAAGAAGTTTCACGTGAATTGGTGTTCCACAAGGCAAACTAGGGATATTAACCTCCCTGGCGGTATGATTATTTCAGATTTTAGGTGCTGAAAGCGGTACAATTATTTTGCACAGAAATATGGCGTTTCATATTGTAGGCCTGTAATTCTTAGGAATAGTTCACTTAAATCTGTCCAAACAAGAGTCTAGTAGACATCCCGGGTATGATAAAGTTTGAAAAACGAAATAAAAAATTATAATATAATAAATAACTATAAATAATTAAAACACATAATAATATAATAATAATAAAAATTATATAATAATGTAATCAAATCAAAAACACTGAAATTTGCACAGTTGCAGAATTTTAGCTTTTATTACTTTTAGTGTTTGATGACGGATCTCCCCACAAATCACTATCGCTCAATTCTGCAAGTGATTATAATTTATTATCACTTTTTTCTAGCTGGTCTAAAACCACTTTTGATGTAAAGAGACAGTTTTGGTTGCTATGGACAATCTCCAGTTTCCTGGCAGAAAGAACAGTTTTATATATATAAAACTGCATGCAGGACACTGGGCAGACCACTAGGGACAAAGGGGATGTGTAGTTATTTGATACAGTACTGTAATCTGTAAGATTACAGTATGCTGTATCTATACTATGTGTTTCACTTTTGAATTTACCGCCGAACTCCGTCCCCGTGCGTCGCAACGCTCGCAGGGAACGGAGCTCGGCACTGTGAATCGAGCGAGACACAGCGGCTCGCCGATCACAGCGGGGAGACATCGCAGGAACCAGGGGACAAGGTAAGTAATCTCTTCCTGGATCCTGCGATGCAAGCCCGAGTCTGGCTCGGGGATACCGCTTTTGGTATGTAAAATCCACCCCGAGCCAGACTCGGGAATACCGCCAGGGGGGTTAAGCTTGTTTTTTGGAGAGCTTAACGTACAAAAAAAGACCTTAAATGTTAACCAATTTCCCCCAAACGTCACACAATAGAAGACTCTATCCATGCCAACATAGTCTGAAAATTTAAGCTAATTTAGTAAATCACACCAAAAGTTATTCACATTAAGCTATATTTTACAATGCTAAAACATTTAATGTGAAAATGGCTTCATGTAGCTTAATGTAGCTTAATGTAGCTTAATATAGCTTAACGTGTAATAAAGTGCCAAAAACCTCAATCAATTGCCCTGAAACTTTGTACAACCCAAGCTTTCAGCTCATTTGTTAAATAACACCAAAAGGTATTCACATTAAGCTATATTTTACATTCCCAAAACATGTGGCTCAGTGTAAAAAGAGCCTAATATACCATAATGTGCCTAAACTTTCATTTTAATTGTCTTGAAATTTTGCATAACCTAAGTTTTCAACTTCCCAAACCAATCCTAGAAGAGTCATGGATTTTGGTCTCCCACAAAGAAAATGATGTTAAGCTTGTTTTTTTGGGGAGCTTAATGGGGCTTAACTTACAATAAAGTACCTAAACCTTAATCAATTGCCTTGAAACTTTGCACAACCCAAGCTTTCAGCTTCCCCAAACCTATCCTAGATGTTTTATGGATTTTTGTTTTCCACAAAACAAGTGAGTGACATTAAGCCTGTGGAGCCCCTACCACCTTTTGGGTAGTGGCTGTAGTGTGGGACAGCCAATGGGGGAATATTATGCATGTGTGTGTGTGGCTCACCAGCCATTCACTAGGGGTTCTTGGCCAGTGGTGCATGCTGGGGAAGTGCATATATACTTAGGAGAATTGCCATATGCTCATTCTTCATACAGCCTACATCCAGGCTTGTCCTGAAGATGGGAATGCTCAAGTGTGGGAAAGGTTTGACTGGGACTCAAGCCTAGAAGAGGCCTCACATGCTGATTGAGGAGGAGAACTAGAGACGCTGGATGGCTACTGGAGGTATCTGTTACTGGAAAGGACCTAAGGAGCAAGTCTGGTGTCCCTCCTACTGAAGATCTTATGTATATTCCTTTTCAGCTGTTTCTCTAATACCCAGTGCCAGCCTGTGCGGCTATTGATTCTGCACTGTGGAATACTGAAAGGGACTGGTGAGTCTGGAGTTATGTTCTAATCTAGTTTTGCCATGTATATTCTCAGCCCTATGCCTTCTGTCAGTTACTGAGTTCTCCAATAAAGCATTTAAAAATGTACTTAAAATGATTGGCGCCAAACCTTTCTTCACAGCCCTTCACTGGTCTAGGATCTGCCCAAGATCAAAATGGCAGTCTTCCCTGCCTTTGGGTGTCCATGCTCTCTGGGGGTCAGGGGGTGCTGTACTTTTTTTCTGGATGTTATCCAATTTCCCCAAAATTCCCACAATGGAAGACTGTATCTATGTCAGCATATTCTAAAAATCTCAGATTGTTTGGTAAAACAGACCAAAGGTTATTCACTTTTAACAATTTTATTATAGTTCTGAAACTGAGGGAGCCCAGAAGTGGAGGATTGGTGCTACTGCAAAACCAACTGCACAGAGGAGGTAAGTATGAAATGTTTGTTTAAAAAAAGAAAATGAACCTTTACCTATCCTTTAAGCTAAATGTCACTCATTTCCCTTTTGGGAAACCAAAATCCATATTCAGGATAGTGTTGGGAAGATAAAAACTTTGGTTGTGCAAAGTTTCAAGGCTATTGATTAACCACTTCAGGATTTTGCCACCTTATCCACTTCCTGACCGGCGCACGACGATGTACATCGGCAGAATGGCATGGACAGGCAAATGGGCATATAGGTACATCCCTTTAAATTTGCCGCCATGCCACGGCGTGCGCACTAGCGGCAGCGCACGCACGCACTGTCCGGGACCTCCTTGAGTCGGATCGCGAGTCTCGCGGACTCGATCACCGTGGGGATACCCGCGATCGTCTCACGGGGAGGAAGAATGGGGAGATGCTAATGTCGGAGCAGAGATCAGTGACGTGTCACACACAGCCACCCCCCCACAATTAGAAACATGCCCCCAGGACACACTTAACCCCTACACTGCCACCCAGTGGTTAACCCCTTCACTGCCAGTGTCATTTACACAGGAATCAGTGCATTTGTATAGCACTGATTGCTGTATAAATGACAATGGTCCCAAAAATGTGTCAAAATTGTCCGATGTGTCCGCCATAATGTCATAGTCACAATAAAAATCGCTGATCGCCGCCATTACTAGTAAAAAAAAAATTATTAATAAAAATGCCATAAACTATCGCCTATTTTGTAAACGCTATAACTTTTGCGCAAACCAATCAATCGCTTATTGCGATTTTTTTTTTACCAAAAATATCTAGAAGAATACGTATCGGCCTAAACTGAGGAAAAAAATGTTTTTTCTATACATTTTTGGGGGATATTTATATAGCAAAATGTAAAAAAATTATGCGTTTTTTTCAAAATTGTCGCTTTATTTTTAATTATAGCGCAAAAAATAAAAACAGCAGGGTTTATCAAGCACCACCAAAAGAAAGCTCTATTTGTGGGAAAAAAAAGGATGTCAATTTTGTTTTGGAGCCACGTCGCACGACCGCGCAATTGTCAGTTAAAGCGACGCAGTGCCGAATCGCAAAAAGTGCTCTGGTCTTTGGCCAGCAAAATGGTCCGGGGCTTAAGTGGTTAATGAATAATAAATATCCCAAAAAAATGTCTTCATCAGTTTAGGCCAATATATATTCTACATATTTTTGGTAAAAAAAAATAGCAATAAGCGTACATGATTGTTTTTTTGCAAAAGTTAGCGTCTACAAAATAGGTAATAGATTTATGGTATTTTTATGGAATTTTTATTATTTATTTATTTGTTACTAGTAATGGCGGCGATCTGCGATTTTTAGCGGGACTGCAACATTGTGGTGGACAGATCGGACACTTGACACTTTTTGGGACCATTGACATTTATACAGCAATCAGTGCTAGAAAAATGCACTAATTACCACGCGCATCGGGTCCCCCACTGTGCAGTGGGCACGTGCCTGCTATGGCTCCTAAAGGATATTTCTTCAGTGTTGTCACATGAAAAGATATAATAAAATATTTACAAAAATGTGAGGGTGTGCTCACTTTTGTGAGATACTGTACCTCTTATGTGCAGTGTTTTTTTTTACAGAGCAGCCCTGATCCTCCTCTTCTCAGTTCCCTCCCTGGCGCTCCTGGCTGCTCCCTCCTGCCAAGTGCCCCCACAGCAAGCAACTTGCTATGGGGCACTCAAGCTGAGCTACAGCTTTGTGTGTCCATTTAGACACTGAGCCATGGTTCGGCCCACCCCCTCTCTCCTGATTGGCTACCTGACTTTGATTGACAGCAGTGGGATTCAATGGCGACACTACTGTGTCTCAGCCTCTTCAAAACAAGCTTAACCACTTGCCAACCAGCCACCGCAGTTTTACTGTGGCAGCATGGCTTGGCTGGGCGAAATGACATTATGTTACATCGTTTCGCCCTGTGGCCACTAGGGGAGCGCCCACGGAGACTATGCGAGTGCCCGGCGGGTGCGATGCCGGCAGGCACCCGCGATCGCTCATGACACAGCGAGAACGGGGATCTGTGTGTGTAAACAGCGATCTGTCATTTCCCCTAGTAAGTCCCATTCCACCTTCAGTTAGAACATGCAGAGGGAACACAATTAACCCCTTACTCGTCTCCTAGTGTTAACCCCTTCCCTGCCAGTTGCATTTTTACAGTAATCGGTGCATTTTTCTAGCACTGATCGCTGTAAAAATGACAATGGTCCCAAAAATGTGTCAAAAGTGTTCGATGTGTCCGCCATAATGTTGCAGTCTGGATAAAAATCGCAGATCGCCGCCATTACTAGTAAAAAAAATAATAATAATAAAAATGCCATAATTCTATCCCCTATTTTGTAGACGCTTTAACTTTTGCGCGAACCAATCAATATACGCTTATTGCGATCTTTTACCAAATAATGTAGAAGAATACATATCGGACTAGACTGACGGCCTAAAATTTGTTTTTTTATATATTTTTGGGGGGATATTTATTAGAGCAAAAAGTAAAAAATATTGCTTTTTTTCAAAATTGTTTGCTTATAGCGCAAAAAATAAAAAACGCACAGGTGATCAAATACCACCAAAAGAAAGCTCTATTTGTGGGAAAAAAAAGGATGCAAATTTTGTTTGGGTACAACGTCGCATGACCGCGCAATTGTCAGTTAAAGCGATTCAGTGCCAAATTGTATAAAGTGTTCTGGTCAGGAAGGGGGTAAAATCTTCCGGGCCTGAAACAGTTAAAGGGATTTTAAAGTCAGAAGGTTTATTTATCTTAATGCATTCTGTGTGCAGCAACCCCCCTAATGCCGTGTACACATGGGCGGACTTTTCGACGGGACTGGTCCGACAGACGTTCGACCGTGTGTGGGCTCCATTGGACCTGCAGCAGACTTTTGAGAAAAAAAATCTGACGGACTTTAGATTTGGAACATGTTTCAAATCTTTCCGATGGACTCGAGTCCGGTCGAAAAATCCGCTTGTCTGTATGCTAGTCCGACGAACAAAAACCGACGCTAGGGCAGCTATTGGCTACTGGCTATCAACTTCCTTATTTTAGTCCGGTCCTACGTCATCACGTACGAATCTGTCAGACTTTGCTGTGATTGTGTGTAGGCAAGTCCGTTCATTCGAAAGTCTGTCAAATGTCCATCGAAAGTCCGTCGGAAAGTCCGTCGGAAAGTCTGTCGGATCAGTCCAGTCGAAAAATCCGCCCATGTGTACGCGGCATAACACTACCCTGAGTCCCATCTAGATCCAGCGATGACATTACAAGACCCTGACAATCATAGGCATGACTGCTAGAGGCAGAGGCATGATGGGATTTGTAGTTTCACCACAGCTGGAGTGCCGAGCTTGCCTAACCCCTGACTTAAGATAACAACATAATACATGCATTTTTTTTATTAAGGACAAACAAGGCTTTCTTTTTGTGACTATTGTCCTGCAACAATAATTATTTTTTGCAATCCTTAGACAATTAAATGTAATAAAATTAAACAAAAGGCATTTTTTTCTTTCTTTCAGTATATATATATATATATATATGTAAAAATGTGTCAAAAATATTAATAAGCAAAGCAAACAAAAACACAGAAAAAAGTTTAACTATTGGTTAATAAGATAGAAAAGAAAAAAATCACCAGGAAAATTACAATTGAATAGAGAAGAAGAATATAGAGTTAATCAGTGCTGATTAGAGAAAACTAAAGGGTTAATAAGGAGTTCAACAGAGGAACATTTAATTAGAAAATTTTTTTTTTTTTTTACTTGTCAAGGTTGCTTTAACACTCTTCACCTGCAAATCGAAGTTCATCTCTTTAATATGTGAATGCAAAACACAAAAAAGTTACAATTGATACAATGTTTCAATGTCATTTTCTGTGATATGGTTGTTGATAAACATTGCCAGCCTGCTTCTTTTTTTGACAGCTCCTGCTGAATTGTTGGGTACTGAGACAGGGAAGCATCCTGGCAGCAGAGCAGAAGGACTAGATGTACTAGACATTACCTGTGTACACTGATGACACGTTTTTGGGTGTCTAGTGCGCCCAAAGTCTGCAACTGGTTAACGACCTCAATACTGGGCACTTTCACCCCCTTCCTTCCCAGACCAATTTTCAGCTTTCAGCACTCTCACATTTTCAATGACAATTGCGCGGTCATGCAATGCTGTACCCAAATGAAATTTTTATCAATTTGTTCACACAAATAGAGCTTTCTTTTGGTGATATTTATTCACGACTCCGTTTTTTTATTTTTTGCTATATATAAAAAAAGAGAGGAAATATTTTAACAGAAATCCAATAAAATCAAATTTTGTCATACATTTAAGCCAAAATGTATTCTGCTACATGTTTTTGGTAAAAAAAAAAAAAAATCCCATTAAGTGTATAATACAGGCATACCCCACTTTTAAGTACACAATGGGGTTTATTTACTAAAGCTAGAAAGTGCAAAATCAGGCTCACTTCTGCATAGAAACCAATGAGCTTCTAAGCCCAGCTTGTTCAATTAAGCTTTGGTAATAAAGCCTGGAAGCTCATTGGTTTCTATGCAGAAGTGAGCCTGATTTTGCACCTTCTAGTGTTAGTAAATAAACCCCTTTGTGTACTTACAGGGTATGCCTGTAATTGGTTTGAAATTTGATGATCACGGACAGATGTGATCACAGACAGATGTACGCAAATGATCATGTACACGTGTGCGGGTGATCACGGACATAAATGTGCAGATAATCATTGGGACATGTGATTTTACTGTTACATATGTGGGGGACTGGTGTTTTTACTATGTGGGGAAATGTGTTCTGGGGAGATGTATTTTGGGGACATGTGTTTTGGGGACATGTGTTTTGGGGACATGTGTGTTTACTTTGTGTTTTTTACATTGTGAGGACACTAGACTGGTGATCAGCGAGTAAAAAGCTGTAAAAAACAGCTCATACTCACTGATCACCAGCCAGCTGCAGTGATCTGTTCTCTCCTCACTGACAACTTCTGTGTGAGAAGTGGAGAGCCGATTGCCTAGAAACCGGCTCTGTATTTACATCACATGATGGGTGTGATTGGACATGGCCGTCATGTGATCAGGAGGGTCAATCACAGAGCCCTCCTGCCGATCAGAGATGTGCCATGTCCGGGTGACACGAGTGCATTGGGATCGCGCCGCTGCGTGAGCATGCACGCTCGCGATCCCGCTCCTTCTGAGGGACGTTCCTGAAGTCCACTCAGAAGGAGAGAGCACCCACCTGACAGTTTATGTGCAGTGGCCGGGTGGGAAGTGGTTAAGAATTGTAAAAAAATGGTTAAATGTAAATAACTTTTGGGGTGATTTACCAAATGATCTGGAATTCTAGAATAGGTTTGGGAAGTTGAGAACTTAGGCTGTGCAAAGTTTCAAGACAATTGATCGAGGTTAAGGGACATTATGGTAGTTAAGCTCTTTAAATTAAACGTTTAAGCATTGTAAAATATAGCTATTAACTGTGCAAAGTTTTAGGGCAATTGATTGAGGTTTAGGCACTTTATTACACATTAACCACTTAAGGACCGCCTCACGCTGATGTACGTCGGCAAGGCGGCATGGGCAGGCAGAATTACGTACATACACGTGATCTGCTTCCCGCAGGTGGGGGGTCCGATCGGACCCCCCCAGTGCCCGAGGCGGTCCTCTTTTGTCCCCCGGCGATCGGAGGTGAGGGGGAGGTCATCCATTCGTGGCCCCCCCTCGCGATCGCCGCCGGCCAATTAGATCATTTCCTTTGCTGCTGTATGCTAAACACCAGCAAAGGAAATGATGTCATCTTTCCTCGGCTCGGTATTTTCCGTTCCGGCGCAAGAGAGAAGACTGCACTGTGAGTGAAAACACACACAGTAGAACATGCCAGGCACACAAAACACCCCCCTTTACCCCCTCTATCCCCCCTGATCACCCCCCAATCACCCCTCCCCCCTGTCACATTGACACCAAGCAGTTTTTTTTTGTTTTTTCTGATTACTGCATGGTGTCAGTTTGTGACAGTTAGAAGTGTTAGGGCAGTTAGTGTTAGCCCCCTTTAGGTCTAGGGTACCCCCCTAACCCCCCAATAAAGTTTTAACCCCTTGATCACCCCCTGTCGCCAGTGTCGCTAAGCGATCATTTTTCTGATCGCTGTATTAGTGTCACTGGTGACGCTAGTTAGGAAGATAAATATTTAGGTTCGCCGTCAGCGTTTTATAGCGTCAGGGACCCCCATATACTACCTATTAAATGTTTTAACCCCTTGATTGCCCCCTAGTTAACCCTTTCACCACTGATCACCGTATAAGTGTTACGGGTGATGCTGGTTAGTTCGTTTACTTTTTATAGTGTCAGGGCACCCGCCGTTTATTACCGAATAAAGGTTTAGCCCCCTGATCGCCCGGCGGGGATATGCATCGCCCCAGGCAGCGTCAGATTAGCGCCAGTACCGCTAACACCCACGCACGCAGCATACGCCTCCCTTAGTGGTATAGTATCTGAACGGATCAATATCTGATCAGAACTATACTAGCGTCCCCAGCAGTTTAGGGTTCCCAAAAATGCAGTGTTAGCGGGATCAGACCAGATACCTGCTAGCACCTGCGTTTTGCCCCTCCGCCCGGCCCAGCCCACCCAAGTGCAGTATCGATCAATCACTGTCACTTACAAAACACTAAACGCATAACTGCAGCATTCGCAGAGTCAAGCCTGATCCCTGCAATCACTAACAGTTTTTTTGGTAGCATTTTGGTGAACTGGCAAGCACCAGCCCCAGGCAGCGTCAGGTTAGCGCCAGTACCGCTAACACCCACGCACGCACCGTACACCTCCCTTAGTGGTATAGTATCTGATCGGATCAATATCTGATCCGATCAGATCTATACTAGCGTCCCCAGCAGTTTAGGGTTCCCAAAAACGCAGTGTTAGCGGGATCAGCCCAGATACCTGCTAGCACCTGCGTTTTGCCCCTCCGCCCGGCCCAGCCCAGCCCACCCAAGTGCAGTATCGATCGATCACTGTCACTTACAAAACCCTAAACGCATAACTGCAGCGTTTCGTAGAGTCAGGCCTGATCCCTGCGATCGCTAACAGTTTTTTTTGGTAGCGTTTTGGTGAACTGGCAAGCACCAGCCCCAAGCAGCGTCAGGTTAGCGCCAGTACCGCTAACACCCACGCATGCACTGTACACCTCCCTTAGTGGTATAGTATCTGAACTGATCAATATCTGATCCGATCAGATCTATACTAGCGTCCCCAGCAGTTTAGGGTTCCCAAAAACGCAGTGTTAGTGGGATCAGTCCAGATACCTGCTAGCACCTGCGTTTTGCCCCTCCGCGCGGCCCACCCCAGCCCACCCAAGTGCAGTATCGATCGATCACTGTCACTTACAAAACACTAAACGCATAACTGCAGCATTCGCAGAGTCAGGCCTGATCCCTGCGATCGCTAACAGTTTTTTTTGGTAGCGTTTTGGTGAACTGGCAAGCACCAGCAGTCTAGTACACCCTGGTCGTAATTAAACCAGCACTGCAGTAACACTTGGTGTAGTGGCGAGTCCCATAAGTGCAGTTCAAGCTGGTGAGGTGGCAAGCACAAGTAGTGTCCCGCTGCCACCAAGAAGACAAACACAGGCCCGTCGTGCCCATAATGCCCTTCCTGCTGCATTCGCCAATCCTAATTGGGAACCCACCACTTCTGCAGCGTCCGTACTTTCCCCATTCACATCCCCAACCAAATGCAGTCGGCTGCATGGGAGGCATTTTCTTTATGTCCTCCCGAGTACCCCTACCCAACGAACCCCCCCAAAAAAGATGTTGTGTCTGCAGCACCCGCTATTATTGTCCCTCCTGTCCTGACAATCCTGGTCTTTGCATTGGTGAATGTTTTGAACGCTACCATTCACTAGTTGAGTATTAGCGTAGGGTACAGCATTGCACAGACTAGGCACATTTTCACAGGGTCTCCCAAGATGCCATCGCATTTTGAGAGACCCGAACCTGGAACCGGTTACAGTTATAAAAGTTAGTTACAAAAAAAAAGTGTAAAAAAAAAAAAAAATATATATATAAAAAAAAAAAAAATAGTTGTCGTTTTATTATTCTCTCTCTCTCGCTATTCCCTCTATTCCCTCTCTATTGTTCTGCTCGTTTTTACTGTATTCTATTCTGCAATGTTTTATTGTTATTATGTTTTATCATGTTTGCTTTTCAGGTATGCAATTTTTTATACTTTACCGTTTACTGTGTTTTATTGTTAACCATTTTTCTGTCTTCAGGTACGCCATTCACGACTTTGAGTGGTTATACCAGAATGATGCCTGCAGGTTTAGGTATCATCTTGGTATCATTCTTTTCAGCCAGTGGTCGGCTTTCATGTAAAGGCAATTCTAGCGGCTAATTAGCCTCTAGACTGCTTTTACAAGCAGTGGGAGGGAATGCCTCCCCTTCCGTGTTTTTCTCTGGCTCTCCTGTCTCAACAGGGAACCTGAGAATGCAGCCGGTGATTCAGCCAGCTGACCATAGAGCTGATCAGAGACCAGAGTGGCTCCAAACATCTCTATGGCCCAAGAAACCGGAAGCTACGAGCATTTCATGACTTAGATTTCGCTGGATGTAAACAGCGCCATTGGGAAATTGGGAAAGCATTTTATCACACCGATCTTGGTGTGGTCAGATGCTTTGAGGGCAGAGGAGAGATCTAGGGTCTAATAGACCCCAATTTTTTCAAAAAAGAGTACCTGTCACTACCTATTGCTATCATGGGGGATATTTACATTCCCTGAGATAACAATAAAAATGATTAAAAAAAAATGAAAGGAACAGTTTAAAAATAAGATAAAAAAGCAAAAAAAAAATAAAGGAAAAAAAAAAAAAAAAAGCCCCCCTGCCCCCCCCCCTGCTCTCACGCAAAGGCGAACGCAAGCGTCGGTCTGGCGTCAAATGTAAACAGCAATTGCACCATGCATGTGAGGTGTCACCGTGAATGTCAGATCGAGGGCAGTAATTTTAGCAGTAGACCTCCTCTGTAAATCTAAAGTGGTAACCTGTAAAGGCTTTTAAAGGCTTTTAAAAATGTATTTAGTTTGTCGCCACTGCACGTTTGTGCGCAATTTTAAAGCATGTCATGTTTGGTATCCATGTACTTGGCCTAAGATCATCTTTTTTATTTCATCAAACATTTGGGCAATATAGTGTGTTTTAGTGCATTAAAATTTAAAAAAGTGTGTTTTTTTCCCAAAAAATGCGTTTGAAAAATCGCTGCGCAAATACTGTGAGAAAAAAAAAATGAAACACCCACCATTTTAATCTGTAGGGCATTTGCTTTAAAAAAATATATAATGTTTGGGGGTTCAAAGTAATTTTCTTGCAAAAAAAAAAAATTTTTCATGTAAACAAAAAGTGTCAGAAAGGGCTTTGTCTTCAAGTGGTTAGAAGAGTGGGTGATGTGTGACATAAGCTTCTAAATGTTGTGCATAAAATGCCAGGACAGTTCAAAAGCCCCCCAAATGACCTCATTTTGGAAAGTAGACACCCCAAGCTATTTGCTGAGAGTCATGTCGAGTCCATGGAATATTTTACATTGTGACACAAGTTGCGGGAAAGGGACAATTTTTTTTTTTTTTTTTGCACAAAGTTGTCACTAAATGATATATTGCTCAAACATGCCATGGGAATGTGTGAAATTACACCCCAAAATACATTCTGTTGCTTCTCCTGAGTACGGGGATACCACATGTGTGAGACTTTTTGGGAGCCTAGCCGCGTACGGGACCCCGAAAACCAAGCACTGCCTTCAGGCTTTCTAAGGGTGTAAATTTTTGATTTCACTCTTCACTGCCTATCACAGTTTCGGAGGCCATGGAATGCCTAGGTGGCACAAACCCCCCCAAATGACCCCATTTTGGAAAGTAGACACCCCAAGCTATTTGCTGAGAGGTATAGTGAGTATTTTGCAAACCTCACTTTTTGTCACAAAGTTTTGAAAATTGAAAAAAGAAAAAAAAAGTTTTTTCTTGTCTTTCTTCATTTTCAAAAACAAATGAGAGCTGCAAAATACTCACCATGCCTCTCAGCAAATAGCTTGAGGTGTCTACTTTCCAAAATGGGGTCATTTGGGGGGGTTTTGTGCCACCTGGGCATTCCATGGCCTCCGAAACTGTGATAGGCAGTGAAGAGTGAAATCAAAAAATTTACACCCTTAGAAATCCTGAAGGCGGTGATTGGTTTTTGGGGCCCCGTACGCAGCTAGGCTCCCAAAAAGTCCCACACATCTGGTATCCCCATACTCAGGAGAAGCAGCTAAATGTATTTTGGGGTGCAATTCCACATATGCCCATGGCCTGTGTGAGCAATATATCATTTAGTGACAACTTTGTGCAAAAAAAAAAAAAAATTGTCACTTTCCCGCAACTTGTGTCAAAATATAAAATATTCCATGGACTCAACATGCCTCTCAGCAAATAGCTTGGGGTGTCTACTTTCCAAAATGGGGTCATTTGGGGGGGTTTTGTGCCATCTGGGCATTTTATGGCCTTCAAAACTGTGATAGGTAGTGAGGAATGAAATCAAAAATCAAAATGAAATCAATCAAAAAAAAAAATCAAAAATTTACGCCCTTAGAAATCCTGAAGGCAGTGATTGGTTTTCGGGGCCCCGTACGCGGCTAGGCTCCCAAAAAGTCCCACACATGTGGTATCTCCGTACTCAAGAGAAGCAGCTGAATGTATTTTGGGGTGCAATTCCACATATGCCCATGGCCTGTGTGAGCAATATATCATTTAGTGACAACTTTTTGTAATTTTTTTTTTGTCATTATTCAATCACAAAATAATATTCAATGGGCTCAACATGCCTCTCAACAATTTCCTTGGGGTGTCTACTTTCCAAAATGGGGTCATTTGGGGGGGTTTGTACTGCCCTGGCATTTTAGCACCTCAAGAAATGACATAGGCAGTCATAAACTAAAAGCTGTGTAAATTCCAGAAAATGTACCCTAGCTTGTAGACGCTATAACTTTTGCGCAAACCAATAAATATACGCTTATTGACATTTTTTTTACCAAAGACATGTGGCCGAATATATTTTGGCCTAAATGTATGACTAAAATTGAGTTTATTGGATTTTTTTTATAACAAAAAGTAGAAAATATCATTATAGGCAGCATAATGGTCCGGGGCTGAAGTGGTTAAGCTACATTAAGCTACATATAGCCATTTTGACATTAAATGTTTTAACATTGTAAAATATAGCTTAATGTGAATAACTTTTGGTGTGATTAACCAAATGAGCTGAAATTTTCAGAATATGTTGGCATGGATAGAGTCTTCTATTGTGTGAAGTTTGGGAGAAATTGGTTAACATTTAAGGTCTTTTTTGTACGTTAAGCCACATTAAGCGCTCCAAAAAACAAGCTTAATGTCCATAGTTTGCCTTGTGGTACACCGAATCGCATGAAACTTCTTGGATAGGTTTGGGAAGTTGAGAACTTAGGCTGTGCAAAGTTTCAAGATAATTGATTGAGGTTAAGGCACATTATGGTATGTTAAGCTACATTAAGCCATTTTCACATTAAATGTTTTAACATTGTAAAATATAGCTTAATGTGAATAACTTTTGGTGTCATTAACCAAATGAGCTGAAATTTTCTGAATATGTTGAAATGGATAGAGTCTTTTATTGTATGAAGTTTGGGGAAAATTGGTTAACATTTAAGGTCTTTTTTGTACGTTAAGCCACATTAAGCTCTCCAAAAAACAAGCTTAATGTCCATAGTTTGCCTTGTGGTACACCGAATCGAATGAGACTTCTTGGATAGGTTTGGGAAGTTGAGATCTTAGGCTGTGCAAAATTTCAGGGCAATTGATTGAGGTTTAGGCACTTTATTATACGTTAAGCTACATTAAGCCATTTTCACATTAAATGTTTTAGTAAATCCCCCCAAAACTCAGCCACTGCAAGGAAATAACCTAAAAAACACAGAGAAGTAGGCACAAATGGATAAGCATACCTCACGGTCAATTCTTTATAGTAATTTTTAAACCAGTAAAAACAGTTTCATAAAGTCCATTTACTAGGGCAAGCTATTCCATGGAGCAAGAAGCTGGCTCTGGTAATCAAGACAAAACAAAAAAAGTACAGACTATTTAGACAAAGTGTATTTAACCGGAAAATTGGCCACTTACACTTAAAACAAATAAAAAGGCTCATCACTAGTTAACCGGGACATATTCGATCATCTCACAGGGAAAAAAAACCTTCAGTTAAAAAGCTCCACTTTCAGCGACGTCATCATGCCAACGCTGCGGTCCATAGTATGTTCCAGCCCGCATCTTGAATGTTGGATGTTCTGTGGCTGGCTTCCTCGTCCATGACAGCTGTATGCATTGGGTCATGTGGCTGTCATGTTTCTTCCCTGTGAGATAACCATATATGTCCTGGTTTACTAGCGATGAGCCTTTTAATTGTTTTAAATGTGAGTGGCCAATTTTCTGGTTAAATACATTTTGTCTCAATGGTCTGCACTTAGAGGCGCTTCTCCTCTTTTTTTCGTTTTAAGGAAATAACCTATTCAAACACACATATTAAAGCTGTGATCAATTTGTTTATTAAAAGAGACTGCTATTTTCAACCACAATGTTAATAACAGGATGGGGCTGCCTGTTTGCTGCAAGCCCTTTGTAAGTATCTAGATTTGAGTCATTTTGAGTCAAGGTGCAACTATCCTTTGTATTTTGTTCTCATTTTCTTACGTATTTTTGTAAAGTACCAACATACTATATTTTCAATATCTGGTCCTTTGTCAGGCAGCAGTTAGCTGGTGTAAGCATACTTAAGGTTCTCCAATTTTATCCTGACCTTGTGCTTCATTACCACCTGCACTACTAACTTAATTAAGACTGAATAAGGCAGTTATTAACTATGCAGGGTAGAGAGAGATCACTCGCTTAGGCCTGGTTCACACCTATGCATTTTTTTAGTGCGTTTTCAGTTTTGCAGAAACACATTACAGTCCATTTAACATTGCCTCCTATAGGTCATGTTCACATCTGTGCATTTTATGCCAGGGACTTTTTTCTGTTTTTTTATTCCATAGACTTCAATAGATCAAACACGTGTATTGAAAAACGCAAAATGCACCTGGAATATGCAAACTGCATAGGTGTGAACCAGGCCTCAATGGGCACTGTGATCATTATATACTATCTAGAACACAGCATCTTCTCCTATAGATAACAGTGAAATGAAGATTACCCACTACACTGATTTACAATTAGATATGTTTATAGTATTTTTATTTTTACAATCTAGCTTATAAAGCAACTTTTCCTATCACAAGTATACAGGTAATTATGTATTTCTGCCATACATTTTTTAACCTTTAAGTTCAGTTTGGAACCATTATTGAATAATGAACACATAGATTTAAAGATGGAAACAACACCCACATCTTGAGAATAATATGGTATCTCTAGTTATAATAGAGGATGAATTTGATTATAATGGGGGAAACAGGTCAGACAGAGGTCCTATTGGTGGGTGGAATGAGGAAACATGGAGGGCTATGGGGGATGATATGAAGGCTCCTATGTTACAATCAACCATTGGAAATTGTACTATTTGTACTAAAACAAAAAATATGCAACATACTTTTACAAAATTTGGCAATGAATTAAAGTGTTTGTTCACCAATGCCAGGAGTCTGCCGAGCAAAATAAATGAGTTGGAAGCTCAGGTGCATGAGGAGAACTATGATCTAATTGGTATTGCTGAATTTTGGCTTCATTCTTCTCAAGACTGGGCTATTAATATTCCTGGCTATGCTCTCTTTCGGAAAGACGGGGTAAAACGGAGGGGTAGTGGTGTCAGTCCCTATGTGAGAAGTGATCTCAAAGTGAGTGTGAAAGAGGACCTGGTTGATGGAGAGTGTGATGAGTCTGAAGCATTATGGGTGGAACTGTACATGGGTGTGCATACTACAAAGGATGTCATTGGAGTTTGTTATAGACCTCCCAGTGTTAGTGAGGAGGTGGAGACTCAGCTCCTTGCATGAAAAGGGCTGCAAGACCTAGGACAGTGATAATAATGGGGGATTTTAACTACCTGAAAATTGACTGGAGTAATGGGACAGTTAGAGGCAGTGGCGGCTGGTGAAGTTTTAGGATGGGGGGGTGAAAAGACCCCGCCCTTCCTTTTTGACCCCTCCCACTTCTCATGAGCCCCGCCCCTTTTAGAATCCACCCCCTCCGTCCCCTGTATTTCACTTGCTTCCACCCATAATGTCAGGAGTATACAGCTCAGCATCACAGGACAGAGTGTACAGCCCCAGAATCACTGTACAGAGTATATACCTCTGCCTCACAGGACAGAGTATATAGCTCAGCCTCACAGATCAGGGTTTATAGCTCAGCCTCACATGATTTGTGTATATCTGTGTAGTGTATACAGCTATATACACACACCTTATTCCTTCCTGTATATAGAGAGTCTCTATTTACAGGAAGCAGGGCCGGTGCAAAGTTTTCCTTCTGCTTAGGCAAAGGTGCATTTTGCCACCCCCCATCACGCACACCCTCCTGCCACCCTGCACTGCCATGCTTGTACCTCCTTCACATTGTGCCTGCAATATGACGGATGTCATACAGCATTGAATATTTAAGCTGTGCTGAACTTCCGCTAAACAGCAGTGCGTAATTATGGGGCAGGGTTATGCATTCCCTTCTTCCCATTACTGGCTGGCACAGGAGAGAGGATGCAGTATGGGGACAGAAGACAGGTTTTTTTAAATTCCAAATCCCCAGCAAGTGGCTGGAGATTCATATTTTTCTGCCTCCCTCATCCTGGTGCCCTGATTAGCCCCATTAATATGGGAATTGTATTATTTATTTCTATGTATATCTCTATAGGTTGTGTGTGTGATTAGGAAGCCACATTCCCCTCCCCCTCTGCAACTTAGCACTTTGCCACCTGACAAGCAGAGGACACACATTCTCTATCACATAATATGCACTTTATACATCGACTGTACCATGCATGTCTACACTCTGTATGGTTACCTCAGCGTTACACACACACACAGCATGTCCTGCCTGTATTCACACATACAGGGGACCGGGCTGATACTGCTGAAGTAAACTGAGGCTGTGTACTGTGAATAAGGGAATCAATGGAAACTGCGTACAGTACATAACAGGGACCACACTTGATATCATACCCAAGATGTCTATGGAAAAGGGGTCCACACCTGATATCATACCCAAGATGTATATGAAAAAAGGGGCCACACTTGGTGTCGTACATAGAATGTCTATGAAAATGGGGGCTACACTGGGTTCCATATATACACACTGTTGCCATACATAAGCTGTCTGGAAACAGGGGCCACAACTGGGTGTCACACATAGGATGTCTATGAAGACAAGGGGTATACACTCTGGATGTCATACATACACGGGCCGCAGAGGATGTTATACGCAGGCTGTCTGTGAAAACAGGGTCCAGGCACAGTGGCAGTGCCCTAATCCTGAGGTAACATGCATACACAGATAATTCTCTACACTCAGACACATCAAATATAGGGAAATGTCATTATACTGTACACAGCAGCCACGTGCCCTTTGTACATAGTCATGTAGGGGCCCTGATGCTGGTCAACTTTTGGACCATTGTTCAAATCCTGCCCCATGTCTCCATAGACAGAGAAAAATAGTTGTTTCTATTTCCATAGTGTAAGGATAGGTAGTGAACACCAGCAGATACTTGTATAAATGGGTCTCATGTAAAAAAGGCAGATTAGTAGTGGAATGGTGCCTTCCCTGTCCTGTAAAGCTTGCAATCTAATATGGGTGCAGGAAATGACACTAGTGAAGGAGTCATGGGTGATCTATAGTCAGGGCTATACATATAAAAACACATGTCTCAGTGTTCTCCTGATTCCAGAACACTTCACAATCCTCCACACTTCTCCTCACATTTTAGCCTGTGCCCACACCACCACAGCACACATTCCTTTATTTTTATTACTGCCTCATATAACACCTGACATTCCCCCAACCATGGGAGAGTTCACATTACACTACGAGGGGAAACAGGTTCTACAGGTAGAGAATAGTGCCTCCTATCTATTCTCCCCCCTCCCCCACCAATAAATCAGCAATGTGAAAGGCAGACATCTAGTCAGGGAAACGGTCAGCAAAGACTAAATAAGTAAATAAATAAATAAGGCAAACCCATGTGGGCACAGTGCCTGGCCAAGTAAAAAAAAACAACAGAGATCCATGTATGAGCAGGACGATGATAACGTGAGCAGTGCACTGTGCAGCTTCTACTGACAGTGTCAGCAGATCTTGCATTGTACAGCGTCCTGTTCCTCAGCTCCAGGTGAATCCTTTTTTCACATCCTTCATATTGCCTAGTCTGCAGAGTGCACTGTCCGAGTGGAGAATGAGCGAGTGTCAGAGTGTGTCAGTCAGGAGAGAGAGACTCAGTCTCACGGCACACTTAAATTAGCCTTACCTTGCCCAGAATCACGTCGCTCAGCTTCCTAATCCACCAGGGGTACAGTCAGTCTTACAGTCCACAGCAAAGTGAGCCAGGAAACCAGAAAAAAGCACCACCCACCGTCCTCCGGTCCCCGCCACAAAAAAATGAAGCAAAGGGGGCCAGAGAAAAATAATTGTTGAATGGGAGTGTTTGCGGTTGCACCGCTTGCACCCTGAACATTTCCTAAACACGGGCAAATTAGCTTCCCAGCTTGCAATCAGCTGATTGTAAGCTGGGAAGCTTCCCATAGACCGCTGTGTGTCCGGCGCCTGGTCACTCTTAAAGTGACCACTTTTTTTGTGAATAGCTGGGGGGGGGGGGGGGGGCGGCACCCATGCGCCCCCTTTGGACTGGCTGCCACTGGTTAGAGGGCAAATATTTATAAATCTATTGCAAGACAATTGTATAGTCCAGTTTATTGAGGTCCCGACTAGGAATGACGCTCTGCTGGCCTTGATAATCTCAAACCATGCAGAGCTTATTACCAATATTCATATAAAAGAACATCTGGGTAGCAGTGACCATAACATGATTTCATTTAATGTTAGCTGTAAGCAACAGACAAATATGGGTAAGATAAAAACACTTTAAGAGAGCACATTTTCCAAGGTTTAGGGCTGCTCTCCAGGACTTAGACTGGGAGGGAATATTGGCAACAGTGGACTCAGCACAGAAATGGGAATTCTTCAAAGTAACTGTATGTAAACGCAAAGTATATTCCCATGGGCAATAAGTTTAACCACTTGTCAAATGACGGCAGGGCGGTGAGCTCTCGTTCTTGGTGGACGTCATATAAGGCGCCCAGAACAGCCGCTATCCAGGGGGGGGTCGTGGGCGCACAGTGTTGCTAGGACATGGCACGATTCTGGCACTGACAGAGTGTGAGGAGAGCCAATCAGCAGCATCTCCTCACAGAGGACATCTAGGCATGTAATCAGTGCACTGATAATCAGTGCCCCGATTACAATAAAGCGCCCACAGTGCCAGCAGTGTGTCCACCAGTGCCAGCAGTGAGTGCTCACCAGTGCCAGCAGTAGACATGTGCACACTGAAATATTTCGTTTCGGAATTTCGTTTTCGTCTGAAAAATAAATTTATTTAGTTACTCCCGAAATTCGTTTTTATTTATTTCGTTTTTCGTTAAAAATTGCATTCGTCCGAAAATCCAAATTAAGGTTGAATCTGTCATTGAAGGCTTATGGTGTCTGTCGAATGTTCAAAGAAGATTCGACGGAGCAGCTAAACTGTACAATGCTGTATAGTTTACCTGCTCCGTCGAATCTTCTTAGAACTTTCAACAGACACCATAAGCCAAAGTACGTTTGTACTTAGTTCTAGCTATTTTACTGCTCCACCTCTTTGGTTACAATCAGCCAATAACATTCATCATCATCATTATTTTTATTTATCTTTCCTCCCCTACGTCGAATCTTTCCTCCCCTACGTCGAATCTTTCCTCCCCTACGTCGAATCTTTCCTCCCCTATGTCGAATCTTTCCTCCCCTACGTCGAATCTTTTCTCCCCCACGTAGAATCTTTTCTCTCTACGTCGAATATTTTCTCTCTACGTCGAATCTTTTCTCTCTATGTAGAATAATCTTGGACTAATAGAGCTAAGGTTAGGCACATTCGACCACAGGTTTGATGGACACAGATTGTTATTGTCATCATCATGTCGAATCTCCTATCTATATCGAACTGTTGTAGCAACAAAAACAAAAATAAAGCATTTGTTTATGTCGGATCGTTTTTCGGACTCTGCACTTTCGTTATCGTTTGTTAAAACGATAACGAAAATACCTGAAGTTCGAACGAAAATGCATTCGGACGAAAACGAATGCACATGTCTAGCCAGCAGTGAGTGCCCACCAGTGAAAGAAAACAGTGCACACAAGTGTAAGCAATCAGTACCCATTAGTGATGCCAGTCAGTGCTGGCTATCACTGCTGTCCACCACTGCTGCCCATCAATACCTATCACTGCTGCTCATCAGTGCCACCCATCAATACCGATCAGTGCCACCCATCAGTGCCCATCAGTGCTGCCTATACGTGTCACCTATCTGTGCCCACCTGTGCCACCTATCTGTACCCATCAGTGCCACCCATCAGTGCCCACCAGTGCTACATATCAGTGCTCATTAGGGCCACATATCAGTGCCCATAAGTGCAGCATATTCATGCATCCTCATCAGTGCCACTTAATCAGTGCCCATAAGTGCCACCTCATCAGTGCCCATCAGTGCTGAAGGAGAAAAATTACTTATTTACAAAATTTATTGACAGAAACTAAGAAAAACTTTAATTTTTCAAAATGTTCAGTCTTTTTTTTTTTAGGAGAAAATAAAAAAAAATAAGTGATTAAATACCACCAAAAGAAAGCTCTATTTGTGTGAAGAAAATGATAAAAAATTCACATGGTTACAGGGTAGCATGACCAAGCAATTGTCATTCAAAATGTGACAGCGCCGAAAGCTGAAAAATGGCTTAGGCAGGAAGGGGGTGTAAGTGCCTTGTATTGAAGTAGTTAAAAGGCTAAAATTAAAACCTATGTGGCTCACTCCCAAAGTTAAATGACTATAAATAATTAAAAAAGAGCTTTTAAAAAATATAAAAATGAAGGAACGCTATCATCGTTTAAATGTTACAAAGAATGTAACAGAATATGTAAAAAGGAAATCAAGGATGCAAAAATTCAAAACGAATGACAGATTGCAAAAGATAGTAGGACAAATCCCCAAAAAATCTTCAAATATATTAATAGTAAAAAGGTCAGGTCTGAGCATGTAGACCCTTTACAAAATAATCTAGACTGGGTGACTGGGGACAAAGAGAAGGCAAATTTATTAAATTCTTTCTTCAGCTGTGTGCATACAAAGGAGCATGGGGGAGCTCATGTCCATAATGGGGGTGGTAGTGACACAGCCCCAAATGATCCACAATGGCTCAAAAGTGATATGGTCCAGAAATATTTAGACAGAATAAAGGTGGAAAATGCACCTGAACCAGATGGTATCCACCCATAGATCCTAAAAGAATTGAGCTCTGTTATTTCAAGGTCATTGTTTCTAATATTTAGGGACTCATTAATGATTGGATTGGCACCACTGAATTGGCACAGGGCCAATGTGGTGCCCATATTTAAAAATGGATCAAAGTCTTTACCAAGTATCTATAGACCTGTTAGTTTAAATTCTACAGCCTGGAAGATACTAGAGAGTTTAATAAAAGACCACATAGAAGAGTTCTTGCTGGATATTAAATATTTTAAGCAACAGACAGCATGGATTCATGAAAGACAGAAGTTGTCAAACAAACCTGTTTTCTTTTTATGAGGAGGTAAGAAAAACCTTGGACAGAGGGGTGGCTGTGGACGTGGTATACTTGGATTTAGCAAAAGTGTTTGACACAATTCCCCACACATGGCTCAAGTGTAAGGTAAAGTCTACAGGCTTGGAAAGATCAATTTGTAAATGGATAGAAAACTGGCTAAAAGACAGGATTCAGAAAGTAATGGTTAATGACTCTTATGCCCCGCACATACGATCGGACATTGATCGGACATTCCAACAATAAAATCCATGGATTTTTTTCCGACGGATGTTGGCTCAAACTTGTTTTGCATACACACGGTCGCACAAAGTTGACGGAATTTCCGATCGCCAAGAACGCGGTGACGTACACCACGTACGACCAGACTAGAAAAGGCCAGTTCAGAACCAAGCGTGGCACCCTTTGGGCTCCTTTTGCTAATCTCGTGTTAGTAAAAGTTTGGTGAGAGACAATTCGCGCTTTTTCAGACTCGTGGTTTTTTGATCGTTTTCTGCTGTTTAGTTTGTGCTTGTGGGTTTGTATCTGCTCTTCAGTGTGTGCAGCAAGTGACGCGTGACTCTTGTCATTCTGTTCTTGTTCGTTCGTTACTGTTTTTCAGGTCGCTCTTTACAGGTCTTGCTGTCCTTTAGTGCGTTCTGTTACTTTGTTCTGAGCAGCCGACCGTTTTCTAGCCATGTTGTGTATATGTACTCCTCGTAGAGTTCGTGCTGTGCGGGGGCTTGGTGTTGGGGTCCTGACCTTGACACAAGTCCAGTCCATGAACTGGGTGGGGAGGAGTTCATGGACCAAGAATTGGTTGCTTCAGCGTGACCAGTTCTGTCACATGCCTTTGCTCCGTGAGATCCGTGAGAATAATCCTGATGATTTCAGGAACTTTCTCGGGATGACGGACCCCGCATTTCACCTTTTGTTGGCTTTGCTGACCCCTTATATTAGCAGGCAGGATACCTGCATGAGGCAAGCCATCACTCCGGAGCAGAGGCTGGTCGCCACCCTGCGGTACTTGGCGATGGGGAGAAGCCTGCAGGACCTCAAGTTCTCGACAGGCATCTCCCCCCAGGCTCTGGGGATCATTATCCCAGAGACCTGTTCTGCCATCATCCAGGTCCTGCAGAAGGAGTATATTAAGGTAAGATTTTTATCCTTTAACATCACATTTTATTGTATATAATGTTTGATAATATATTGTATTTCTTTCCTCATTCCCTAATTACCATGATTGTAATATGCTGTGAATGTCCCCTTTGTCCTCATGCATGCTTGATATTTTTGTAATTATTTTTTTGCTCATTCATACATATTTGCCTTCACTTACCTCCCCAGGTCTCCTGGCCCTATATTCACCTCATGTAGTCACTTAACAATGTATTTTATCAGCTCCATAGTAGTGCTTTACCCCAAACACCCCTAAAATGTTTTGAAATGTGAGTTGTGTTTTAAATTCAGGCAGATTCCCAGAGGCTTTTTTTGGGGGGTCCCCAAATCATTTGGAACCCTCCCTCCCCCCAACTGCTAAGTCAGCTGATACCAATTCTCTATCCTCAATCATCTATCTGCTGACTTTGCCAAACCCATACACATTATACCTACCTATTTTGTGGTCAGATGTATGGATGAGTTCCCAAAGCATGTAGTCCAAGTGCCTGCCTGTATACTTTCAAATGGTACTGTTTAAAGTTTTGGTATCCTATTATTATCTTGATAGGTAATAGCAGAATGTCCAAATGTGCTAAAATGTGTACAGTGTGTATTTATATCTTTGTATTATGACACTTCTTACCTGTCCAGTGGGCTGCCAATAGTGTAACTAAGGAGGGTCTGTTCAAAGTAATACACATTATTTAGGCATTCATCTCTCAATGAAGTGGAGAGGGTTACCTGTCCAAGAGCTCCCCCCCATAATGTTAGAAATGGCCCATGAGAGGGGGGGAGGGGGAATATGATAGGTGTACCTTATACTTTGGTCTTTAAAAATTCCCATAAATAAATGTTATCTTGATGTTGGCCAAGAATGTTTGTGTCTAATCTGCTTCCCATGTTTATGTGCAAAAAGACTAATCTTTTTTGTTTTCCTCCACAGTTTCCTTCCATGCCACAGGAATGGTAGACTGTGGCCTCCCACTTTGCCCAGCGGTGGGAGGGACTTTCCTAACTGCGGAGGGGCAATTGATGGGAAACACGTCCACATTATCCCACCACCCAACTCTGGGTCATACTATTATAATTATAAGGGGTTCAATAGTATTGTGATGTTGGCGGTGGTGTCGGCTACTTATGAATTTCTGTATGTGGACGAGGGGAAGAATGGCCGGATGTCCGATGGTGGAGTCATCACCCAGACGGAGTTCTACAGGCATCTCCAGAATGGCAGCTTGGATTTGCCACCTCCAGAAGACAATGTGGAAGGACTCCCATTCGTCTTCATTTCGGATGAAGCTTTTGCGCTGGGGGACCATCTTATGCGGCCATTCCTGATGAGGACCCTCACCCAGAGGGTTTTTAATTACCGGCTGGCCAGAGCCAGAAGAGTGGTGGAGAACACGTTTGGAATCATGGCCAGCCGGTTCCACCTATTTCTTACATCCATACATATGGCGGAGTACAAACTGAATCACATTATCCTGGCGTGCTATGTTCTACACAACTTTTTACGGCAACATTCTGCCAACTGTGCTGGCTCAGTTGGGCCTGAGGCCGGAATTTAAAATGAACCAACCCTGATGGCGCTTGAAAGTGGCCGTCCTGGCTTGCCCCCCCTGAGTGCCCATGATGTCTGGCTAAGATACCTTGAATTCTTTGCGGGTAGGGGGGCTATCAATATGCCAGACAATGTGTAAAACCTTTTTCAAATAAAAAAAACAAAATAAGCAAATCTTTGGTGACATTTACTGCTTGTGTTTGTTTTAGCTGACCCTGACAGAAATGTGGTGAGTCCTGAAAATGGCGTGATTGTGTAACCTTACAAAGAACTGTTGGGTGTTATTTACAAAAGGCAAAGACACTTTGCACTACAAGTGCACTTGAAACTGCACTTGTAGTGCAAAGTGGTTCTGCCCTTAGGAAATAACACCCATTGTCACAGAAAGCAGCAATTAGAGCACCCCAAAAGTGTTGTAGCGTTGAGACAATAATCCACACATTCTTGATTAACAATCTTTCCTGACAGACTCCATGGCAGCCTACGTGTGGGTTAACCCCGCCTCCTCTCCAATGCTATAGGACCCCATTCCCATAAATGAGTGCTCACCACTAGCTACTGCGTTCCTTTTTTGTCCTCCTCTATGGACCTACACATGCTGTTCGCATCAAGATTGATTGAATCCAAGATTGGCATACCTGTGCGGTGCAGCTCAAAAAGCCCAGCTATGAGCGGGCGAGTAGCTTAAAGAGGCTTGAATGTTCCCCCTTGGTGGATGGGTGGTCGCCTCTGTATGCCCGGCGGACAGTTCTCATCAACGGCTGGCAAGGTCTGTGGCTGTTTTCTCATACTCCATGGCAGTATTTCTATGTGTTGTCTGTATTTTCCCTGGTGGTCCAGTGTGTCCTATCCCCCTCATGGCGGCTGGTTCGCGTGCGTTCCAGCCCGCCACGGCACTTCCGGGTTGCGGCAGTCTCCGCCGCTGGCACCTGCGCTGTAGCCACCCTGAGAGCGAGGTTTGGCTTGCGCATGCGCAGTACGGCGGCTCGTTCGTCGTCCGCGCAGGCGCCGTACGGCGGTTCCCCTTTGCGCGTGCGCAGTAGGGGATAATGATGTCACGGGCGGGGAATTTAAATTCCGCCCTCCTGTCCTGTTGAGTTGGGATCTCCCTTGGTAGGGAAAGGAGGAGCGGATCCCTGCTGGTCTCCAGGTGAGTGGTGGAAACCTCTGCAAAAAAAAAAAAAAAAAAGAGCAAAATAATGGAAAATGTTCTTTTATCATTATATATGTTTATCTAAATATATATACTTATGCGGCTGGAAGTTGTTTTTCCTTGCCTTGAATATACATTGGTACATGCTTTGTGCATATTAAAAAAAAAAAAAAAAAATGAGGCAAGCAGAGTTTTTTCTTTTCTCTAAAACCTTTTCATATTTGATGCCTAGGTTTTCTTAGACCATTATCCCTGCAGACTATTAAAGTGACATTTCGTGTCCCTGGTTATGGACAATTCACCGCCTTTAAGTGGCCAGCCCTCACGCACAAGGTATGTGCTCGTGAGGGGAGGGGATGAGATTTATGCACATTATTGTCGTGCTGATACCATGTTCTGCCTTTCTTCTCTCCCCTTCCCCTATTTTTTCTCTTCCCAGCCCTTCTAGGTCGGACCCGCTAAATGCGGTCCAGAATGCCAATGACCTTGCCAAGCCACAATACAATTCATCTTCATGCAGACGAGACTCACAGTCCGGATCCCACCAGAGGAGACGCTCTCGTTCCTCCTCAAGACACCGCTCCCACCGCCATGACAGCCGCTCAGACCACAGAGCCTGCTGGGGATGTAGGACACGAGTTCCAGAGGGCAAGTCCTTATGTGACCGTTGTTTTGCCCGTGCGGTTGGGGAAAAAGAGACGGAAAACCAGCGTTTAGAGTCTCTTGTGAAACGAGTGGTACAGCAATCCCTAATGGAGAGGGAAGCACCTCGCACATTGAGCCAGTCTACCACCGCGTCTGGCCCGCCGGCGGAAGAGGCCCGCGATGATCCGGGTACTTCGCAGCCCTATATTACCTCTCCTGACTCCTCAGAGGATGAGTCTATTAATGAGGAGGTCATTGGAGGGTTCGACTTCGCGATGGTTTCCCCTTTAATCAAAGCAATCAAGGAAGCCTTGAAGTGGGAAGACCCTTCCACTCCCCCAGCCAAGCAGAAAAAATTCTTCAAGCACCTGGGGAGAGAACGCGCAAACTTTCCGCTCCTTCCAGAGCTAAAGGAAATCATTGAGGAAGAATGGAGTAAAACAGAGAAAAAATCCTCCATGTCTAATAAAACCTCCAGATTGTACCCCTTCAAGTCAGAAGAAGTAAAGAATTTGGAGAATACTCCCCTTGTGGACGCAGCTCTTATGCGTCTGGCCAAACATGTGACTCTTCCTCTAGAAGACGCAGTATCTTTTAAAGATGGGCTCGAGAGGAAGATAGACCTAGATCTAAAAAGAATCTATGGGCTCGCGGGTATGGCCTGTAAACCAGCCCTGGCATTAGCGGCCATGTCTAAGGCCATGGAGGCCTGGACGGAGAACGTGGAAGCCTTCCTTAAAGGCGTGTCAGAAGAACTGGCTGGAAGTTCAGCAGCCGCAGAGCTGAAGCTTGCAGCGGTCTTCCTGGGGGAGGCGTCCATTGACCTGATCCGCCTTCTGGCTCGTATTATGCTGTCCTCAGTTACGGCCAAGAGAGCCCTCTGGTTGCGTCCCTGGCTTGCGGACCCTGGTTCTAAGCAAGCATGGTGTAAAATCCCATTTTAGGGGTCCTCACTGTTTGGCAATAAGCTTGACGATGCCATTACGCGAGCCACAGGTGGCAAATCGGGTTTTCTTCCCCAGGACAGGCGCATGCTGGGTCGAAAGAAGCCCCAGTTCAGAAGACGAAGTCCGGAGCGCTCCAGGGAAGCACGCTCCTACAAGCCTGGCCGGGACTTTAGGAAGAATTGGAGCAGAGGGCAGTCATCCTTCCGCAAACCCGTTAAAAATCAAACGTCCAGTGCTCGTGATCAGGCTAAATCTTTTTGAGGTTACGCCCGCCCAGGCGGGCCGGGTGGGGGCTCGTCTGCTCCTCTTCCGGCACGTCTGGGTGGCCTCGATCTCAGACTTCTGGGTCATAAGGACGGTCTCGTCAGGCCACAGATGGGCCTTTTCCAGGACTCCGCACCCAAGGTTCGTCTCCACTCTTCTCCCTCGGGCAGAGGATCAGAAACAAATTTTGCTGTCCTATGTGGACCTCCTGAAAATTCAAGGAGCAGTAGTACATGTACCACAGGACGAATGGTTTCAGGGGATATACTCCCCTCTCTTCCTAGTTCAAAAAAAGGGGGGCTCTTGGCGCCCAGTCATAGACCTCACATATCTCAACGGATTCATAGAGAATGGAAGGTTCAAGATGGAAACCTTGGTGACCATTCAGAGAGCCATACAACCAGGTGACTGGATGATATCAATCGACCTGAAGGACGCTTATTTCCACGTTCCAGTGGAAAAAGAATTTCACAAATACCTCCGCTTTCACATTGGGTCAGATCATCTTCAATTTATTTGCCAACGTCCCCCCGGGTCTTTTCAAAGGTCCTCCTAGCTACGGTGGCACTAATAAGATCCAAAGGGGTACGTCTTTACCACTACCTGGACGACCTGCTGGTGCTGTCCCAGAGCAGGGAGCAGTTGCTGGTCCACCGGGATCAAGTAATCTCCACTCTGTCCAACTTCGGGTGGCTCCTAAACATAGAAAAGAGTCAACTGAGCCCAACTCAGCGTCTAATATATCTGGGAGCCCAGTTCGATACAGTGGCAAACACTATCTCCCTTCCACTACAGAAAATTCCTACAGTTCGAGACAGAGTCTCCCGGGCTCTACATGCACGGCAAATGAAAGCCTCTCAGTGCCTGAAAGTCGTTGGCACGATGGTTTCTACGACTCCCATGGTCAAATGGGCCTTATGGAGATTGCGTCCCTTCCAGTCAGGCCTCCTACGGCAATGGAAGTCACAGGACAAGAATCAGGTCATCCGCATAACATCTACAATGAGAAACAGCCTCTTCTGGTGGCTTCAGCGCAAGAAACTCCTGACTTGCCACTCCATCGCTCCCATCTCCTGGGTGACGGTCACGACCGATGCCAGTGGTACCGGTTGGGGAGCCCTTTGTGGGTCGAACCTGGCCCAAGGCAAGTGGGAAACATGTCTCCCCAACCCAGGGTCGAATGTCTTGGAACTTCGTGCGGCCTGGTGTGCCCTACAGTTCTTCTCTCATCTCCTGATGGGGGAGTCAGTGCTGTTGAGAATGGACAACACCACAGCAGTATCATATGTGAAGAGGCAAGGGGGTACTCGGAGTCCCACACTCCTTCGGGAAGTCGAGCCCATCCTATCGTGGGCGCAGAAATACCTTGCCAACATCTCGGCAGTCTTTGTCCCAGGCGTCCAAAACACTCAAGCAGACTTCCTGTCACGGACCGAGTTGGACAACAACAAGTGGTCTCTCCACATAGAGACGTTCAGGTGGATCTTGTCACTAAAGACCGATCCCGAAGTAGATCTGTTTGCTTCCCCCTGCAATCGCAAGCTGAAGAAGTTCTACACCCGGGGGCTCTGCAGTCAAGCCATCGGGACAGATGCCTTGACGGATCAGTGGAGGTTCAAGCGGGCATACGCCTTTCCGCCACTGCCAGTTATGCTGAGATTCCTGCAGAGGCTCCGAGCGGAGCCAGTGGAAGTGGTGACAATAGCTCCCTACTGGCCGAACAGGCCCTGGTTCCCTCTCCTGGTCCAGCTCAGCTGTCGGGACCCAGTGCCTCTCCCTCTCAGACTGGACCTTCTTTCTCAAGGGTCAGTCCTGCACCCTTGTCCTGCGGTGCTGAGACTGATGGTCTGGTTCTTGAGAGGGAGAGGCTGGAATCCCTAGGTTGTGCCTCAGAAGTAATATCCACTCTCATGAGCTCGAGAAGATCCAGTACAAATAAAGTCTATGGAAGGATCTGGTCCAAATTCGTGGAGTTCTGCTCTCCTCAGGGCAGGTCTTTTAGACATCCAGAAGTCCAGGACGTTCTCAGTTTCCTCCAAACGGGCCTAGATTTACATCTATCTGTCAGCTCTCTGAGAGTCCAAGTTTCGGCACTTTCGGCCTTCTCCGGCACTTCATGGGCAGTTCATCCTCTGGTTAGACAATTTTTCCGAGGCGCATCGAGACTCAAGCCCCAGAGAAAGCCTAGGTTCCCCAAATGGGACCTTCCATTAGTCCTTGACTCGATCTCTGGACTCAGTACTTCGGGGCCCTCCCCGCTCCCTATCAAGGTCTTTTCAGCAAAGGTGGCCTTCTTAGTGGCCATTACCTCAGCCAAAAGGGTCTCTGAAATTGCATCACTTGGTCACGAAGAACCCTTCCTAACGTTTTTCCCGGACCGGGTAGTCCTAATTCCTATGCTGGGTTCCAACCCAAAAGTGTCTTCAGTATTCCACGTCAATCAAGAGATCGTTTTACCTACATTTAGGACCCCAGGGTCCACTGAGAATCACCCTCTAGATGTGGGCGAAGCTATTAAAGAATATCTCAAAGTTACTTCTCCCTTTAGACGTTCTAGTCATCTCTTCGTGCTTCACTCAGGCAGCAATATAGGGAAGAAAGCCTCAACCAGGACTATCGCGTCCTGGATCGTACAGACCATACAACAGGCATATAGGGCTAAGGGCTTGGCTCCTCCAAAGGCGGTGACAGCCCATTCCACCAGAGGAATGGCAGCCTCTTGGGCAGCGGCTTGACATGTGGCTCCAGATACCATCTGCAAGGCAGCTTCATGGGCTTCTATTAATACCTTCATGTTGCATTATTGTATAGAGCCTGCCTCTCTATCCTCTGTAAACTTTGGGTTACAAATCCTATCGACCGATAGGACAAATTAAAATGTATGTTTTGATCATGCATACCCACCCGTGTGGTTGGCTAGTTATTTCCCACACGTAGGCTGCCATGGAGTCTGTCAGGAAAAAGGAAAATTTATTATCAAATACTTACCGTAATTTTCCTTTCCTGATGGACTCCATGGCAGACGGAGTTCCCACCCATTGGTCAACGAGTAGGCTAGTTACGGAACGCAGTAGCTAGTGGTGAGCACTCATTTATGGGAATGGGGTCCTATAGCATTGGAGAGGAGGCGGGGTTAACCCACACGTAGGCTGCCATGGAGTCCATCAGGAAAGGAAAATTACGGTAAGTATTTGATAATAAATTTTCCTTTTTTTAATACCTGCACAATCACATGTGCATTTAGAAAAGGTTTTTAAAACAAACCAACATGTTTGTTGTATAACAATTTTTGGGGTCACATTAGAAAAAGTAGAAATGTCCATTTAAGATAAAACAGGCATGTTTAAAACCAACAAGAAAGACACAAATCTTGAACTTACAAAGTTCACATTTGGTAGAACTTGAAGGCAATATCAGACATGAGTATTTAGAAACTGTGTTTGATATTGCATTCAGATGGGGTGAAGTCACCCCAGGAAAAGCCAAATTTTGAAGATGCACACAAATAGCCGAATGTCAACATGTGCTAGCTGCCATCATGGGGGATCAAGGGATGTGTTTTGGGGAGCAACCCCTTCCTCTCAGCTACTTTATTATTGAGGAAGGGGTTGCACCCCCAAAACGCGTCCATTGATCTCCCGTGATGGCAGATAGCACATGTTGACACACTGTGTGCATCTTCAAAATTTGGCTTTTCTCCAATTTGACAAAAAATGTTAAAAAATTGTAGCACACCATAAAACAAAGGGATTTGGAGGGGTTTTAAACTCTCCCCAAAACATCAATGATGTTCTTATTTTTTCATTGATGTTTTTCTTGATGTTTTCCAAGTCCCTATTACACCCCATGATCTCCCCAATCAGGATCTGTGCACTTTCTGAGGTGAAAGGATCTAGATCCACAACATCACGATCACCTAAAAAGATAGAAACCAAAAAAAAAAAACATGTATTATAAATATGCCGGCATCCATCTCTTGCCTGAGCCTGTGGTCGCAGACACTCACATGTTGTGGTGCCAATTTCCACCACGTCTTCCTCCTCCTGCTCTGTTTGTCTTGGGTGCATTTCCCCTTCTTCCAGAGGTGGGGGGTCTCTGGTCTCCTCGGATGAGGGGTGTCCTCCGAGTCTTTTCTCCCCTATGTAAAAAAAAATGGTATATTTAACACACAGATATTTGAGGGAAGAACTATAAATATGAAACATTGCTTGGAAGTGGGGTACAATTGTCTATTTTGGCAGAGTTCCAAGATGTAGAATTTTTAGTGTCCTTTGTCAAGCTTTAATACTTACCTGTTTTGTACAAGCTTCACAGATGGAGACACCCCTATAGTATCCACTGGAGCACCTGTGTGGGCCCCCTAATAAAAAGGGTGTTCTTGTGTCCCACACTAGTGCTCCAGTGTCCAGATGTGTAAACAGCTGCTGAGTGTCCTCTCCTTACACAGAATCTAGTTTGCATTTCATTCTAGTAACAAACACATCTACACAACCAAATTATTTTCAGACAAGTAGGCCCCAAAAAATGTGGGCAAATGCATATGGCCAAAACAATGGTGTTTTATAGGCCAAAAGAAAAATGTTTGATACCAAGGAATAATGTGCCCATGAACATGAAAGTTGACATTTTAAACTGGATAACAGTTAAGAAAAGCACATGGAGCAGCACGAACGTAATAAACACAAAAAGACTAGGAACACAGCACAACTACTTACTTTTTTGCAGAACTCTCCGGATCTTTCTGTACTGCTCGTGCTCTCTTAATTTTAGGTCCGACCACAGCTTCCTGAGTTGATCTTTCGATCGTTGTACCCCGAAATTCCGGTGCAGACTTTTGACCACTTTCGCCATGATCTTGGCCTTTCTGCCATTGGGGTTGGGGTAAGGTCCATACTTTCCGTCATAGTCGGCCCTCTTCAGTATGTCGACCATCTCCAACATCTCCCCAAAGGACATATTTGATGCCTTAAATCATCTCCTTCTGGATCGGGACGTTTCTGCCTCCGGGCTTTCCTCCTCCTCGTTGGTGTAAATATCAGACACCTGCTCTGACTCCGCCATGTGCTCTTCCCCACTGTGCTGAATGAGAAGGAGGGGAATAGACTAGAAAGAACGTCAGGGGCGGGCGGAGTTTCATGCATGCGCAGTGTCTATAAAGTGTAACACGCGTGCGTAGTACGTACGATCTGTGATCGGAGGAAGGAGTAACGGAGGCGCCGATCGTGATAATGAAGGTAAGATTTAACATTGGGCCTATACTGCTTCTAGATTGAGGCCTGTATTTGCACAAGTTTAGAAGACTTTAGGCTGACATTAGGGTTTGTCTTGTGTTGTGTCTTGCAGTGAAAATGGATATCTTGAAAGATAAGGACTTTATGGCAATCTTCATTGATATGTTCAGGGAGCTGCCCTGTCTGTGGCAGATAAACCACCCTGAATATAAGAACCAAACAAAGAGGAAGGCAGCGCTCGATCAATTGCTGGAATTTGTGAAGACGGTGATCCCCACGGCAGACATCACCTATTTGAAGATCCTAATTGGTGGCCTGAGGAGCACTTATCTAAGGGAGCACAAGAAGGTCCAGGATTCCCAGAGATCAGGAGCTGCAGATGACATTTAAGTCCCCAGGCTGTAGTACTATGACAGGCTGCATTTTCTGGCAGGTCAGACTGACCCAAGGCCAGCACTCTCCAGTCTTCCTTCCACGCTTCCTTCCCCCCCAGCTGAGGCTTCTGACGCCCAACCTGGGCCTCTCAGGCAGCAACATGTGGAGGAGCCCAGCTTGAGCCAGGTATAGCATTCTTCTAAATATTTCTGGTTGTCCACCAATGATGTTAAATAGATGTTAGTTTGGAGTACTAATTTATGATTGTGATTGATGATGCAAAAACTACAACCATGTCCCTTTTTCATACACAGGGAAGTCTCAGCCAAAGACAAAGTGGCAGGAAGAGGAGTAACCTGGAGGAGGCTGCCATAGGCCTCTTTTGGAAGGCTACAGAGGCCCTGAGAAGCCCCCACAGTGTGGAGGAGGACTTTGCTGGCCTAACTGCCTGCAAAATGCTGCAGATGGAAGAGGGCCAACGACTCCTGTGTGAGTCCTTAATTTTGGAAGCTCTCAATAAGGGGTTGAGGGGCCAAATAACATGTGCTACCCACATTTGTAACCTCACACATAGTCCTACTCCTCCTCCAGGTCCTACTACTCCTCCTCTTCCTCCTCCAGGTCCTACTACTCCTCCTCCTCCTCCAGGTCCTACTCCTCCTCCTGCCTCATCTCCAACACCAGAGCCACAGCCGGGAAGGAAGCGTGGAAAGAAAACCAGAGAGTGATGACCCTGGGTCCAGTCTGGTGTGGCAAAAGATGCAGCCTCCTGTAGTACCACAGCCTGGGGACACAGAGGTCATCTGCTGCTTTCATGATCTCTGGGACTTCTGGACCAGACTGCACTCCCTTAGATAAGGACTCCTCAGGCCACCAATTTTGCATGAAAAGATTTGATGTCTGCCCTGGGGGTCCACGGCTTCACCAATTTCTGATGTTTCTCCAGCGTTGCCTCCCTCTTTATTTGGTTCTGAGCCCTTAATAAAGGATTTTTTGTTTCAATTATCCTCGACTATGTGTGTTTTCCTTCAATAAGGACAGTTTGTTTATGTGGAGGCAGGTACATTTCAAAAATACAATGTGAAATTAACAAGGGACACCAACACCAAGCAACCTTTTTGAGATTAAATAATACAAGATAATAATGGTGTTGTGGTAACTTGACACACAAAACACACACAAAAATATTATGGAGTAAAACTAAAAATAAAATAAAACAAAGATCAGCCTTGAAAAAAATACAAATCCCCCCCAAAAAAACAGCCTTAAAAAAATAAAAAATAAATAAAACAACAAAAAAGAAATTTTGTCAGATGTGACAAATCAAAATATATTGAGGGAATCACGATAAATAATAAAGAAAGAAGTTTGTGAGAAGTCTGTGTAATTATGAGCAGCAAAACTACTTCATTCTTCTCACATTATAAAGAAGAGAATGAGCTGTATTAAACCATTTTTTACATTGCAGCGTGACGAAAGTGCTGTATCCATTGTGAACGCAAATTTTACCAGACCAAGCTGTTCCGTCTCGGAATTTCTTCTGAGTATGCGTGGCACTTTGTGCATCGGAACTGGCCACACACGGTCGGAATTGACGCGATCGTATTTTGTTGTCGGAAAATTTTATAGCCTGCTCTCAAACTTTGTGTGTCGGAAAATCCGATGGAAAATGTCCGATGGAGCCCACACATGGTAGGAATGTCCGACAACACGCTCCGATCGCACATTTTCCGTCGGAAAATCCGACCGTGTGTACGGGGCATTACTCTGAATGGTCTAAGATTGTTAGTGGTGTACCTCAAGGTTCAGTGCTGGGACCTTTACTTTTTAATATCTTTATAAATGATACAGGGTCTGGGATTAAAAGTAACATTTCTGTCTTTGCAGATGACACTAAGCTATGCCGTGGAATAACGACCTTACAGGATGTCTCCAATTTACAAGCCAACCTCAATGCACTGTCTAATTGGACAACTAAGTGGCAAATGAGGTTTAATGTTGATAAATGTAAAGTTTTCCCCTGGGGGGCTAAGAATATGCATGCATCATATATACTAGGGGGAGTACAACTGGGGCAATCAACGGTGGAGAAGGATCTGAGGGTTTTGGTAGATCATAAGCTCAATAAGAGGCATGCCATGCCAAGCTGCGGTTTCCAAAGTCCTTTCTTGTATTAAGAAAGGTATGGACTCCAGAGAAAGATTTCATTTTGCCCCTGTACAAATCATTAGTAAGACCTCATATGGAATATGCAGTTCAGTTGTGGGCACCAGTTCTCAAAAAGGATATCCGTGAACTGGAGAAAGTGCAGAGAAGGGCAACCAAACTGATAAGAGGCATGGAGGAGCTCAGCTATGAGGAAAGATTAGAGAAACTGAATCTATTCCGTCTTGAGAAGAGGAGATTAAGGGGGGATGTGATAAACATGTACAAATACATAAGTGGTCCATATAGTGAACTTGGTGTTGAGTTTTTCACTTTAAGGTCATCACAGAGCACAAGAGGGCACTCTTTACATCTAGAGGAAAAAAGATTTCATCTCCAAATACGGAAAGGTTTCTTCACAGTAAGAGATGTGAAAATGTGCAATAGACTCCCTCCAGAGGTGGTTCTGGCAAGATCAGTAGATTGCTTTAAAAAAGGCCTGGATTCTTTCCTAAATGTACATAGAATAACTGGGTACTAACATTTATAGGTAACGTTGATCCAGGGAAAATCCGATTGCCTCTCGGGGCATCAGGAAGGAATTTTTTCCCCTGCTGTAGCAAATTGGAGCATGCTTTGCTGGGTTTTTTTACATCCTCTGGATCAGCTGTGGGTGAAGGATTGTGTATATGGAATTGTTTTTTTTTTTTTTTTTTGGTTGAACTAGACGGACTTGTGTCTTTTTGCAACCTGACTAACTATGTAACTATGTAATAGTTACCTGTATGTAAAAGCTTCAGATATATGTGAAAGCAGAATTGAATTCAGAATAAATGTTTCTAAATGCAAATAACATTCAGATTAGTAATGTCATATTTTCACCCTGCATGCACACCTCCGGGCATTAAAAACAAGAGAGGGACACATTTCATAGAAACAAGACAACAGTGAGGTTGGGTCTCTGCCTTCAAATGCTGATCATGCCTCATTTATTCTCTTCCTCTACTACATGAGTAGCTCTCAAACAAAACCCTTTCAACGGCACCCATCTAGCTCCCTTAGTTGAAGGTAAGGGAATCCACCAGATGAATATTCAGCAAGCTTACCTTAGTGATTAGCTAAATAATGAGGCTGATTTCCTAAAAGAGTTGAGAATCTTCACTCAATAAATTGTGGCTGCATTCACTTTGAATCCCCAATCATGTGCAGATGAAATAAATACATAGGAATTTGCTTTTTGCATGACTAGATAATTGAAGTGATCCAGCCTCAATTTCCTCTAGTAGTTTGGATTTTTCAACTCATTGTTGGATTCAGACTGACTGCTGAGCTTCCAGGACAATCACATAAGGTTGTTGCTCCTCATCTAAGGTTTTTGTTTGCATCAAAGCTTCTTTCATTTTTTATTTGCAAAAACAACTTAATCTCTTTTACTCATTTATCCTAAAATTTCTGATGCTACTGTTACATAGATATAATTTTGGTTTATTCATTCTCTAGGATGTATACTACATACATATGTATGATTATATTAGGAGAAAAACATCAAACAATTAGGGTGACTCAGCGGGTATCTCAGCAAAAGCAGTACCTGCTTACCTTTGCAGCATATGTTGGGACAGGAACACAAAATCACACAAACAGTTGTTCATTTTAGAGGTTTCCTTAAAGTATATTGTATGTGTATTTACCTTCCATTAAAACAATCCATTCTGTTTAAATTAGTAATCAAAGGCAAAAAATTTGTGTGTACCTGTAGATATTTAAAAAATGATAAATGCTTTTTATTTTTATTTTTTTTATAGGTTCTTTGTTCTCAGTTGCATAAGGGGATTATAGAGATGGGGGTGGAGAAACAGCAGCACACTGATCTTTCCAGTGAGTGCCAGTGTAGGGAGTGCTGTGTCAGCACAAGTCTTGTCCATTAGAGGACAGGTAGCACAGCTGGAGAACTCACCATACTGAGATGGATGTGTTCTATGCCCCTGCATGGTCAGTTTGAAATAGGAAAGCAGGGGGACTGGCAGGATCACCCGGTATTTCACATAAAAGAAGCAATACAAAGAGAACAGGATAAAGACAAGCATGTGGTACAACAGACACATATCAGAAATATGAAATGTTGGGATAACAAACACTTTAACCTCTTAGTACTTCAAAAAAGGTTAAAGTGATTGTAATGTCTATTTTTTTTCCTATATAAAAATAACAAATATGTTATACTTTCCTGCTCTGTGTAGTGGTTTTGCACAGAGCAGCCTGGATCCTCCTCTTCTCAGGTCTAGCTTCTGTGCTCCTGGCCCCTCGCTCCTGTTGAGTGCCCCCACAGCAAGTAGCTTGCTATGGAGGCACCTGGCTGAGCCACAGCTCATTGTGTTTATTCAGACACAGAGCCGCGTCCGGGCCCCACCCCACCTCAACCCCTCTCTCCTGATTGGCTAGCCAACTTTGATTTACAGCAGTGGGAGCCAATGGCACCACTGCTGTGTCTCAGCCAATCAGGAGGGAGAGTATCAGACGGCCGAGGCACTCGTGGACATTGCTGGACAGAGATGGGGCTCAGGTAAGTATTAGGGGGGCCGAGGGGGCTGCTGCACACAGAAGGCTTTTTATCTTAATGTATAGAATTCATTAAGATAAAAAAAACCTTCTGATTTTACAACCCATTTAACAGAAGATCTTTCTTGAAAAGGGATACATCAAGTACAACAACAAACCAAAATATTCTTTACCTTGCTCCTTGTAGTAGGAGAACAGTGCACAGACTGGAAGGGAACCCACCCACTCTTCCTTTAGCCAAAATCCAGAGCTCAAATTAAACAGGGATCCTCTTTTTTTGCCTGTTCAACCAACTTCTTTTGACTTTTTGTCTATATAGATGCAAATACTCTCACCGGCCACTTTATTAGGTACACCTGTTCAATTGCTTGGTAACACAAATTGCTAATCAGCCAATCACATGGCAGCAACTCAATGCATTTAGGCATTTAGACGTAGTGGAGACAACTTGCTGAAGTTTAAACTGAGCATCAGAATGGGGAAGAAAGGGGATTTAACTGATTGTGAATGTGGCATGGTTGTTGGTGCCAGACGGGCTGGTCTGGGTATTTCAAAAACTGCTGATCTACTGGGATTTTCATTCACAACTATCTCTAGGAATTACAGAGAATGGTCCGAAAAAGAGAAAATATCCAGTGAGCGGCAGTTGTGTGGATGAAAATGAATTGCTGATGTCAGAGGAGAATGGGAAGACTGGTTCAAGATGATACAAATCAACAGTAACGCAAATAACCACTTGTTACAACCAAGATATGCAGAATACCATCTCTGATAGCACAACACATCCAACCTTGAAGCAGATGGGCTACAGAAGCAGAAGACCACACTGTATGCCACTCCTGTCAGCTAAGAACAGGAAACTGAGGCTACAATTTGCACAGGCTCATCGAAGTATTGAAAATTGCTGCCTGGTCTGATGAGTCTCGATTTCAGCTGCAACATTCAGATGGTAGGGTCAGAATTTAGCGTAAACAACATGGAGCATGGATCCATCCTGCCTTGTATCAAGGGTTCAGGCTGCTGCTGGTGGTGTAATGGTGTGGGGGATATTTTCTTGGCACGCTTTGAGCCCCTTAGTACCAATTGAGCATCATTTAAATGCCACAGCCTACGTGAGTATTGTTGCTGATTTTATGATGGCTACTTCCAACAGAATAATGCACCATGTCACAAAGCTCAAATCATGTCAAATTGGTTTCTTAAACATGATGATGAGTTCACTGTACTCCAATGTCCTCTACGGTCACCCAATCTCAATCCAATAGAGCACCTTTGGGATGTGGTGGAACGGGAGATTCACATCATGGATGTGCAACCGACAAATCTGCAGCAACTGCGTGATGCTATCTAGTCCATGTGGACCAAAATCTCTGAGGAATGTTTCCAACACCTTGTTGAATCTATGCCACAATGAATTAAGGCAGTTCTGAAGGCAAAAGGGAACACAGTACTAGCAAGTTATACCTAATAAAGTGGCCAGTGAGTATATATATATATATATATAGTGGTGGCTGATGCTGGAGAATTTGGGGGGGCGCGGATGGGCCCCTCCAGGTCTGCACTCACCCTACGGCAGAGCCCTCCAGCTGTCACAGCTCCCCTGGTGCCCGGCTGCCACGGTTTCTGTCTTGACCCGGTCTTCTTTCCAGGTTCTGGGTCTTCCTGTCCTGATTGGCCAGGAAGTGGGAAGCCACTGGTATTCGCTGGTATCGCAGGGTGGGAGGGACAATATGAAACAAATTGGGACCTCGGGATGTGGTCAGATCACGTGCCTGTGAGAGGGCAAGGGACCTGGTAGAGACCTGTTGATCCGGTGCCCCGCACAGTGCATAGCCACACAGATGGTGCAGGCTGGGGGGGCGGCGCCCCTGCGCCCATTGTGGACCGGCTGCCACTATATATATATATATATATATATATATATATATAGTCACAAAATACAATGTAATCCAGAAAGATCAGCACAAGAGGCTTGTAACAATGTTCTTTTTTGTATCCATACAGCCCTTTCTCAAGTTAGAGCTGTAACTAAGCTGTGAATTCCTTATAGTTCTGGCTTGAGACAAAGTTGTCTAGACCTGAAACATTGCTAAAGTGAAAGGAATGAATTTAGGATATTACACATGTAAGATGATGTCTGCTTTATACAAATAAAAGATCATTAATTACAAGTCCCCTGTGCTTATTTTTCTGGAGTACATTGGATATACTGGATGGGCCTAAGAGGCTGGATTAAAGCAGGAGACATGGAAGTGAATTGAAGATGTGCTGCGATCTTTTAATACGTAAACTACAAAATACAATGTATTATTTTACAGGATTTATATAGTACTGTAGTCTGAGCAGCATCTTAGAAAAAAAAGGGAGACAGTACAGTATAAATGAAGTGCAAATGAGACCTTACAGTCTAAAGAATTTTAGTACAAGGTATGGTAGAAGTAGTGAAAATTTTAAGATATACAGTATATATATATATATATATATATATATATATATATATATATATATATATATGCTTTTGGATGCGGGTAGCATTTGAAAGCATTTGTGATATATACTTTAATAGGTAACAAATGGAATTAGAATAATGATTCTCTAAATGCAGAAACTGTGACACTTAATGGTTTGATGCTATAAGCAATAACTATCTAACAATAATTTATTATATCATATAATAGTTTTGCAGATGAATGTGTTATCAAAGTTCTGGCAGAGGTAGTTGTACAATGCTAGAATTCTGAGAATTCCTATAGAATTCCTTTTTTCTGAAGATTAAAGAATAAGTGCGTATTATAGAATTGCCTGCAACAGTGTTATTGAAATGAGAACAAAAGAAACTCAGAAGTGAGAAAATGTCCTAAAGCAATTTCAATGAAAGCACAATAAATTATTTTACACAAAGGAAGTATTTATTGAAGGAAGTATTTATTGAACCATATAGTTTGCTGCTGTTTTCTTGTTAGCCTGTTAACCCAAATAACATAGCACGGCTATTAGTGCTTGTAATAGGTTCATAGTTTATATTGTCTAATAGTTATGGTGATTATTAAAGGTATAACTAAACACCACAGGGCCCTGGTGCAAAAGCTTAACAAGTTTCTCTTATATTACACTTTGATGTTCCTGTTAAGGTTTAATGCCCATAAAGTCTAGGAGGATGATATCCTGTGATTGCATTTTGAAGAAGGAACTGGTTGTACCTGTGGATCACCAGTCCTTAGGTGTGGTGGCTGCATACGTTTTCTTTTTTTTCAGACTAAGTACATTCTCTAGCAGTACAGAAAATATCTGTTTTTTTTTTGTTTTGTTTTTTAATGCATAACACAAAAGGGAAGGTCAATAGGGGACAAAATAATTAGATAACTCTACTTATCTTTTTAATAGAATCATTAATTTTTTCTCTTAACAATACTGCCCCTGATCATTTTCAAATCCTTTTTACTCATGCTGCCATAAGGTTTTTTTTTTAATCTGTTGCTTAGATGATGTAAACTAATTTTAGGTCTGAAGAAGAATTATTGTATATCAATGCATGCGCATTGATATATAAAATGTGTAGGGCAACTGGCAATTTTGGTACGTAGGTGCCCCAACGCATGTGCTTTTGTATGTATATGGGGAGGTTACATTTTTTACTTTTTATCTGTCTTTTCGATTTTTTTAACCTTTTTGTATAAATACTCCTTAGAGCCTGCCCCTCCTGTCCCTCCACAGTCTGGCAGTCCAGTGAGCACTGGGGTGCCAGAGCAGAGAGACAATGACTAACAGTCACTGGCTCTCTGCTCACTGAACACTGAGATCACACAGTCTAGAGGCATGGGGGACAGATTCAGCACAAGATCGATGCTACATCCTCCTAGATGAGTAGAAAGGTTTGTTTTTTTTGTAATCCTGAACTTTTCTTTCATACAAATTAAGAAATGATAAACATTACAAGAGAATACTCTCTTCCTGAAACATCTGAAATAGAGGAAAAGCAGAGAACAAGAAGCATCATCCAAACATTAACATACTGTAAAACTTGTAAAGTCACTACTTGTGGGTGTAAAATGGCACACAAGAAAGTTCATGGTCCTCAGTGTTGGTTGCAAAATGATCAACAACATGGATAAGTTGTGAGATAGTTTGCACAACAGACCACTTGGAAAATCAAAACGGTGAAAACTCAGCCTTGTCCTTTACTATATAATGACGTTGGGTGTAACAGTATTAGTTATAATTCTCTTGTCAGATTCAGAATAAACCAGTTCAAGTGTAGAATCAGTGTGAATTTTGATGGAGGACATCATTTCATTCAAGAAGTCAGGTGAGGCCAACTATGAAATGTCCAGAAATGCAACATCTGATACTACACAACTACTGCGATCAGTGGGTTGAGGTCTGTAGTAACATAATGCCATTGATCAGGATTGAAGAACCTTCTGATGTGTTCTACTCTGTTACTGACATACACATAGAATTGTTTTGTTTGGTTGTGTATGTATTCCAACACTGTCTTGATGTCTGTGTAAAAGTCAAAAGACTCTATTTCAAGCTTTATAAGCTCAGAAATTCCAACGGCTGACATGGCTGCACAGAGTTCAAGCTTTGGAATATGCTGGTTTTGGGGTCAGCTTTACCTTACCAAGGACCTTACTTTGCCATTTGGATCTATAACTTTAAAGTGGAGTTCCACCCAAAAATGGAACTTCACTTTTTGGATTCCTCCCCCCTCCGGTGTCACATTTGGCACCTTTCAGGGGGGAGGAGGGAGCAGATACCTGTCTAATACAGGTATTTGCTCCCACTTCCTGGCATAGATCATCGCGGCGTTTGCGGTGACCTACGCCACTTCCGGCGCCTACACTGTCCTCCCCTGCTGTATTCTGGGAGACACACAGGTCCCAGGACACAGCAGGGACCAGAGAGGACGTGCAGCGCGACTCACGCAGTAGGGAACCAGGAAGTTAAACCGCACGGCTTCACTTCCTTAGTCCCTTACCGAGGATAGAGGCGGCAGCAGCCGAGAGCCGACAGATGGATCGGCTCCGCTGCCGACATTGCGGGCTCCCTGGACAGGTAAGTGTCCATATATTAAAAGTCAGCAGCTGCAGTATTTGTAGCTGCTGCCTTTTAATAATTTTTTTTCGGCGGACCTCCGCTTTAAGGTAGGCTACCTCAGCTATTGTTTCAATGGAAGCATCAGAGAAAACATGGATTTCTCTTCTGGTGGTGTTTGTTAGGGATATAGAAACTCGGTATCTGAAGTTGTCCTCAGCTCTTTTGGCCCTACTTCTCCTGAGGGTCACAGGACTGCACTTTGTTCTGCACTCCTGTGACCCAGATTCAGCCAACAGCGGGCTAAAGTCTGTTGTCAGCTGATGTCACCCAGCTGGTCCAGAGTTTGGGTGAATCTTGATGTTGGGATCCACCCAGATGCCTGGGCAGGCGCTGACTCAGCCTCTAAGCGTGCCACTGAGAGCCTAAGCTAGCCGCTTTCACCCCCCCCACAGCCCTGCGCTTCAGTGAGTGCTGGAGGGGCACTAAGCCAGTGAGTGACAGTCATCACTCTCTGCTCATTGAAGAATTAAGTGATCATTGGTCTTTGATCACTATTTCTCTGGCTGTGAGGTGGTGGGGACAGCTGTAGCATCGGATGCTCCATCCACCTTGGTGAATATGATTGTTTGTTATTTTAAAATCCTACACTTCTCTTTTAAGAAGATCAATTGCTTTCTCTTGTGTAGGCAGAGATTTGAGCCCATCTTTTACATTGATTCCTTTTCATAAATGCACATGCACAGATCCGAAGACTTTTTCACCTTCTTGAGCAGTCCTTCTTAGCCAGTGAATTGCTACAGCAGAAGAAGCAGATACCAAAAACATGTACATTCATTCAGTAGTCTATGGCTTCATCGCTGACATTGTTAATGCGATTCCATTGAAACCTGAGGAATTTTCTATTGTCATCTCAAACAATGAAACAGTGGAACATTTATTGCTGTCTCCTATAAGGTTGTTGTTCAGATTAGGCCTGGTGAGAAGAACATCATTGAGAGAAACACCTTTATATTGAGCACTTGAGTCGAAGGCCACCCTGATCAAATCTGGCTTGTGAGGACAGTGCACACCAAAGCATGGGAGGCACAAATATTCCTCTCCTTCCTTGAGAGGTGGTGCAGGCTCAGCATGATCTTGCACAAACACCATAAACACCAGCATAAAGTCAACAAAGTGTTTTTTTTTTTTTTTTTTTATGTCAGGGTTTCTGTTCATGGTGTTTTAAAGAAAACAATTGTGCTTCTGCATGCTGACTATTATTTGGCAGTTTCTTGAGGCATGAAATGTTAGTGGTGCATACAACCACCCTGGAATAAATAATTTCAACAAAAACTATATTCTGCACTCCAATTAATGAAACATCATTTTGATGTCTTTTGACATAGCACTTCTCTCCTGTAAGCGGAAGATCCGTGTTCCCCCATTAGCCCTCCTCATTCTCCCAACCATATTATGTGGGAGTGTGACGAAGGCACTTATTTCCCTGAGAGAGATATTTATTCTCTTTCACGGGTAAATTGTGATTACTTGCAAAAAATAATTTATACAATGTATCATCTAATCTCGTATGTTTTTTGTTTACTCTTTACTCCAGAATTCACTGGTTTCTTTTCTATCTATTCATCTCTTCAGTCCACACAGGTTGATCTGCGCAGTCAGCTCTGCATAACAAAAAGTAAGTCAAAACTATTTGATCTATTGCCATGGCACCACTGAATATACTTTCCCTGAATGTTCAGGGAATAAATGTCCCTCAAAAAAGGACCAAAGCCTTCCGTACTTTCCATAACAAGAAGGCTCACATAGTATGCCTCCAAGAAACACACTTCACCAAAGATTCTACTCCAAAATATATTTCTCCTTTTTATCAACAAATTTACACGGCTTCTGCCTGTACCAAGCAAAGGGGAACTCTAATTGCATTTCACCGATCCACACCATTCACCTTATCATCAGAAATTAAAGACCCAGAAGGTAGATACCTGATACTCATGGGTTATATAATGGATACAGCAATCACGGTGATTTCCTACTACGCTCCTAACAAACAACCTACACCATTCCTCTCACATATATTACAAGTGATTAATACACACAAAATAGGAACAGTGATAATGTGTGGGGATTCGAACCAGGTCCTCCTCCCATTTCTAGATAAATCACCTTTTACACCATCCAAAATAACCTCTAGATTACCTTTTTCTCAACTTCTTTCCAAATACAATCCGGTAGATTCATGGAGAGAAAGTAACCCAATGAAAAAGAAATTCACTTATTTCTCGCACCCTCATCAAACCTTCACCAGAATAGATCATATTTTTCTAACAATAGGAATGATACCAGAAATTATTGCATCAGATATTATTCCGATTCCGTGGTCTTACCATAATGCAGTATACACTACTATAGCCTCAGCCATACCAAAAGCGCATGACCCAACGTGGTACTTACCGGACATAATGCTCAAACACCCACTACATCAGATGGCCATTGAACAAGCTTTAAAGGAATACATATCAATTAATAATACAACAGACATCTCCCCAATAACACTGTGGGAAGCTCATAAGCCTGTCTTGCGTGGTACAATACAAAGACAAATGGCACTATTTAAACGGGAACGCAAAAATCTAGCAAAAAAACTAGAACTCAATTTTAATGCAGCCTACATATCATTCCAAGATAATCTATCTCAGAGTACAAAATCTCATCTGGAAAAATCTAGATTGGAATACGATCTATTTCTCACGGAGTCAGTTGATAAATCCCTCAAACGCTCCAAACACAATTTCTACATGAATACAAACAAACCAGGTACATATTTGGCTCGGGCATTAAATTCAACTAACAAATCTTTCAAACCAATACGTTTGAAATTATCAAAAAATGTTTACACTTGTAATCCAGTTAAAATAGTCCATAAATTTCACTCACATCTCGCAACTTTATACAAGACAAACAATGAATTTAATCCTACAGAGGCTGAATCCTTCTTCTCAAAAATAACCTTACCTGAGTTATCTCAAAATCAAAAAAGCAGTTTGGATGAGCCTATAACTATAGATGAAGTTGCTAACGCCATAAAAGACCTAAAACTTAATAAAAGACCAGGCCCAGACGGCTACTCGGCTTTATACTATAAAACATTCTCAGAAATACTCTCTCCCATTCTCACTGAAACTTTTAACAAACTTCTAGATGGACATTCTTTTCGGCAAGAAACACTAATGGCAATTGTTTGTATGATCCCAAAACCCCTTTCTGATGATACTTCCTGTGTGAATTATCGGCCTATCTCTCTGTTAAACCTCGATATTAAATTATTAGCAAAAATAATAGCAAAACGCCTCAATAGCATTATAGGAAAATTAATACATAGAGATCAAGTAGGCTTCATGCCAAATAGACAGGCAGGCGATAATATACGCAGGGCAGTGTTATTGGCACATATTGCTAAAAAGCGGAAAATCCCTTTATGTTTTCTATCTCTCGATATTAAGAGGGCATTTGACACAGTATCCTGGCAATATATGCAATATTCATTACAAAAATGGGGTTTTGGACCCCACTTTTTAACATGGATCAAAGCATTATATAATAAACCCAAAGCCTATATAAAATATGCTGGATACAAATCTGAAGCCTTTAATATCGAAAGAGGTACCCGACAGGGTTGCCCATTATCTCCCTTATTATTTGCCCTTATACTCGAACCCATGGCCCAATACATCAGAACAAACCAAACTATAACTGGCATTGAAGTAGGAGGTATTACACACAAATTATGTATATTTGCAGACGATATATTACTTTTTCTATCATCACCACAGGTCTCTGGTCCTAACTTAATACCAGCTCTTGATGGGTTTGCAGCCCTATCCGGCCTTATGATTAATCCTAAGAAATGCCTAGTGCTTAATATTTCACTCACAAACATGGAATTGATCCCGGCTAGGGCTGCACTCCCATTCACATGGGCAGAAAAATCAATCCCATATCTTGGAATTTATTTAACAGCATCTCATTCTGACTTATTCTCAACCAATTATCCTCCTGTATTAAGACAGATCACAAATCTAATAAAACAATGGTCGCAACTTCCTTTATCCTGGATAGGGAAGATTAATGCAATCAAAATGACTATTCTACCCAAATTGCTTTATCTATTCAGAGTCCTCCCTATTCCAATTCCTTCCTATTTTTTGAGAATAGTACAAAAAAGAGCAACTTCGTTTATATGGGGCTCTTCTAAACCACGTATACCTATACACACACTACATCTTCCCAAAAATAAAGGAGGCCTAGGATACCCTAATTTTACTAACTACTACAGAGCAGCACATTTGGCCAGTCTGTCCAAATATCATGCAAAACAGGAAATCCCATTATGGGTATTTATAGAGGCTTCAGAAAATGACCCTCTATTAATATCAAATGTATTATGGCTTGATCCTAAAGACCGCTTTAAAATTCATAATCCCATAACTAAACACTTCTTATCTCTCTGGGATAAACTAAAAACCAAATATCAGTTACAATCTCCACACAATCCTCTCCTTTCTTTTATCAGAAATCCGGCCTTTTATCCGGCATGGATCTACCCAAATTCTTTTAAAGCTTGGACAACATCAGGCATTCAGACACTAAATGACTTCATAGCATCTAAATCATTCCTTTCATTCCCATCGCTTAGAGAAAAATATGATCTACCAAACTCTGAGATATTTAGATATCTCCAAATCAAAAATTTCTATACACCATTCCTAAAGGGGGATACACCATTATTCCAATTATCCATTTTTGAATCAATCTGTACAAAAGATCCATTTGCTAAAGGTACAATTTCATCACTTTATAATCAATTATATGGAGTAGCAAATCTTAATAGACCCTCTTACGTTCAGAGGTGGGAGGAGGACCTGGGACGAACTTTAGAAGACACGGACTGGTCTAACATATGGCTCACATCTAAGTCATCTTCACCCAACATCTTAGCACTGGAGACAAATTATAAAGTCCTAACTCGCTGGTACCTTGTACCCGCTAGAGTGGCAAAATATTCACCTAATACCTCAGCTCTTTGTTTTCGAGGATGCCCAGAAATAGGCACATATTTACACATATGGTGGACGTGCCCAGTAATCCAAACCTTCTGGAAGGAAGTCTTCGTGATTGCATCTAAAATATTTAAAAAAATAATACAACCAGATCCATATTTAACTTTACTTAATCTAAAACCGGAATGGTTAACACTCTCTCAATTCAAACTTATGATCCAACTAATAACGGCTGCAAAACAAACAGTGGCCAAGGCATGGAAATCTCCTACATTGGTACTAGCAGAAACAATTCACAGAATGAATAATACAATGTCCCATGCTAAGATGGTAGCCATCGATCAAAATCAAATTCCAAAATTTGAAAAACTTTGGCATCCTTGGATAAAACAACAGTTCCTGTCAAACTTCAATGACTCTGTCCTGTTGCCATGGTAACAGATTAAATGACTTACAGAGACACCCATTCTAAGGCTTCAAAGAGAACTAAAAAGAATAATAAACTGGCGAGCGGGACAACCTTGTGGACCATACCTCTACCTTTCAACCCTTTTTCTTCTTTCTCTTTCCTTTTCTCCACCTTACGATTAAAGCTCATTATCAGAATTTATTTGACCTATATACACTCTACTTGTAAACAATATGTATAGTAGGTATAAATCATTTAAATACCTACAAAAGTAACTAAGGAAATGATATATATCTTTAATTTAGGTTTACGTGAACCCAATGTTTAATATTTGAAATTTCATGATATTTACCTATATAAACCCTACTGTAAAACAATGAGCTTACTTTATAGATCCTTGTAAACTTACTTTATGTATCTTTATAACATTGTATACTCAATAAACTTCTTTTGACAAGGAAATGTTAGTGGTGCTAACCAGCTGTTGGAATTATCCTGATAGAACTCCTTACTCATAGGTTTTAGGAACTCCTTCTGGTCTTCCATGGTAGCTGCCAGTTCATTGTCTTTATTTGCCAACATTATCATCCCAGAAATGAAGGGCCTTGTGTAGTAAAGAATTGTTGCATACCTTTACTGCAAAGTCTTTGTTTGACATGGTAGTGATGTGGGCACTGTTTGAAACAAGTAATGCAACCATTGGCGAGGACAAGTATCTTGAAAGAAGAAACTGTGGAAGGCCTCCTGACATTACCCAGACAGATGTTGTCTATGATGACCCAGCCTAGGTCCAGGAGTTGGACGTATGGTGTGCCATGTGGTCTGTTGATTTGTTGGTGAGCCTTGTGTACCCTTGGAATGTCTCTGGCAAGAAGCAGGAGAATATTGGCATTTTGGTAAAGAGCTGGTATGTGTTTTGTTTGCAGGAAAGTACAGATACGTACTTTGTTCATTTAAGGATGCAAATCGGTTTGGGCAACAAAGCCTTACTTAGCGAGTGCGAGTGAAGTTGCACGATATCTAAGTAGCAAGGTCAACGCAAATTCAAGTGCTACTTGATAGACATTTGGGTGGCTTCATGCCCAGATGTCTATTGAAGTTGCACCTGAAATCGCCAAAAGTAGTGCAGGAATTACTTTTACAAGTTGGTGCGGCGCTGCTAATTCTGTGTCGCACCAATTGGAACAGTGCCATTGCCTCCAATAGCCTGTGATTTGTCATGCGATTTTATCTCTCAAATCGCATGACAAATCGCTCCAATGTGAACCTAGGCTTTAGTGTCCGAAGTCAGTGTTTCTCCACTTCACTTCTTTAAGTGCACCACCAGGTCCCGTTTTCTGTATTTTCTTCAGTAGAAAAACGACTGTGTGAATTACTAACCTTGAAAATGACATCATCATCTGTGAAAAAAGTCAAAAAATATAGAAAACATGACCTGGGAAAGCATCTGGAGAAGGAGAGTTGGGAAACACTACCCTAAGTAATGTTAATTGTAATCTTTATGTGTTTTTAAGAAACGCAAAGCCAAAATTTGAAGATGCCCACAAATGGTGCCAAAATATTCTTATTTCCCTCATGATCCCATACCTAAAATGTGTGTTTTTCCTTACATCTAGTTTGGTAAAGCAACAAAAAACATAGTGGGTCAACATATGCTAGCTCCCATAATGGGGTATCAATGGACGCATTTTGGGGGTGCAACCCCTTCCTCTTACCTACTTTAGTTATGAGGAAGGGGTTGCACACCCAAAACGCTGCTGTTTATACCCTGTGATGGGAGAGAGCACATGTTCACACACTGTGTGTTTTGGGGCTTTAGAATCTATATACAGATTTCAACATCTTCTTTACAGTTGCTTATAAGCACCGCCTCCTCCCTCCCAATAATGTCCAGACATTCCCTTGGCACTGTAAGGGGGCCAACAACAAATGTGACCAGAGGCAAAGGTGGACCACCACGGTCAGTCCTCAGGCAGGGCATAATTTCCTCTGTTTAGTGAGTTTGCCTTTGCTATCCAGCCACAGCATGCAGATGAGGTGGTGGACTGGCTTACTAAACCTTCCTTATCCTCCTCATCCTCTGTCACACAAGCAGAGACAAGTGTGCAGTCCCCTGCAGTTGCCAGAGTGGATAAACCTGCCTCCTTGTCCACATCTATTCCTTCCATAGCCCCAACATTAGCCGAGGAGGAGTCAGCTGAGTTATTTGACCACAGCGTCAGCCACTTGCTCCTTGATGATGCTCAGCCATTACTGGATTCAGATGTTGGTTCTGAGGTTGAGGATGACAGGAACATGAGCCTAGAGAGAGGGGAGAACACTGGTAGACAAATTGGCATTCGTGTTCCCCCAGCCACAGCATATCGCCAAGTTGTCTCCAGTGGTAATGATGATGATGGAGGAGACCAATTTTTCTGCACCTATTTGACAGGTGCATATCATTGCAATTTTTTACAGCAAGGACAATTTTTGCTTTTATCAAGATTACCTCTATAGGGTTATGGTGGGAAGGCGCCACCAACACCCAAAGACCAATTTTTACGCACCTGTTACTTCTATGCAAAGTCAAAGTGACACCAATATGTATCCAAAAAATCTCTAATCTTATTTCCAGTGCTATACATTGTGGCCTCATCACACACTGGCCTCCCAGCTGTCGCTAAGCAAAATAAAGGCAACTTGCAAGGAAAATTTCATTTTTTTTGGATTTATAAATGCAATTATTGCTGCAGCAGATTCTAGACATGGTACAGATCTGCCATTTTACAGGTAGACTAAGGGGACCCCCCAGGGACTATATTGGAAGGAATTTTTCATCAAAAAATCACTGCTCATTTAAAAATGGCGTTTTTCACAAACTTTTCTTTTATTGATACATGTCCACCAGAGGAGGATCCGGACCCCTATAACCATTGTATGCCCAATTACTTGCATATAAGCCTTCAAAAGGGCCACTTTTGATTTTTGACGTTTGGGTCTGAGTGACTTTAATGGGGTTCATTATTCGGGTCCGAACTTTCACGGTGTTCGGAAGTTCTGGTGCGAACCGAACAGGGGTCCATTCGGCCCATCCTTGGGGAATAGGTAGGCGGAATAGGCAGATTGAGAGGTGGTAGGCGCATACAGGGATACAGCTGCTGTGACTGGGAGCTGAAATTTGGGAGAGCATGTGAGGAATATGATGCATACACGTGTCTGCTGCTGTTAACATCCTTCATTTTCACTAGCAGCTTGCTCTAAAAAACCTCTAACCTTGTCATGGCTATGGCGTGCTCACATTGTTTCTTCAAAACTTCCATCTCTGTTTTCTTGAATGTAGCTTCTGCATCCATCTCTGCTTCTTGCGTGCAACTTCAGCTTCCATCTATGCTTTCGTGCTAACAATGGAGCTGGCTGTAGAGGAAGCATTTTGTTTCAATTCAAATTCTAATCAAATTTGAAGTGAATATCTGAAATGTAGGTTCATGCAGTGCAGCGATTCATAAAATTATGAATTCTTCAATCAGGCATGCTGACAACTTCCTTGATGCGATGAATACAAATGAAATAAGCTGTGTGTATTTTTTTGCACTGGTACACTGCGAGTCTGAATAGTTGATGCAACAGATGTAAATAACCGTCTTCTGAAATTTCAAATTTGAATAAAAAAGATTAGAATAGAATAGAAAAACAATAGAATGGAATAGAATAAAATAGAAAGAATATATAACCATCTTCTGAAATTCGAAATTCGAATAGAATGAATTCAAATTTAAAAAAAAAAAAAATTGAATTTGAATAGAAAAGATTAAAATAGAATAGAAAATATAAGAACAGAATAGAAAATAAGAGAATAGTATAGAATAGAAAATAATAGAATAGAAAAACAATAGAAAAGAATATTGAAGAGGGGGAAGAAAGGGGGGGGTTGGGACTTTAAATAGAGCATGGTATATTATGGTAATAATATATCAAGGTCCAATTTGATTCATACATGATGATACATAATCAAATAAAGTTCATGGTATAAAACAATTACAGTTCAGAGTTATGCTAAATTGAGTTGAGATTTGGGACTTTAAATGAGGACATAGCCTGGTAGGGTCAAATACCTCCATCCCTGTCATTGTTGAAGAGGGGGGAAAAAAAGGGGGGGGGGGATTGGGACTTTAAATGGAGCATGTGCGTGCAAAAAAGTAGATGAGTAAGTAAGCTGGATATTTAATAATTCATAAACAAGGTATATTATGGTAATAATATATCAAGGTCCTATTCTATTCATACGTGGTAATGATACATAATCAAACAGAGTTCATGGTATAAAACAATTACAATACAGAGTTATGCCAATATGATCTGGGGCCTCTCTAATCCCCAGCATTAAGGGTAAACCATTTATTACAATAGAGTGACACATAGTCCAATGAGTTCAAGTATACATACAAACAGATTTAGCACAATAATGCCTAAAATATCAAAGGCCTCACTGATCCCTCACTGATCCCTATCATTAATAATAAGTCAATAAAAAACAACCATCCTATGAGGAATTGATATATTAATTTATACCCCTATTATATTACTTTTCACAGAGGCCCCCACTGATTGGTTCATCAACCCAAACACACCAGGACTATAATTATCGACACATACCCACCTTGGATACTATCCTGTGTTGGTTGGCGTCGGTTGGCGCACTCAGCAAATGTTATCCACGGGTGATTCACGGCCCTCAGCACCATACTATCATCACACAGTTACCCTGGAAGTAACACGCCTCAGGGGGATTTTTATATCGATCCCATTGTTGCCAATTATTAACAATGCCTAACTTTTTAGGAAATTATACAATTACATTTTTATCTACCCTAAATCTACATCACGTGCTTCGCTCCTGAAGATTGGCCCCAGCCTTGAAACGTGTAGAGCTATAGATGCCGTGCTTTATTAACTATACCCATTCCAAAAAATTTTATACATATTACCTTGCCAATAGGTTTCATGGGTACTTATATCAATTCCTCATAGGATGGTTATTTTTTATCAATTTATTATCAATGATAGGGATCAGTGAGGCCTTAGATATATTGGGCATTATTGTGGCAAATCTGTGTGAGTATATACATGAAGTCATTGGACTATGTATCACTCTATTGTAATAATTGGTCTACCCTTATGCCGCGTACACACGGTCAGACTTTTTGTCTACAAAAGTCCGACGGACGCCGACGGACTAAAGCCGGCTGACAATCCGATCGCGTGTGGGCTTCCCCGGACTTTCAGCGGACTTTTCCAGCCGCAAATCTGACGGACTTTAGATTTGAAACATGCTTCAAATCTTTACGTCGTAACTACGCCGGACCCAGAAATCCACTCGTATGTATGCTAGTCTGATGGACAAAAACCAACGCTAGGGCAGCTATTGGCTACTGGCTATCAACTTCCTTATTTTAGTCCGGTGTACGTCATCACATACGAATCCATCGGACTTTTGTGTGATCGTATGTAGGCAAGTCCGTTCGTTAGAAAGTCTGCCGCAAGTCCGCCAAAAGTCCGCCAAAAGTCCGCCAAAAGTCCGTCGAAAGTCTGTCGGACGGGCTGTCGGACTTTTGTAGCCGAAAAGTCCGACCGTGTGTACGCGGCATAAGTGCTGGGGATTAGAGATGCCCCAGATCATATTGGCATAACTCTGTACTGTAATTGTTTTATACCATGAACTCTATTCGATTATGTATCATTACTAGGGATGAGCCGAACACCCCCCCCGGTTCGGTTCGCACCAGAAGCTGCGAACGGACCGAAAATTTGCACGAACGTTAGAACCCCATTGACGTCTATGGGACTCGAACGTTCGAAATCACGTTAGCTCATTTTAAAGGCTAATTTGCATGGTATTGTCCTAAAAAGGGTTTGGGGACCCGGGTCCTGCCCCAGGGGACATGTATCAATGCAAAAAAAACTTTTAAAAACGGCTGTTTTTTCGGGAGCAGTGATTTTAATGATGCTTAATGTAAAAAAAAAAAAAGTGAAATATTCCTTTAAATATCATACCTGGGGGGGTGTCTATAGTATGCCTGTAAAGTGGCGCGTGTTTCCCGTGCTTAGAACAGTCCCTGCACAAAATTTTTAAGGGAAAAAATGTCATTTAAAACTGCTTGCGGCTTTAATGTAATGTCGGGTCCTGGCAATATGGATGAAAATCAGTGAGACAAACGGCATGGGTACCCCCCAGTCCATTACCAGGCCCTTTAGGTCTTGTATGGATATTAAGGGGAACCCCGCACCCAAATTAAAATAAGGAAACAGCAGTATACAGGCTCTGTACTCTGAACAGCAGTATACAGGCGGTGCAAACAAGAAAGGGACTGTAGGTTTGTTGTTAAAGAGGAGTTCCACCCAGGGGGGCCGTCAAAAAAAAAAAAATATTAAAAGTCAGCAGCTACAAATACTGCAGCTGCTGACTTTTAATTGGGCACTTACCTGTCCCTGGGTCCAGCGATGCGGGGGATCGGAGCCCCGCTCGTCCCCCCCTCCGCTCGTCGGCGCCGGCATTTCAACTGTGGGCGCCGGGCTGTGGCTTCACAGCCTGGCACCCACTGCGCATGCGTGAGCAGCGCCGTGCACCGTGATTGGCCGCTCAATCACCTGGGACCTGTAATGGGTCCCAGATGATTGACAGGAGGGAGGGAGCAGAGTGGAGCCCTTCCTGTGCCTGGGGGGAAGTGATGTCACCAGCCCAGGCAAAGGAACAGGCAGACTACGAGGGACCACCTAGCAACAGGCATTTAGAGGTAAGTGAAAAAAAAAAAAATATCCAAATGTTTTTTTGTTTTTTTTTTTAGAATTTTTACAGGTATTTTTGTTTTTTGGGTGGAACCCCACTTTAAGTAGAATCTGTTTGTAATTTTGAACTGGTACATTTTTAACGTGTTTAGCTCCAGCCAAAAAATCTATTTTAAGCTTTTTGAAAAACATAGGGAAGGGTTATCACCCCTGTGACATTTGTTTTGCTGTCTGTGCTCCTCTTCAGAAGATTTCACCTCACTTTTTGTCCCAATGACAAATGTTTTTTGAAAATTTGGGTTTTTTTGTGAAACAAGGATTGGTGATAAAGCATCAGTGGAAAGGAGAAATGTTTTTCCCATATTAACTCTTACAGGAGAGAATTTCCCTTCCTAGGGGTAGATTTCATCTCAATTCCTGTTGTCTCCTTCCGTTTGCAAGTAGGAGTCGTTTGTAAGTTGGATGTTTGAAAGTAGGGGCCTGCCCTATATACTCAGCAGAAATTTGGGCCTTAAGTGTTGTTGTGGCCACAACACTGTAAGCCCTCACAGGGCCCTGCTGTGAAATATTAGATCAAGAATTGTAATTACATGCCCCTGTTGAACAGGGGCAGAAAAATTGGGCCTTTGGTAGTGGTGGTAGTGCTGGTGCCACACCACTGTAAGTCCTCACTCGCTCTTGGTGGGCGCAGAAACAGGCCCTGCTGTGAAATATTAGATCAAGAATTGTAATTACATGCCCCTGTTGAACAGGGGCTGAAAAATTGGGCCTTAGGCACTGGTGCTGGGGCCACAACACTGCATCCCCTCACAAATACTCTAGTTGGAACGCAGGAACGAGCCCTGCTGCAAAATATTGCATCAAAAATTGTAATTACACGCCCCTGTTAAACAGGGGCTGAAAAATTGGGCCTTAGGCACTGGTGGCGGCGCCCAGAACCAAAAATGTTCTTACAAGCTATCAGCGTGATCATTAAGGAGGAAGAGGATAATTACTCAGGATAGTCACTCAGCATCAGCATAGGCAGTCTTTGAAGGGATCTGAGATTTCAAAAAAAATTATTCGGTTACATCAGCATCAGGTGCTTGGTAGTTGGTGGTGATCCAAGACTGATTCATTTTTTTGAAGGTCAGTCGATCTACCGATTTGGTGGACAGACGCACCCTGTGATCGGTTACAAAGCCTCCAGCAGCACTGAATGTGCCTTCCGAAAGAACGCTGGATGCAGGACAGGCCAGTAGCTCAAATGCATGCTGTGCAAGCTCTGGCCAGTGATCCATCCTTAAGACCCAGTAACCCAGAGGATTTTCGGTGGGAAAGGTGTCCAAGTCAGATCTTGCCCCTAGGTATTCCTGCACCATGTAAAACAGACGCTGGCGATGGTTGCTGGAACAGATCATACCTTGGGGCTGCGGACTAAAAATTGTCTGAACGCATCGGTCAGACGGCCACCTTCTCCACCGCTCCTTCTTTGACTGAGCGAAGCCTCAGCAACACATTGTCCAGAAACAGGAGTTTGTAACCTCCCAGTCTCTGGAAACGCGTTGCACAGAACTCTCTGCAAGGCCTCTCAAAGATGTTTCATCCTCTGCTCCCTCTGCGACGGAGGATCAAGGAGGGTTGCCAGCCAGTATTGGTCCTTCTCCTTGATACCACAAATATGAGGATCCTTACGCAGGCTTTGCAGGATCAGGGAGGCCATGCAGCATAGGTTTGCTGAGGCATTCGGTCCGGAGTCCTCTGGGTCACTAAGGACGACATGGTCCGCAGCCACCTCCTCCCAGCCACGAACAAGTCCATGTGTTTCTTGGGACTGATCCCTTAAAGACCGCTGCTGATGCTGAGTACCAGGCTCCACCTCCATACTGACACAATCCTCCTCCTCCTCCTCGTCCTCTTCTTGTGTGATCGGCGGGCACGCAGGAACACTGTCTGGATAAAGGGGGCCTTGAGAGCTAAGGAAGTCCTCCTCTTCCTGCCTCTGTTCTGCCTCAAGTGCCCTGTCCATTATTCCACACAGCGTGTGCTCCAACAGGTGGACAAGGGGGACAGTGTCACTGATGCATGCACTGTCACTGCTCACCATCCTCGTGGCCTCCTCAAATGGTGACAGGACGGTGCATGCATCCCTGATCATGGCCCACTGGTGTGGGGAAAAAAAAAACAAGCTTCCCTGACCTGGTGCCATAGTCGCACAGGTACTCATTGATGGCCCTCTGCTGCGTGTGTAGCCGCTGCAGCATGGCCAACATTGAGTTCCACTTGGTGGGCATGTCACAGATTAGGCGGTTCTTGGGCAGGTTAAACTCCTTTTGGAGGTCTGCCAGCCGAGCACTGGCATTATATGACTGGCAGAAATGCACACAGACTTTCCTGGCCTGCCTCAGGACATCCTGTAAGCCCAGGTACCTGCCCAAGAACCGCTGCACCACCAAGTTAGGGACGTGAGCCAAACAGGGCACATGGGTCATTTGTCCCTGTCGGAGGGCAGAGAAGAGGTTGGTGCCATTGTCACAAACCACCATTCCTGCCTTAAGGTGGCGAGGCATCAACCACCTATGAACCTGCCCCTGCAGAGCTGTCAGAACCTCTGCCCCAGTGTGGCTCCTGTCCCCCAAGCACACCAGCTCAAGCACCACATGGCATCTTTTGGCCTGCATACTTGCGTAGCCCCTTGAACGGCTACGGAGCACCGCTGGTTCCGAGGACAAAGCACAGGAAGAGGCCATGGAGGAAGAAGAAGAGGAGGGGGTGGAGGAGAGAGGTGTGTCACAATCATTAGTAGTGGCATTTTGGAGGCATGGTGGCGGAACAACCTCCAACACTACTGCACCTTGTCCTGCATCCTTCCCAGCTGCCAGCAGAGTCACCCAATGCACGGTGAAACTTAGGTAACGTCCCTGTCCATGCCTGCTGGACCATGAGTCAGCGGTAATATGCACCTTACCACTGACTGCCCTGTTCAGCGAGGCATGGACATTGCCTTCCACATGTCGGTAGAGAGCCGGAATCGTCTTCCGTGAGAAAAAGTGGCGTTTGGGTACCTGCCACTGAGGAACCGCACATTCCACAAACTCACAGAAGGGGGCAGAGTCTACCAACTGAAAAGGCAGCAGTTGAAGTGCTAGCAATTTTGCCAAGCTAGCATTCAACCGCTGGGCATGTGGATGGCTGGGAGCGAACTTCTTTCGGCGGTGCAGCAACTGGGGCAGGGAAATTTGCCTGGTGCAATCTGACGTCGGTGTACCGAAAGCAGATTACCCACAAGTACTTGGCTGTGACACACCTAATTCTACACCTTCATGCCTCTCAGTGCAGGTCTCAGAGAGGACTGAAGGTATAGTGGGGTTGGAGATCTCAGCTGATGAGGAGCAAGGAGAGGTCCTCTTTGTTCTTTGGTGTGGGTCTTTTAGATACGCTTGCCAATGAACTGCATGGCAGGTCAACTTATGTCTGGTCAAGCATGTGGTGCCCAAGCGGGGTTTTTTTTGGCCACGTGAGATACACTTGAGACATATGTTGCAAATAGCAGCGGTGCGATCTGATGCACTCATCTCAAAAAAAGCCCACACCAAAGAACTTTTGGAATAACGCACAGAGACAGCAGCGCCCTGCACATGCGGAGCTTTGGGGTGTGATGTAGTCAGTGTGCTGCCCTTAGGCTGGCCCCTGGAGGGCATCCTGCCTTGTTGGTGATGTGCCTCCTCCTCCTCTCTCCTATCAGGCACCCACGTTGAGTCAGTGACCTCATCATCCCCTCCTTCCTCATCACTGGAGCAAACTTGGCAGTAGGGGGAGCATGACTGCCAGATTGCTGTCCTTCTTGGGCACCCCCTCTGTCTGTGCTCACGTTACTGCTTTCATATAGCTCAGTATCATCATCAGAGCCTTCTAAATGCTGGGCATCCTCCTGGAGCATGTACCCAACACTGTGGTCAAACAGTTCAAGGGACTCCTCAGGAGGACATGGTGGGGCTAGGGAAGGAGTCACTGATGCCATTGAGCCGAGGGAAGAGGCCACGTTGGCAGCTGTTTTGCCAGACAAAGTACCCTGAGTATGGGTGAGAGAGGATGAGGAGGATGAGGACGGCTTGGTCATCCACTCGACCAAGTCTTCCACATGTTGCGGCTCAACACGGCCAGCTGCCGAAAAAAAGGCCAAGCGTGTCCCACGGCCACGTGCTGATGAGGATGCACCGTCTCCACGACCAGCACTGTTGCCTCTAGACACAGAGCCTGCTTGCCCTCTTTTATTGGCTTGTGACTGTCTGCCTCTCCTTGTTGGCCTTCCAGACATACTAATGGCCTGTAGCTGCACTAAGCTGGGATATATATATATATATATATATATATATATATATATATACTGATACTGCAGCTAGCAAAATCAACTGCCTGCCTGTAGTATGAGAACACCACCAACCTTCTACAGGTAGCTTTAGCTGAACACTGTGCAGAGCTTGCAAAAAACTAACTTGTGAATGAATGAATGAATGAATGATTTATAAAGCGCTGCAAATGCGAACTGAATCGCCTCAAGGCGCTGGATGCATTCTCTGATGTCAGCTTCTCAGAAAAGGAAGGTCTTTAGTTTTTTTCTGAAGGCCTGGTGGTTTTCTTCCATGCGGATGTTGGTAGGAAGAGCGTTCCATAGTCGAGGTCCTTGGACTGCGAATCTTCGTTCTCCCTTTGCTTTGTAGCGGTATTTGGGAATGGTAAGGAGGTTTTGGTTAGCTGATCTAAGACTGCGATTCAGTGTGTAGTGTTTTATTTTCTCGCGGAGATATGGTGGGGCGTTTCCTTGTACGCATTTGTGGGTGAGGCAGAGGGTCTTGAATGTGATCCGTTTCTTCACGGTTAGCCAGTGTAGGCTCTTTAGGGAGGGGGAGATGGATTCCCAGGGTTTTTTTCCTGTTAACAGTCTTGCCGCCGTGTTTTGGATGAGTTGTAAGCGCGCAAGCTGATATTGGGGTAGTCCTACGTAGAGCGAATTTGCGTAGTCGAGTCAGGAATTGATGATTGTTCCCACAACTGCCGCTTTGTCCTCTTCTGGGATGAAGGGGATGAGTCTACGTAGTTGGCGGAGGAGATGGTGGGATCCGCTCACCACTGATCCTATTTGTGCATCCATTGTCATTCCTGAGTCAAAAATGACTCCGAGACTCTTGGCTTTGGTGCTTGGGGAGATGGTCTGTCCAAGGATGGTGGGAGGTGTCCATGTAGTCTTTATTTTGGAATTTTTGTTAGCTTGCAGGAGAAGAAGTTCTGTTTTTGATCCGTTGAGTTTGAGGGAGCTAGTGGTCATCCAGTCGTCTATTAAGGAGAGGAATTTCTGTAATTGCTGATGAAGGTCTTTTTGTCCGTTGATACGAAGGTAGAGTTGGGTGTCGTCAGCGTATGAATGGAAACAAAGATCGGTTTTCCTGATGATATTGAGAAGTGGGCGGATGTATATGTTGAATAGTACTGGTGACAAGGGTGATCCTTGAGGGACTCCGCAGGAGACTGCTCGGGTTTCCGAGGTGAATGTACCTAGTTTCACTTTCTGGGAGCGATTCTCTAGGAAGGATGTAAACCATTTTAGAGCAGAACCTGTAGCTCCTGCTACCTGTAGTATCCTGCGATACTTGTAGCTTATTTAGCTGCCTGCGGTAGTGATAGGATCAGGAAAACACCACCAACCTTCTACAGGTAGCTTTAGGTGAACACTGTGCATAGCTTGCAAAAAAATAACTTGTAGCTTATTTAGCTGCCTGCGGTAGTGATAGGATCAGGAAAACACCACCAATCTTCTACAGGTAGCTTTAGGTGAACACTGTGCAGAGCTAGCAAAAAAATAACTTGTAGCTTATTTAGCTGCCTGCGGTAGTGATAGGATCAGGAAAACACCATCAACCTTCTACAGGTAGCTTTAGGTGAACACTGTGCAGAGCTCGCAAAAAACTAACTTGTAGCTTATTTAGCTGCCTGCGGCAGTGATAGGATCGGGAAAACACCACCAACCTTCTACAGGTAGCTTTAGCTGAACACTGTGCAGAGCTCGCACTACACTAACTTGTAGTTTTAGCTGAACACTGTGCAGAGCTTGCAAAAAATGAACTTATAGCTTATTTAGCTGCCTGCGGTAGTGATAGGATCAGGAAAACACCACCAACCTTTGACAGGTAGCTTTAGGTGAACATTGTGCAGAGCTCGCAAAAAACTAACTTGTAGCTTATTTAGCTGCCTGCGGTAGTGATAGGATCAGGAAAACACCACCAACCTTCTACAGGTAGCTTTAGCTGAACACTGTGCAGAGCTCGCACTACACTAACTTGTAGTTTTAGCTGAACACTGTGCAAAGCTTGCAAAAAACAAACTTGTAGCTTATTTAGCTGCCTGTGGTAGTGATAGGATCAGGAAAACACCACCAACCTTCTACAGGTAGCTTTAGGTGAACACTGTGCAAAGCTCGCAAAAAAATAACTTGTAGCTTATTTAGCTGCCTGCGGTAGTGATAGGATCAGGAAAACACCACCAACCTTCTACAGGTAGCTTTAGCTGAACACTGTGCAGAGCTCGCAAAAAACTAACTTGTAGTTTTAGCTGAACACTGTGAGGAGGACGCACTACACTAACTTGTAGCTTTAGCTGAACACTGTTCAGAGGACGCACTACACTAACTTGTAGCTTTAGCTGAACACTGTGCAGAGGTCGCACTACACTAACTTGTAGTTTTAGCTGAACACTGTTCAGAGGACGCACTACACTAACTTGTAGCTTTAGCTGAACACTGTGCAGAGGTCGCACTACACTAACTTGTAGTTTTAGCTGAACACTGTGAGGAGGACGCACTACACTAACTTGTAGCTTTAGCTGAACACTGCAGAGGTCACACTAAACTAACTTGTAGCTTTAGCTGAACACTGTGAGGAGGACGCACTACCCTAACTTGTAGCTTTAGCTGAACACTGTGCAGAGGTCACACTAAACTAACTTGTAGCTTTAGCTGAACACTGTGAGGAGGACGCACTACACTAACTTGTAGTTTTAGCTGAACACTGTGCAGAGGTCACACTAAACTAACTTGTAGCTTTAACTGAACACTGTGAGGAGGACGCACTACTAACTGTAAATGGTCTAGCTGCCTGGCTGTGGTACTAATAGAATCAAAAGAACACCAGCAATTGTCTTCAGGTAGCTGTAAATACTGTAACAAGACAAGCCTGCCTGTCAGTAGGAAGATAACAGGAACGGATCTAGCTAAACTGAATAGTGTATATGTATATATATATATATATATATATATATATATATATATATACAACACCTGGGATGCATATATATACACAATACACTGTCCTGCCTAATCTAGCTAACTCAAATGAAATGACACTGTCTCTCTCTCTCTCTAAGCACGCCGGAACACACTACACAGGACCGCCATGCAGGTGGCGTGTTCTAAACCCCCTGAGCCATAATTGGCCAATCACAACTGGCTTTGGCCAATTACAGCTCTCTCTACTGACGGCGCTGTGATTGGCCAAGCATGCGGGTCATAGTGCATGCTTGGCCAATCATCAGCCAGCAATGCACTGCGATGCCGCAGTGAATTATGGGCCGTGACGCGCCACACGAATTTGACGCGAACGGCCCATATCGTTCGCAATTCGGGGAACGAGTGAACAGACGATGTTCGAGTCGAACATGGGTTCGACTCGAACACGAAGCTCATCCCTAATCATTACCATGTATGAATCAAATTGGACCTTGATATATTATTACCATAATATACCTTGTTTATGAATTATTAAATATCCAGCTTACTTACTCATCTACTTATTTGCACCCACATGCTCCATTTAAAGTCAATGTCCTCATTTAAAGTCCCAAATCTCAACTCAATTCTCAATTCATAATATTTGAAATTCAAATTTCGGAAGACAGTCATATTCTATTTTATTATGTTCTAATAAATTCTATTCTATTCTTTACTATTATTTTATTTTTTTTTTATATTGCTTTACTATTTTATATTCTAATTTATTGTATTCATTTTTAGAAAATAGATTTCTATCTATCTATCTATATATATATATATATTCTATTGCTTTTCTATTCTATTCTCTTATTTTCTATTCTATTCTTTTCTATTATTTTGGTTTCCATTGTTTTGGATGCTGTTCCAATCTATCCAATTCGAATTCAAATTTATACTATTTGAAATTTGAAAGACAGTCATATTCTATTTTATTGTATTCAAATTAATTCTATTCTATTCTTTACTATTATTTTATTTTTATTCTATTGCTTTATTATTTTATATTCTATTTTATAGTATTCTTTTTTAGAAAATCGATTTCTAATTTTTCAAATTAGTTTCAAATTTGTTTCCGATTTCAGCTCGAATTCCGTTTGAATTGCTTTCAAATTCGATCTGAATTTGTTTTCGAATTCGATTTGAAACGATTTTTGACCGCTTTTTCCCAGTTCGAACAGTTATTTTGGATTAGTTTAAATTCGTTGCTATTGTAATTCGGTAATTCGGATGCATCCGAATTCCCGAATAATGAAAAATTTGTCCGGATTTAGATTCGGAACAAAACGAACTGCACACGTCTACTTCCCGCTGACACTACCACTTTTGGAAGAGAGTTCCACATCCTTATTGCCCTGGCAGTGAAAAAGCCCCTGTGCAGGATTAAACCGCTTCTCTTCAAAACTCATTGTGTGGCACTGTGTCCTCTTAAGCCTCGTACACACGATGCAATTGTTGGCAGGGGATTGTCCGTTGACAGACTGTTGTCCTAAAATCTTACAGTTAGTACGCTCCTTTTGACAATTGTTGTCCAACTTTCGGCCAAAATATGTTGGATGGCAGGCTAGTAAATTTTCGGCGGTTTGACGTCTGATTTTCGTACACAAATCTGTCACACAAAAGTCGAAAGTACAAACACGAATGATCGGAAGCAAGGAACGAGCCAGAAGCGGTCAGTCTTGTAAACTAGCATTCGTAATGGAGAATTAACATTCGTGACGTGGGAAATTATGAAATATCTAAATGCAGCACACATTCTCTTCTTCTTTAATGGAATAATAATGGAGCTTCATTGTTGGTGATACTGATGGAGTTATGGCAAACGTATTTTAAAAAAGTTTTTTTTTTTTTTTTTAGTGATATCAAGAATATTATTATAATGCTTGTTGTTTTTTTTGGGCAAGTTACCACAACCCCATTATCCCAGAGTTTTTAAGATCAAAGATACAACTGTTGGTGTCCCTTGTTAATTTTACATTGTTTTTTTTTTAAATGTAACTGCCTACTCTCAAACTGTCATTTGAAGTAAAACACATAATCAAGTATTATTCTACACAATTTTTTTATTGTGCATAATAAAAAATAAAACAAATTAAATTAGACACGCTATCTGCCATTCAAATACAAAGAACTTAACCAAAAAGTGCATTCTATGCATTCAAAAATATAGAAAATATAACAAATAAAATCATTATTAAAAAAAAAGAATTAGTAAGTGGTGAAGGGGTTAAAATCCCCAGACCAGCGGCCTTGTTGGGGGTCTTGTGGCTGGTATTGCCACTGACCGCCATGTTGTTATGGTGGGTGGGGTGGCTGTGGTGTGTGGGTTGGCTGTGGAGGTGCTGGAGGTGGGGCCACAAAATCCGAAATGTGGGTGCTTTTAGAAATTTGGCCCCTCACCCCCTTGTTGAGGAGCTGCAGGATGAGTTCCTCACACCTGCTCCTTTGCTTACTGGCCATCTGCCTTAATTTATTGGCAGTCATGCATCCAAATGCCTCATCTGGGTCTGTACGAATCGGAGTAGTGGCCTGGCTGAGGAAGGAAGCTGTTGTCTTCTCCAGATTCCTGCTCTTCCTGGCCCATTTAGCAGCAGGACGTAGGGGAGGCATCTGCGACTCCATCTGGCTACTGGCCGCCACTGGCTCCTCCAGACTTACACTTTCCTGTGTATGAAAATGGCACATAATTAGAATCTTTTTTAGGGTTTGGTCATCAATCACACACAATTTTGATCTCCTCACTGTTGCAAATTGAATGTGGAGAAATATAAAAGACTATCATTATGACCCCAGTATTTTTCATTCTTGTTTAAATCATTTTTGGTCACTACTGTCTATTGATATGGAAACCACTTTGTTAAGGCAGAAATATTTTCACAATAACGTCTAGTTATCATCATTGTATTTGTTATACAAATATGTTCAACAATGCTGTACCTAGGTCAAGCTGGGCTCCTCCACATCTTCATCCTGTGCATCAGGACCTGTACGAACCTCAGGAGCTGTGGCCTCAGCAGGTGTCGAAGGGAGCGTAGACAGCGATGGCCTGGGTTCTGTCTGATCTTTCAAAAAACACAGGCTGTGGTAATACCACAGCCTGGGGACATATAGGTCATCCGCTGCTGCTCCTGACCTCTCAGATTCCAGGACCTTGTTCAGCTCCCTTTTAAGTGTACTCCTCAGGTTAGCAATTTTTTGCTTTACATAGTTGGTGTCTGCCCTGGGGTAAACTGGTTTAACCAACTCTACCAGTTTATCCAAAGCTGCCTTCCACAATATTTTATTGGAGTAGTCTCTACTCTTGACCTTCCAGAGACAGGGCAGCTCGTGGCATAGGCCAATGAATTGGGGTAGAAATTCAGGGGAAGTAAATTTATCCATCATGATAAATGACATAAATGATATGATGACTGCAAGACAGAACACAAGACAAACCATGATGTCTGGCTTAACCCATAAGCTGGTCCCAATATAGGCCTCAATCTAAGCAGTATAGGCCACTACCCACCTATGCCCCAATTTCCAATTGTACCTTCATTTTTATGCCTCCTTTCTTGCGTTGGCGATCGTTCGTCCTCCACTCCAAGATCGTTCCTACAGCAGTTCCATCAATCATCCGTTCTGGCTTTATAAATACTGCGCATGCATCAAACTCCACTCTCAGTGTGTCATGACACTGGGGTGTGACCATCTCTCTTCTGCATGCGACACACATGGCAGAACATTCGGGAGGGACAACATGGCTGATTTGGCAGAGTACAGCCAGCTCCGTGGTGGTGGAGCTCATAGGAGGCACAAAGCAACCTCCATGAGTAAGGGTGAGATGGTGAAGATGGTGCGCATCCTAGAGAAGCACAATTATGACTGCAAGCTGCACAGTTACGAAAGGCCCAACAGCCGAAAGGACCTCGTTTTGAAGAAGGCCATCGCTGTTTTGCAGTGTGAATTTTCGGTGGAACGATCAAAGGACAAAATCCGAAGATGATGGTCTGATGTCTGATGTCAAACACTGTCAACAAGACCAGATAAAGTACATACATCAGATCATAAAAAAAAGGAAGCAATATTTGGATCTAAACTATATGTATATGTGTAAATTAGTTGTCTGTATATGTTCTTTCTCCAAGTAGCTCTAGAGAATTCTATATAAGTTTTTTTTTTTTAATTGTTTATTTTTCAAAAGTTTTAACAATTATAAAACATCGTATCATAACTTACAGAGATCAAGCCAAGTTAGCATCAAAGAAGAAGTTATATATATCAAAACAAAAATAGACAAAATAAAATAATATAATACATCTTGGTGGAGATACCAGTATAGTTAAATGTCAACGGCTTCCATCATTGGATCATTTCAACAAAAAGTGTCCATACCATATCTGAATTTAGGTCAAAAATAAAGTAAAATGTGTCAACTACACAATCGGGTGTAAAGGATGGTCAAAGGATATTTCTAGCGGACTTTAAAAAGGTGTGACATCTACAGGTTCAGAAAAAAATATTGAAACATCCCAAGCCTTCCATATTTTGTCAAATAGGAGTGAATTACCTTAAATCTTAGCAGTAATTTGCTCCATCCTGCGTATATCTGCTACTATGGAGAGGGTATGATGTAAAGTGGGGGTGTATGTAGAGAGCCAAAGCCTAGGAATGGCTCTTTTTGCTGCTAATAATATGAATGACGCTAGTTTCTGTGATGATTTAGGGATATCCGGGAAAGGAAGACCCAGAAGAAAATGTATGGGATTTAATGGAATGGTTGCAGAAAGGAGTGTTTGTAATAATCTTTGGACCTCACTCCAATATGGGCCTAGGATGTGGCATTCCCAAAGGATGTGGAGGAGGGTTCCAACAGACTGACCTCATCTCCAGCACAGATTAGAAAGGGTAGGATTCTGGGCATGTAGCAAATCACGAGTTCTGTACCAAAAGATTATTATCTTGATAGCGGTTTCCTTATGTGCTACACATCTTGAAACTTTTGAAGATGATTCCCAAATTTTCCCCCAGTCTAACAGTGAGATTGGACGATTTAACATCTTAGACCATTTTACCATGTAGTTATGTGAGGTGTCAGTTAGAGGAGGTACTGCGTGTAGCATTTTATATATAGCTGAAATTAGTTTAGTTTCATATGGGCCATTTGCACATAGTATTTCGAAGTCTGTAGGTTTTTCTAAGGACAATGAAGGTGAAATGGTATGGAAAAAATGTTTAATTTGTATATAAGAGTACTCCATAGAGGCGGGGAGATCGTGTTTTTTTTGGAGGTCTGGGAATGATAGGAGTATGCGTGTAACCGGGTGTACCAAATGTCACAGCTGAAATATACCCGCTTGAGTCCATGGGGTTGTTCGTACAAAAGACAGTCCATCGGGAATATCTGGACTAAAAAGGACGTTCTGGAGCGAGGAACACGGTGAGGAAAGAGAGAACTTATCTGCACATCTCTTCCAGATAGATAAGGTAAAAAGCATTGGGGACAAACAAAGAGATCTCAATTGGGTCATGAATTTATTTGAGAAAGGCCATAACAGGTAACAGGGATGTACTGGAGCCGTGATCCCCATTTCAATTTCAGCCCACCTACTAGGAGCTTTCCTTGAGGTCCAGGTAGTCAATACCCTGAGGTGGGAAGCGTAGTAGTACTTGATGAGGTCAGGGGCGGCCAATCCCCCTTTAGTTTTGGGGGAAAAGACTACTGATTGGGCAATTCTATGAGAGGCATTATTCCAAATAAAATTAAGGCACTTTCTCTGGAGATTTTTCAGCTGCGAGATTGGGACTGGGATTGGTAATGTTTCAAATAAGTACAGCAGTTTGGGCAGTATCGACATTTTGAGGACATTGATTCTGCCCAGGAGAGAGAGTGGGATGGGGGTCCAGAGGTTTAAAAGTCTTGAGATTTCTGCAAACATAGGAGGGAAGTTGGCCTGATAGAGTGAATTATATAAGGGGTAAGGTGAATTCCTAAGTATTTCAAAGAGGTCTGACACCACCTGTATTTAAATCTGTTTTGCAGGGAGCTAAGCATGTCTGGGGGTATATTGATGGGGAGGGCTTCTGTTTTAGTCTGGTTAATCTTAAAACCGGACAAGGCTCCAAAGGTGGATAATATATCATGTAAAAAGGGTAGGGAGGTGTCGGGACGGGTGATAGTCAATAAGATGTTGTCCGCAAAAAGGGATAATTTGTAGTCTTGTTGGCGTAAAGAAACTCCCCGGACTTCAGGGTGGGATCTGATAGCTGCTGCTAATGGTTCGAGACTCAATATAAACAGTAAGGGTGACAAAGGGTACCCTTGTCTAGTGCCATTGCTAAGGGCAAATCTTTGTGATGTGTGGGAAGACAACTGAACTTGAGATGGGTGAGAATAAAGGGTTCGTAAGGCTTGTATAAAGGGGCCTGAAACTCCAAATTTGGCCAGGACTGCAAACATAAATGGCCAGCTCAAACGATCAAATGCTTTTTGTGCATCTAGGCTTAATACTATAGTGGGACGTTTAGTTTTAGTTATTAAATCAATCAAATCTATGGTTCTTCTCGTATTATCTCCAGCATGTCTTGTAGGTACGAATCCCACCTGGTCTCTATGAATCAGGGCTGGTAATAGGGGGGATAGTCTGTTAGCTAATATTTTAGTAAAAATTTTATAGTCCGAATTTAATAAAGCAATGGGGTGATAGTTATCTGGTAACGCGGGATCTTTACCTGGTTTAGGAATAACTGTTATGTTAGCATGCAGGAACTGTGAATGTGGGATGGAACCTTTAAGAAGGGAAGAGTATAGAGATTGCAGATAAGGTGTTAAGGTCTGTGAGAATGTCTTAAAGTAGGTATATGGAAGGCCGTCAGGGACTGGGGATTTGTGAGCTGGCAAGTTTTTAATAATTTCCCCTATCTCTTCTACAGTGATCGGGGAGTTAAGAGATGTGATATGTTCAGCGGAGAGTTTGGGTAATTTTAGAGAAGACATGAAATCGTCAAAATGAGATTGTGAGAATTGAGGATGTGAGTCAGGGCCTAAGCAGTTATACAGTCTAGTATAAAAATCTCCAAAGACTTTTGACATAGTTTTGGGACAATATGTGGAAGTACCATCAGGCTGCATCAAATGGTCGAGGATTGCTAGTAAGGGCCGTGGCTTCAATTTGTTAACTAGCATTTTATGTGACTTGTTTGCAAAATCATAGAATTTCTGTTTGGTACATAGCATAGATTTAGAGGTTTATGCAAGTCAAACGACTTGATTCGGTCTCGGACAGCAGTAACAATCCTTAATTTTTCCACCGTGGGGGATACCAACAGGCGCCTTTCCGCATTCCGCAATTGAGTAAGTAAGTCGTTTTGAAGTTTTGCAGAGTCTCTCTTTAAGCGGGAGCTTGCAGATATACATTCACCTCTAAAGAAAGCCTTGTGGGCCTCCCACAAGGTGGAAATCTCTGAGACTGAGCCATCGTAAATTTGAAAAAATTCAGTTAGTTTCTGTTGTAGTTGGTTTTGGGATATTGGGTCTTTGAGCAGAAATTCATTAAGACACCAGTTGCATGTTTTAGTATATGTTGACGTCAGCAGGATATCGAGTTCAATGGGTGCATGCTCCGACCATGTAATAGGATTTATCTCAGAAGAGACTACATAGGGAAGTAGAGGGCCTGTAACCAGAAAATTATCTAATCTAGAATACGACTTGTGAGAGTGGGAATAGAATGTGTAACTCTTTTGGGTAGGATGTTTTACTCTCCAAGTATCGAATAGATTGTGAGATCTGGTCAGTTTATGAAAAGAGGCAGATTTTTTCTGGGAAGCTGATTGTGGGGCAGTTTGGAATAGGGATCTTCTATCTCTGGTCGGGGACATGCACACATTGAAATCGCCTCCTAGTATCATAAAAGGCTGAGAGAAAGATTGTAACTTTTCAAAAACAGTTATAAGAATACCTATTTGTCCCACATTTGGGGCATAGATTGTAGCTAAAGAAAATTGAGTGTTGAGGTGACTACAATTCAGGAATATAAACCTGCCATGAGGGTCTAGGTAGGAGGAGAGTATCCGAACTGGGCAAGATTGCCCAATAAGAATAGCTACCCCTGCTTTTCCGGAAGGATCGGATGCCATATAGGCTCTAGGGAAATATTTGGAGGCAAATTTAAAGGAGCCTCCAGCTTTAAAATGAGTCTCCTGAATCTGCTCTAGATGACCAAAATTCATTTAATGCTTGCCATCGTTTCCTGATGGAGTTTAGACCTTTAACATTGCATGAGCAGATCTTAAGAGCCATGCCTAATCAGAAAACGTAGTGCTAACATTATATAAAATGTAGACAGATAAATGAACATCCTTAGGTTATAACATACAAAGTTGTACATAAATCGGAGCTGACACATTATTGTAAGTATATCATTGAGTACCATAAAAAGGTCATACCAGGAACGAAAAGAAGACCTGTAAATTGAGAAGTCAAGAAAAAACATAAAAAAAGAAAAGAAAAATGAATAGAAAAAAAAATATAACAGATCAAAAAAAGAAAAAAACTTTTTTTTGAAAAGCCTGAAAATAAAAAAATTTCAGGCTACCCAGGCAGAAGCCATGGGTTATGGTGGGGGGCATGGTAGCCTACAGGTGCTGGCGAGGGGGGGGGGGTCCCCGGCTCTGCTCAAAAAAACAAACAAAAACTGGCTCACAAAAAGCTGAAGATAAAATATAGGAACGTAATAAAAAGAAAGGGGAAGAAACGACTTCCAAGAGGTTAACCAAAAAAAAAAAAACACAGCAACGAGGGGTAAATCTCTCTATATTATGAGAGAAAGTGACCTATCTGCTGGAAGATCACCGGAGTGGCCATGACACAGACCATCCAGTCATGGAGTAACGATCATCCAGTCATGGAGTAACTATAAGCTTTTCTAAAATCTTTGTATGACTTTGGATGCCAAAGATGAAGGTAAATATAATGCATATATGAACATTCTTATTTGGTCATGTTTTTGGACATTCCTTTTTTTTGGAACTTATTGTTTTTTCTTCTTTCAACAGGGAGGCACCAAAAAAGGAGGCTCCAGCCAAGCCACCACAAGGGATGAAGGGAGGCTACCCTTACTCGGGCCCCAACAGGGGAGGCAACAAGGCCATCTTCCCCAAGTGCCAACTTCAAACACACTCATTTAGCCACCGACAGGGGTGTTTCTAGGTGGGACAAAGGCCATGGGCTTAGGGCAGAACTTAAGGGGTTAAAGAACACTTTCTGGTTGCTTCCTGGCTCATCAGTGCCCATTAAGGCAGACTTGCCAGTGTAGACATGGGTAGAGGAGAGGCCCTGGGAATCCCAGTCACACAGAGTCACTCCTGCTAGGATGGTCATCATATATCCCGTATCCCATAGGAGACAAGAGGGGTGGGGTGCAACTGCAGGATTTTTCAATGTTGGCGCTTGTGAAGTGTTTGCCCTTTGTAAAATGCCATTACTTTCCCTTTTCTATGCAATTTGCACAGAAACACCCTCCCCCCCCACAGTGCAGCATGGTGGAGTCAGGAGCAAACATTGACATCAGACCAAGTGCAAGGTTGGTCAACTAATGTAGCAAAATGGATGGTAGAAACATATGTGACTTGGGGTGGCTTAATGATTTCTGTATTGTTTCTTTTTAGAGGAAAGTGAGTGTGGTCAGCTCACCCAGGATGTTTCTTTGGAGCCATGGGATCTGACTCCTGGACCCAGCAAAGACATTGCCATTATGGTCGTCAAATCCCCTGACGCAAGTCCCAGTAAGGGCCAAAGTGAACCAGAAGAGGAAAAAAGTATTCGGGAGCCTCTTATTTGCGCAAGTAAGTATTCTTGAAATCTTGCTTCAAATGTGTATACATGTCGTGTGTTTAGATGTCCAAACCAAACACCCACTCCACACATTACCAAAGTATGTAGTACCTTAACAGTAGCATGGAGAAGGAAGAAGTGGAAAGAACTGGCAGTGTTGCTAGGTACCCGAGTTTGGGAGACCCAGGCACCAGGGTCAAGATGACAGAGAAGTTGCAGCGTGTACATTCCTAGTAGTGTAGATGTCTAAAGGGCAAGCAGGTTGCAAGCAACAATAGACTGGGTAGGTAAGTATTTCCTGAATTTGACTAGTACCTTAACCATAACTCACTATGTAGGGAGCCACTTGACCATCATTCCCTTAATATTTTTTACTCTTCTTACTAGGTCATGATCTTCCACCATGTACTATTGGCAGAATGAGTGCAGATATTTTGCATTGTTTGAAGGACCTGTAGCAAATCAAGGAGGCTGCCACTGCTTTACAGTGAAGAATAAGATATTTTGTGGACATGCTTGCCAAATTTTAATTTCCTCTTCCCTGATCTGAAGTTTATTGTTCCACTTGTTGGCTCCTGTTTGCCCTTTTAATAATTACCATGTTTTTATGACTTTTAAATGTGAAAGTTTAGGGACAGAACTACACTCCACTCCTATAGGTGCACCACCAGTCCTGTTTTCTAGATTTTCCTCTAAAAACGACTGTGTGAATTACTAACAGTGAAAATTACAACATCACCTGTGCCAAATTCAAGAAATCGCAAAAACATAACCTGGGTTTGCATCTTGAGGAGAGAGTTGGGAAACACTGCTTTAACTAACGTGAATTGTAATGTTTATGTGTTTTTAAAATCTAAAACCACAAATTTGAAGGTGCCCCCAAATTGGGCCTTAGCATTCTTATTTCCCCCATGATCCCATGCCTAAAATGTGTGTAGTTCCATACATCTATTTAAAAAAAAACCTAAAACACACAGTGTGTCAACATGTGCTATCTCCCGTCACATGGTATAATTGGATGTGTTTTGGAGGTACAACCCCTTCCTCATAACTAAAGTATCTCAGAGGAAGGGGTTGCACCCCCAAAACACGTCCATTGATACCCTGTGATGGGAGATAGCACATGTTGACACACCGTGGGGCTCATTTACTAAGATGAATGTGCTGCGCCAGTTCATACCTTAATTGGTACGCCAGATAAATCCTTAATTGAGCGTGTGAACCGGCGCATGCACAGCAGTACCTGCCCGTGAGAACGTTTCCAGTGCAATCCCATCGCACTGGTTCTCGGCGAGGTACATCTCGCGCTCGCTGCAATAGGGAAAACACATCTTCCTATTAAAGCAGCGTGAGAAAAACCGGCATGGGTTCCCCCTCCAGGGGTATACCAGGCGCCCTTCGGTGTGGTATGGATTTTAAGGGGAACAAAAAAACGGCGTGGGGGGTCGCCCCAAAATTCGTACCAAACCCTTATCCGAGCACGCAGCCCAGCCGGTCAGGAAAGGGGGTGGGGACAAGCGAGCGCCCCCCCCTCCTGAACTGTACCAGGCTGCATGCCCTCAACATGGGGGATGGGTGCTTTGGGGAAGGGGACGCACTACGGCCCCCCCACCCCAAAGCACCTTGTCCCCATGTTGATGAGGACAAGGGCCTCTTCTCGACAACCCTGGCTGTTGGTTTCAGGGTCTGCGGGCGCAGGGCTTATCAGAATCCCAGTCGGTGCACACCTCGCAGATGGCATTACAGCAGGAGAGAGCGTCGTGTCAACATTGGAAGAAGAGAAGAGGGAACAGGACGCCGGAGAAGACCGGGCCCACGCTAGCAAAAGAGCTGGAAGAAGATAGCGGGGGAGTCGGCAGAAGATACCGGAGAGCGGAGAAGAATCAGACAGCAACAGAAGAATTGGACAGCGGGAGAAGACCGGGCCCACGCTAGCAAAAGAGCATGAAGAAGATAGCAGGGGAGTCCGGCAGAAGATACCAGAGAGCGGAGAAAAACTGGACAGCGACAGAAGAACCAGACAGCGGGAGAAGACTGGGCCCCCGCTAGCAAAAGAGCTGGAAGAAGATGGTGGGGGAGTCCGGCAGAAGATACCAGAGAGCGGAGAAGAACTGGACAGCGACAGAAGAACCAGAAAGCGGGAGAAGACCGGGCCCTCGCTAGCAAAAGAGCAGCAAAAGAGCAGAAGATAGCGGAGGAGCCCGGCAGAAGAGGCCGGACAGCACGGAGAAGAACCGGACACCAAGGCCGGACAGCGTGGAGAAGAACCGGATACCGGGAGAAGATGCGGAGAAGAGGCTGGAGAGCGCGGAAGAGACGCCTGAAGTCGGAAGAAGACCCTCGGAGCTGCCTAATAAATTACTTTAAAAACCTGTCTAGTGTGTTTTTCTCTTGACACTTTTCTCCCCCAGGTGAATGGGTAGGGGTACCATGTACCCCATACTCATTCATGTAGGGTGGGGGGGCCAGGATCTGGGGGCCTCCTTATTAAAGGGGCTCCTGGATTCTGATAAGCCCCCCCTCCCGCAGACCCCGACAACCACCGACAACAGGGTTGTGGGGATGAGGCCCTTGTCCTCATCAACATGGGGACAAGGTGCTTTGGGGAACCCCAAAGCACCCCCCAATGTTGAGGGCATGTGGCCTGGTACGGTTCAGGGGGGGCGCTCTCTCGTCCCCCCTCTTTTCCTGCGGCCTGCCAGGTTGCATGCTTGGCTAAGGGTCTGGTATGGGTTTTTAAGGGGACCCCACGCCATTTTAAAAAAAAATTTTGGCGCAGGGTTCCCCTTAAAATCCATACCAGACCTGAAGGGCCTGGTGTGGATTTTGAGGGGCACCCCCACTCCATTTTTTTTTTTTTGGCGTGGGGTTCCCCTTAATATCCATACCAGACCTGAAGGACCATTTTTTTCTTTAATTTTGTTTTTTTTCTTAATGCTGTTTTTGTCAATGAACTTTTATGTGTATTGCCGGACCGACATTTCATTATAGCCGCAAAGTGAACCAGCATTAAAAAAAAAAAGTTTAGGGTCCTTTCACATGGGGCGGATTCGAGATGATCCGCCCCGTGAACATCCGCTTGCTCAGCGGGGATCGCTACGTGGATCCCCGCTGAGCAGGCAGATGACAGGTCGCACCTGTCACAGTGCCGCTCTCCCCTATGGGGGATCGGATGATGACGGACCGTAGAGTCTGTCGTCACCCGATCCGATAACGGATGGAAAAGTAGGTTTTTCCTCCGTTACACATTTTTGGATCGGAGCGGGTCGGATGTCAGCGGACATGTCACCGCTGACATCCGATGCTCCATAGAGGTCTATGGAGGGTCCGCTCAGGTCCGCCTAAAAAACTGACAGGAGGACCTGAACGGATCGTTCATGTGAAAGAGGCCTTAGAGGTGCACCCCTTCAACCTATGCAAATGCATTTACATTGCTTGACATTTACTAAGATTTTGCCGGCGTACTGAACCAACGCATTTAAACAAGCGCAAATGCCGTTTGACATGCGCAGTACATAAATTGACCTCCCGCAGTTCTAAATGTATTTGCCGGCGCTGCAGGCTTGTTCAGATACAGTTACTTTCTCATTCTATTTTGGGCATATTTGTGACTTGGGCAGTTAGTACTACACTTCCTCACATCACCCCACATCACCCCCATAATATTGGCACTTTCAGCTTGTTTAAATTTTAAGTTAAAGATGCCGTGTGCCATGTCTATAGTGGCGTAGCGATCGCCTCTTCCCGTGCGCCGGAAAGGGAATAGTAAATGGGGGATTGTGCTATGTTACCGGCGCATATGTTTTGTAAAAACGAAAATGTAATTTGCGCATCAGCGTGCGCCGCAACTCATGGCGCAAATGCTTCGTAAATCTGCCCCTGTGTTTTTTATGGGTTTCGAAAAATAGATGTTTCTAACTACACACATTTTAGCCATGGGATCTTAAGGGACATTTAATTGTTATGCCTCTACGTGTACGTGGCTTCAAATTTGGACTTTTAGAGGAGGGAGATCATCACATCTGAGGAAGGCAACATCCACACAGTCTTGGGATACTAATGTCTCTGTTTGGCCTTCACTTTATCAAACTCGAACTTTGTAAGTTACTGCGTAGGGATGAGCCGAACACCCCCTGTTCGGTTCGCACCAGAACATGCGAATAGGCAAAAAATTTGGGCGAACACCGTTAAAGTCTATGGGACTCGAACATGAATAATCAAAAGTGCTAATTTTAAAGGCTTATATGCAAGTTATTGTCATAAAAAGTGTTTGGGGACCTGGGTCCTGCCCCAGGGGACATGTATCAATGCAAAAAAAAGTTTGAAAAAACTGATGTTTTTTTGGGAGCATTAATTTTAATAATGCTTAAAGTGAAACAATAAAAGTGTAATATTCCTTTAAATTTCGTACCTGGGGGATGTCTATAGTATGCTTGTAAAGGGGCGCATGTTTCCCGTGTTTAGAACAGTCTGGCAGCAAAATTACATTTCTAAAGGAAAAAAAATCATTTAAAACTACTCACGGCTATAATGAATTGTTGACCTGGCAATACACATAAAAGTTAATTGATAAAAACAGCATGGGATTTCCCCACAGGGGAACCCTGAACCAAAATTAAGAAAAACAAATACGCTCATTCTGAGCGTTGCTGTGGGGACACCTGTGGATGTTAGGCTGTTTAAAAGTTGGTGTCCCAGTGAATTTATACATCACATTGGTGATTTATTTTTGGCACATGGACTTTAGTTTATTATTATATTAAGCCATTTATAGTCGATGGACTACTACTTTGTTATCATTTATGTTTCACTTCATTTATATTGTCTATTCATACACTTTTAAGGACTATTGTGGATTGGTGACCATATACCAGGACACAAGTCCTCTCTAGCGCGATTCCAATTGTTTTCCTCATAGGAAACGGCCTCATCAGATGTTCCCCCAGAGCAAAGGCTTCATCTGCCACAAAAAAAGAAAATTGAGGCCCCCTTAACATTCTCCTCAGCAGGTGGCAAGTTTAAGGTGTCATTCTGGAGCCGCTTGTAGAACTCTGTCTGCATAATCACTCCTCTGTCAGAGTTGTGGCCGTTCTTCCCTACATCCAGATACAGGAACTTGTAGTTGGCAGACACTACAGCTAGCATGACTATGCTGCAAAAGCCCTTATAATTAAAATAATAGGAGCCAGAGTTGGGTGGTGGTACAATATGGACATGATTGGCTTCAAGAGCACCACCACAGTTGGGAAAATCTCACTGATGGTGGAACTGTGCTGCAACGTCCTGCCATTGCTCTGGGTTGGAAGGAAACTGTGGATTAAAAAAGAAAAAAATATATTACTACTAAGGTCAACTTATCTGATTCCTCCTCCCCCCCAGTGACCATTAGACAAATTTTAGGTGGGGGGAGGTAATGGAAAGATGTTTTGGACAGGTAACCCTCTCCACTTTCATGAGAGCTGTTTGCATAAGTAATCAGTGATACTTTGGCCAGCCCCTCCTTACTTACACTATTGGTAGCCCAGTGGACGGTAAGAAGTGTCATAATTGAAAGAAGCTGGATACACACTGTCCAAATTGCAGCACATTTTGAGGGATAGTGTGTATGGGTTTTGCAAAGTCAGCAGATAGAGTATTTGGATCTGTTGACTTTGCATTTGGGGGGTTCCAAATGAGTTTGGGCCCCAAAAAATGGCCTCTTGCACTCTGCCTGAATTGGATCAAAGCAATAACTCCTAGACCAATAACACGTTCTCTCCTCCGATTACACAACATGGCTGGGTGATGAACTGCCATTCAGAAACTAACTGAAAAGAGCGAATCAACACTCAAACTTCTAATAACACGAAATTAGCAGAAGGAGCCCAAAGGGTGGCACTTGAGAAATTAACTTCCTCTTTATAATCTCGTAGTACGTCTAGTACGTCACTACGTTTGTGTTGTCGACTGACAATTTGTGTACTGTTAGTATGCAAGACTAGATCCTGGCACACGCCCTTTTGTCAAAAATTAGACGCTTGGTTGGCCAATAAGCGTATTATGTATAAGAAGCTTTACACTTCTTGAGATTGAATCATTTTTTCCTATGCCGGGATCATCATTGAGATATTTGTATATCCCTATCATATCTCCTCTCATGCCTCGTTTCTCCAGCAAGAATAAAGTGCTTGCAGGCGTTCCTCATGATTGAGGTCGCCCAGTCCTCTTATTAGTTTTGTTGCCTTTCTTTGGACTCTCTCCAGTTCCAGCACATCTCTTCTGAAGACTGGTGACCAGAACTGGACAGAGTACTCCAGATGTGGTCTAACCAGAGTTTTATAAAGTGGTAGGATTATTGTTTTATCTCTGGAGTATATCCCTTTTTTTATGCATGCCAATATTCTGCCAGCTTTGGTAGCTGCAGCTTGACATTGCATGCTATTGCTCAGTCTGTCTTCTACTAGGACACCCAGATCTTTCTCCATCCTTGATTTCCCCAGCGGTTCTCCCCTAGTGAGTAGTTTGCATTTTTGTTTTTTGCCCCCAAGTGCAATACTTTATATTTCTCCACAATAAACCTCATTTGCCATGTATTTGCCCACTCCATTATTTTGCTCAGGCCTTTCTGTAAGATTTCTATATCCTGATGTGAAGTTATTGCCCTGCTTAATTTTGTGTCGTCCACAAAAACTGAAATTAAGCTATTTATCCCATCCTCTATATAATTTATGAATTGAATAGACTTGGTCCCAAGACAGAACCTTGGGGTACCCCACTTGCCACTCCAGACCAGTCTGAGCACACATTATTTATCATGACCCTTTGGACACGACCCCGTAACCAGTTTTTTACCCAAGAACAAACCTTGTGTTCCATGCCTGTAGACCTCAGCTTGGAAATTAAGCATTTATGGGGGACTGTTTTTAATGCTTTTGCAAAATCCAGGTTTGTTTAGGAAAACATCGTGTTTAATCCACAGGATATTCCCAAACAGAAGAAAAAGAGCATTTTGCCATATATCAAACAAAAATAAACTTCTGCTCTACCGAGCCTTACTGTGTCCGTAGTCTGAGCAGTCCTTCATTTGGTAGTAAGTGTCCTTACAAATGCAAATACTTTGTATCCAAAGTCAGGGATAAGCAGCCATGCTCCTAGTTGCCTCCCCACATGGAGACACACACTCTCTCTGAGAGCTAGGACCAGCTGCCTTAATTAAGACCTGAAAAGAAAACATTAAACTGCGGTCCATGGACTTGGGAGTCTGTCCCACGCAGATCTCTATCAGACTACCAATAAAACCAGCCCCGGAACGGACTTTACCAATACAGGGTAAGAACTATCCTTCTTTACCCTGAAGTCCTTGCTGGTATTTTCTGAGATTGCAAATCTAAGAATCCGTGTAGAAACATATCCCATCAATCACTTTTCCTGAAATTTTAACCTTTTTCAGAGGCACCCGGCTACAACATCTAAAAAAATTCTTTGTATTTTTTTTTACTCTCCTCCACTATGTGTCTCTCGTAGTCATTTTTAGCTGTCCTGATTGCGTTCTTACACTTCTTATTGCATTCCTTGTAGTGTTATAAAGGGGATGGGTCATCATCAGCATTCCATTTTTTAAAGGCCATTTTTTTTCTCTTTAATGAGGCTTTTTACATTACGGTTTAGCCACCCAGGTTTAACCTTCACTCTTCTATATTTATTGCCCATTGGAATGCACTGTGTGATACTTTTGATTAATATGCTCCTAAAGAATTCCTACTTTTCTTCCATGTTCAATGTTTCTAGGATCTGGTCCCAACTGATGTCATGTAGTAATGGCCGCAGTTCATAAAAATTGGCTTGTTTGAAATTTAATGTCCTTGTGCTACCCTCGTGCCTCCTTTTTCTATGGTTTATGCTAAATGCGATCATCCTATGATCGCTGGGATCCCAAGTTATCCTGTATTCCCACATCTGAGATCAGACTTGGATTGTTCATAATTAATAGATTCTAGTTGGGGAAGCCACCAATTGGCACATGAAGTTGTCCTGTAAGACATTCATGAAATGACGGGACTTAAATGAGTGAGCTGTCCCCCCTGCCCAGTCAATATCGGGATAATTGAAGTCCCCCATTATGATGACATTTCCCTGTCTCGCTGCCATTTCTAACTGTGATAGTAGACCCAGCTCCTCCTCTTCCTTCAGGTTGGGGGCCTATAACATACCCCCACTATTAATTTCCCACTTACTTCTTCACTTTGAAGTTCTACCCACATGGATTCCACCTCCCCCCTTGTCCCATTCACAATGTCATTCCTCTCTGCCACCCTTACATCATTTTTTACATATAGACACACCCATCCCACCCTTTTACCTTCCCTGTCCTTCCGATACAAGGAATACCCCTGGATATTTGTCAGCCAATCGTGTAAGCTGTCAAACCAAGTTTCTGTTAATCCCACTAAATCTAAGTCCTCCTCGTGTAATACCAGCTCCAGTTTATCTATTTTGTTAGTTAGGCTCCTAGCATTTGTGTATACACCTCTTAGTGTTGTATGAGCGCATATTATTTCCTCATTATGTTTCCTCTGGCTTTGTTTTCCAGTTGCCCATGCATTTACTTCAGGGTTAGATTTTACGGCTGTATTATCACTGTTGACTCCACTATTACCCTCTGTCCTATGCTCACTGCTAGCTATTGCTTTCTCTGACCCCTTCCCCCCCAATACCTAGTTTAAAAGCACCTCCAACTTTGTGGCCATCTTTCTTCCCAATAGAGCTGCACCATCCCCATTAAGGTGTAGCCCCTTCTTACTAAAGAGCCGGTAACCGACGGAGAAGTCAGCCCAGTTCTCCAGGAACCCAAACCCCTCTTTCCTACACCAGTTCCTCAGCCACTTGTTCAGTTCCCTAAGCTCCTGCTGCCTCTCTGGTGTGGCTCGAGGCACAAGTAGTATTTCTGGGAAAACGACCTTGGAGGTCCTTCTTCTCAATCTACTCTCTAAGTCTCTGAAATATTTTTTTAGGACTCTCCACCTTTCTCTGACTTTGTCATTGGTACCAACATGTACCATGACTGCTGGGTCCTCCCCAGCCCTGCCCAATAATCTGTCCGTCCGATCCGCAGTGTGCCAAACCCAAGCACCCAGTAAACAACATACTGTCTGGCGATTACGGTCTTTCTGACAGATTGCTCTCTCTGTCTTCCTAATGATTGAGTCCCCCACTACAAGCACTTGTCTAACCTTTCCTGTATCTCTTCCCCCCTCCTTATTGGAGCTGTCACTCCTCTGGCAGCTAGGGGAGGGCACCTGCTCCATCAATGCCACCCCTGACCTGATATCGCCACCATCATGCAACTTGGCATATTTGTTGGGGTGTATCAACTGGGGACTGGCCTCCCTAGCGCTCTTCCCTCTACCGCTTCTTCTAGCTGTCACCCAGCTACCTACCTCTGGATCCTATGCCTCCAGTTCTCCAACCTCCTCTTCACTGGCCCCATCAGCACCTGCTAGGTAATGTCCAAGCTCCTTTCCAGGTTGCCGATGCTTCTCAGTGTTGCCACCTGATTCTCTAGAACCAGGATCTGGGCTTCCAGAGAAACAACTCGCTCACATCTCGCACAACAGTACTCGCCCTCGATTGGCTCATCAAGGAACACATACATGGAGCAAGATGTGCACTGAGTGGCATCCCCAATCCTGTTGGACATTTTACAGCTATTCTAGTGGGGATAATAAGCAAGACTTGCTATTGGTACCCTACACCACTCTCAGCACTCTGCGATGACACACTCAGCTCCCTGCGACGACACTCTGCGACACTCTCAGCACCCCTGTTCACCCCTCTGTATTAACAGTACTCTCAGGCTCTAAAGATACCCCCAGTTACTCCTAGGTGCTAAAGGTACTCCCAGGTAATAAGGTTACTCCCAGCACTAAGGGTACTACCAGGTACTAAGGTTACTCCTTGGCACTAAAGGTACTCCCAGGCACAAGGGACCCCCAGTTACTAGAGCCACTCCCAGGCACTAAAGGGTACTCCCGGGCACTAAAGGCACCACCATTTACTCCCAGGTACTAAAATTACTCCTAGGTACTAGAGTTACTCCCAGGCACTAAGTTACTCCCAGGTACTAAGACACTCCCAGCACTAAAGGTACTCCCGGTACTAAAGGCACTCCCAGGCCCTAAGGGTACTCCCATCCAAAGGTACTCTCAGGTACTAAAAGGTATCCCCAGGCACTAAAGGCACCCCCCCAGTTATTCAACAGTACTCAACAATACTCAGGTACTCAACTCAACACTACTCAAGTACTCAACAATATTTAGGTACTCAACAATGCTCAGGTACTCAACCATACTCAGTTACTCACACTACACCCTCCTCAGCCAGCGTCCCCTCTACACACAGTCAGCCTGTCAGTCAGTCTTTTCTAATTGGTTGTGCTTCTCTGCTCCTGCTCAGCCTCCCCTGTAAACTGACACTTGCAGGGCTTGTCAACACCTTCAGTGTCCCCTGGTCAGCCTGCCTCTCACTGCTTCCCTGGTCTGTCTGTCACACACACTCCACCTCCGGTCAGTAGTTCCACTTACCAGCCACGCTCTTGATCTCTCAGTTCTGCTGGTTTCACCCGCCTCCTCTGTCAGAGTCTGTGGGGTGACACTGTCCCCAGTCACTGCCGCTCCACTTCTTGATGGTCCACGCCTACCGCCGCTCACAGTCCCTGGGTCACCCGTCACCTCTCTGGGTCACCCGCCACCACTCCTGGTCTCTGGGTCACCCACCGCCACTCCCAGTCTCCAGATCACCCGCTGCCTCTCTCGGTCTCAGTGGGAGGGTCACAGTCCATAGCTCCCTCACTCCACACACACACCATGCTATCTCAGCTCTGCAGCATCTGCACTTCCTCGCCAAAAGTGTAACGGCACCACCTGCTGAACAACAGACCACCAATATAAGTGATGTAGCCAGGACTGCAGCTCTTCTCTCCCCTCACCCTCACTTCCTCACAGGCTCTCCTGAGACAGTGCTGCTGTCAATCAAAGCCAGTGACGAGGGAGCCAGGGCAGAGCCCCGCTGTCTGTGTCTATAGATGCAGGTAGTGGGGCTTAGGAGCGAGCCTGGAAAGAAAACCCCCATAGGAGGCAAGAAGGAGGCATTTCGGGGTCATTCTGTGCAATTCTATTGCATAGCGCGGGTAAGTATAAATCTGTTTTTTTTTTGTTTTTTTTGCATTTACAGCAGTGGTTCTCAACTCCAGTCCTCGGGACCCACCAACAGGCCAGATTTTAAGTATTACCTTGGGGAGTTGCAGACTAGAGTACTGCAATCACTGAGCAGCAAGTGATATCACCTGTGATGTATTTCAGCTATCTTGCAAACCTGGCCTGTTGGTGGGTCCTGAGGACTGGAGTTGAGAACCACTGATTTACAGTCAATCACTTTAAGTATGCAGAAAGTCCCAGTATTTTCCATCCTTATCAACCATTTTGTTACATAATTTTCAAGGTTCTATTAAACTGTTCTATCCGCCCATTAGATGAGGACGGTACACTGAGATGTGTAGGTGAGTAGCACAACAAACACAGCTCTTTGGTTATCTTTGACATGGAAGGGGTTTCTTGGCCTGTCAAAATTTCTTTAGGAATACCAGTATGGGAAAACATGTGGAACAACTCTTTTGCTATAACCTTAAAGGACATGTTTTGACAGGGATTGCTTCTGTGTATAGAGTGCATAGCTGAGGACTACCACTATGTGCTTATTCCCCTGGCTGATTTTAGCAATGGCTCAGCCAGATCCATGACAATTTGGCACTCAGGACAAGATATAGAATTCCCCCTGAACTGCCTTTTTTTAACTAAGAAAAACCCTGCTATCTTTTTCTTAGTTTTTCCACTCCTAAATGATCTCCCAACATATGAGAATGGGTCAGATATAACACTATCAATGTGTGAGACTGGGGAGCCAACATCTTTTCTGCCACTTACTCTCCTTTCTGTTTTACACAACATATTAAGGGCTCTTGCTAATGAGCAGACTAAGCTGTAATGCCCAGCAAATTTACTCCTCCCAGGCAGCCTATGTGCAGAGTCTAAACATTACTGACTGAGACCCGCTGTACTTATGTATATGGAATATAGTGTAAGAGCATTTGCAAAAGATAAAAAATGTGCCCATGTGCAAGACTCCTAGGACATAATTTACTGCAAAAGGGGTTATACTAGGCTAACTTCTGATTCCTGAAGCACCCCTACACTTTTCCATGAATTTGTAAATTTCGATCCTGTAGTTGTGTGGTCTCAAAATCCTTCCTGATCATTTGTATATCCGTTAATTCTGAAACAGGGCCAGTTTTCTTTGATTCCCCAACCATGACTGCAATTGGAAAGTTGACAGCTACTGAAGTAGGGTTATCTAAATAACCCTCAAGTTTGAGAAAATAGTGATTCTTTCAGACACATTTTCAGTCTGGCACCACAGTAGGTTAGTCTTTAGTATCACCATGTATACAAAGTATACATTTGTCTGAGCCAAGCGTTGCAGGGTCCTCCAGACTGACATGGACTGATGATAAGGCCTACAGAGCCTGATAATGCGTAGTACCCAGAGGAGTATAAATAGGTCATGCATTGCAATATGGGGGGGGCTTGGAACTTGAGCCTATTCACTGTGTACACAGCAAAATATTACACAATCTATGATTTATTGACTGTTTCACAAGTGAAATCCTCACAGACACATGCAAACCTCAGTAATATTATTTGTAAAAAAATTAAACTCTTCCATTGCAGTGGTCAGCACTATGTTATATACAGCCCAGTGTACAGAATTCAGTGGTCAGGAAAATGTCACATACAGCCCAATGAATTGAGTGTAGTGGTCTGGAACATGTCCTACACAGTCTGCCATACAGAGTGGAGTGGTCAGGAACATGTCACATACAGTGCAGTGTACATAATGCAGAGGTCTGGAGCATGTCTTACACAGCCCAGTGTACAGAGTGCAGTGGTCTGAAAACTTGTGATATATAGTGAAGTGTATAAAGTGCAGTGGTCTGGTAAAGTAGCCTATTAGAACCATGCCAATCAAAGAATGCACTACATAAGATCTAATATAAAATACTGTCCCATCAAATAAATATGAGCTGTAATGTCACCAACAGCAGAACACATGCACAGCATTCATCAAGAAACAGTTGTAAGAGCCGCCAAAAGACTGTGCAGATTTATGGGACAAAAATGGTTACAGTGGCTGCCACCAGCACACCCTGCCATCACCTTGTAGTGCTACCCCCTTCAGTTAGAGGTCCACTGTCTCCTACCAGGTCTAGCTGCAATGTCCCTCTGTGCCCCCTCATCTGACTCTGGCTACATACATCAGAGCAATAAGTTCCATTCAAAATGCCCACCTGCCAGACATAAGAACTAGGCCAATCCAATTGAGTACCTATCTGAGGCTTGTTCTGTTCACAATAAACATGCTAAGCCTTGGATAGGTACTCAATTAAGGGAGCCTTCTTCAACTCTTTCTGCTGGATAGGTTTTCGCCTATATGGAAGTGTTGGCAACTATGATACAGGGGTCGTATGACCTTATGGATTAATAAGAGTTTGTAATCATTACAGTTAGATCCTAGGCAGCTATGAAAAATAAGAGGGAATCAGTTTATGACAATTGACACTTTGCAAAGCATATGATACCAAGTCAAAGCTAGAAGTCTAGACTGGAGGACTAGACTTTTCAGAAATATAAAAATCAGGACGGCATACCTGCCAATAATAAAGGTTAGATAAAAGAAAGTAGTAGGTTAAGGCATATAGTGTGTGTAATTATCCATAGTCATTTTTGCAAGTGAGTACCATTAATCACTATGAGTAAGTTTGTAAGTAGTTTAATTTATCTTTGTTTAACTGTCTCTGCCCTCAGAAAGGTCCTGCACTGTGAGGTGAAGTTTGAAAATTTACATTCTCTTATCACTTCATGTTTATTTGGTTTCCCTCTTACTATAGTACTGAACAGATCCCACAGCATCTGCTCTGTCTGTGTCTTATCTTATGTGACTCCTAGAGATACAGAACAAAAGCCAGCTTACGAACTGAATATAAATAAGCTAGGAAAAATCATGTGTACCTCAGATTGCTCTTCTGATTTGCTTGAGCATTATTAATGATTTACCTGCAGCTGAGTCTTACAGTATTTAAAGTTAAACTACAGGAAACATCCAAATACACAAATGAAATACATATAGAGCTGTTTTACCTGTCGAAGGATTTGTGTTTTTGTACAACCCATCTAGAGATTTACATAGCACTTGCATATTAGAATTAGGAAGATGACACCAGGTTCTCTATTTTTCTTTTTCTAAATTGCATTGAACTTTTTATGACTTTTTTCTTAGCACTAATCTCAAAGGCATGTGTAAGAAAAAGAATGGATTATTTATTTAAAGCCGAATTCGGGGCACAAAGAATGTTTGGACATTTGCACTGTCACTAATGAAGTGTGTCCCATGTGTGGCTGCTGTATGTCTGCAAGGTTACAATTAAAATCTAGTGAAATATAGCAGCTGGACTAGTATATAATCACAATGTGCTCAGTAACATATATGAGATAAGGACAATATGTCTTTGCAAAGATGACACGTGTCTGCACAAAATAATTGTAAATAAACATAAGACTATGTAAAAACCATTTCTTCTGGTGTGGAAAGCAATTAATTGGAATGGACACTGTTTGACTGAACACAAAATAACTCAACACACAGCCATTAATGTCTAAACTGCTGGCAATAAAAGTGAGTACACCCCTAAGTGAAAATGTCCAAATTGGGCCCAATTAGCTATTTTCCCTGGTGTCATGTGACTGGTTAGTGTTACAAAGTCTCAGGTGTGAATGGGGAGCAGGTGTGTTAAATTTGGTGTTATCACTCTCACTCTCTCATACTGGTCACTGGAAGTTCAACATGGAATATGGCAAAGAACTCTCTAAAGATCTGAAAAAAAGAATTGTTGTTCTATATAAAGATGGCCTAGGCTATAAGAAGATTGCCAAGACCCTAAAACTGAGCTGCAGCAGGGTGGCCAAGACCATACAGCAGTTTATCGGGACAGGTTCCACTCAGAACAGGCCTCGACATGGTCGACCTAAGAGGTTGAGTGCACGTGCTCAGAGTCACAGAGGCTGTCTTTGGGAAATAGACGCATGAGTGCTGCTAGCATTGCTACAGAGGTTGAAGGGGTGGAGGGTTAGTCTGTCATTGCTCAGACCATACGATGCACGCTGCATCAAATTAGTCTGCATGGCTGTCGTCTCAGAAGGAAGCCTCTTCTAAAGATGATTCACAAGAAAGCCTGCAAACAGTATGCTGAAGATAAGGACATATGTCCAGGACAAAAGCAGGACAAACGCAGGAACAAAAGCAGGTTCAGGCAGGGACAAGGCTAGCAGATGGAATTCTATAGCATGTGAAGGTGTGCTTGATAACTGGTTGGAAGTCTTGGCAGGGAGATACCCGCTGGTGGCCACAAGAACTACATCTCTTGGTGCTGAGCATAACAGTGCCACCAGCAGGTCAAACCAGTAATGACACAGTTCCGGACAGTTCCCCCTCCTAAAGGAGTGGCCTCCAGATGCTCCATTCAGCCCTTGGTTTGACAGTCTGAGGGGGTGGGGAAACCCCTTAAAAAGTTTCCCTACTGAGTCTGCAGACTTCTTCGTACTTTGCCAGAGTTCTTTAGTTCACCAGGGGACGTGCCACCAGAGTCTGAAAGTAGAACATGCACCCCACCACCAGAGTCAGGAAGTTTGGATCCGGAAATGAAAAGTGTCAGGGCAACGGGCAACAATCCATTGGAGGCAGACTACACAGGGGCATTACATTCAGGCTGGGAGACAAGCAGGATTGAAACAGTGGCAAAATGGGCTCCAGGTCATCAGGCTGGGCAGCATGCTTCGGGTCATCTGGCTGGGCAGCAGGCTCTGAGTCATCTAGCTGGGCAGCAGGCTCCGAATCATCTAGCTGGGCAGCAGGCTCCGGGTCATCGGGCTGGGCAACAGGCTCCGGGTCATCGGGCTGGGCAGCAGGCTCTGGGTCATCGGGCTGGGCAGCAGGCTCCGAGTCATCTGGCTGGGCAGCAGGCTCCGGGTCATCGAGCTGGGCAGCAGGCTCCGGGTCATCGGCTGAGCAACAGGCTCCAGTTCATCGGGCTGGGCAGCAGGCTTCGGTTCATCGGGCTGGGCAGCAGGCTTCGGGTCATCTGGCTGGGCAGTAGGCCCCGGGTCATCGGCTGGGCAGCAGGCCCCGGATCATCGGGCTGGGTAGCAGGCCCCGGGTCATCAGGTTGGGCAGCAAGCAGAGGCACATCAAGCTGGGCAGTGGGCAGAGGTACTTTAAGCTGGGATACGGGCAGAGACACATCAAGCTGGGCAGCGGGCAGAGGCACATCAAGCTGGGCAGGGGGCAGAGGCACATCAAGCTGGGCAGCAGGCAGAGGCACATCAAGCTGGGCAGCAGGCAGATGCACATCAAGCTGGGCAGCAGGTAGAGGCACATCAAGCCGGGCAGCAGGCAGAGGCACATCAAGCTGGGCAGCTGGCAGAGGCACATCAAGCTGGGCAGCGGGCAGAGGCACATCAAGCTGGGCAGCGGGCAGAGGCACATCAAGCTGGGCAGCAGGCAGTGGTACATCATAAAACGGGCACAGGAACTTCAGGCTGGGAAATGGGCACCGGAACTTCAGGCTGGGAAACGGGCACCGGAACTTCAGGCTGGGAAACGGGCACCGGAACTTCAGGCTGGGAAACGGGCACCGGAACTTCAGGCTGGGAAACGGGCACCGGAACTTCAGGCTGGAAGATGGGCACCTGAAAAAACAGGCTGGACAGCAGGCACTGGAACGACATACCGGAGCGGATCAGCTGGTGTGGAGGCAGGATTGGTTAATGGTAGGATGGTGTGGGTTGGGAAAAACTTCCGCCTCTTTTTGGTTTTAGACACTGAAGATTTATATGTGGATACAGGGCTGTAGGTAGTAGATGCAGCTGGTAGAGGTGAAGAGCAGAAGGATAATAAAACAGAGGGAGCCGTTTTTGAAGGGAGATTTAGTGGAACTGATGGAGGCAGCCAAGAAGAAGCAGAAGGGTTAAAGGCAGGGTAGGTGCAGCAGGAGGAAACAGGGTACTGATACTTCATTGGTAGCGGGGTGTATTGGGTGGTAACTGTGGTTGTTGGGGGTAAAGGAAAGGAAGACATCCCAGCAGGCTGGTATCTAGCCACAGAAATGGGTGGTTGGGAGCTGATAGAGGCTGAGTATAACAAAGTTGACCAGGTCTGTAATAATGATTGCATCAAATCAGGTTTGCACACTGCTCGTCTGACGACAGACTGCACTGAATCAATACATTTTACAAGCAGCTGTTGAGGACAAGCTAAGTATTGCTCAAAGAAAAAGGCAGAATCATCTTCCATTAGCCAAACCAAAGACTCTACCTGAGCTGCACTAAAAGGGGGTGTATAGTCATCACCTCCACCAGAGGCATCTGACAGGGCCAACGCTGTACAGATCTGAATCAATGGTTGCACGTCTTCAAATAGAAAACTGCCTTGATCAATAAAAACCATGAGCTAGATGGATGTATTCTAAAAACTGACCCTTGGTGTGTTCACTTAATGTATGATAACAAAAATTTCTGTCATCTGTTGCCAGGAGTGAAAAATATAGAATATCCTCCAGATGCATCTTTTAGCAAGTGCTCAGACCCAGTTCCCAGGTGCAACCCAGGTGATTTGATTGTATGGCTTCAGAATTCTGTCAGGGGATGTCATACACAGACATCCAATACAGGTGATCAGATCGTTGGGCTGCACCAAGGAATCAGGAACAAACGAGTAAGTGAAAAAAGTAAGTTTATTTAGGATAAAGACACATGTGCAAACCAAATAGCAAACCATAAACAAGTAATAAGTGCAAGACACAGCAAAACCCCCAAAACACCTAACTAACTAACTAATAATTATATATTTATAAGCGCAGGAAACAAATATAAATAACCCAGGCAGGGACAAAAGCAAAAAGGGGAACAGAAGCCAGGTTATGAGGAAACAGACCATAATGGGAGCAGGGAGCAGGTACAGGGAACAGGTCTCAGGGACAGGGTACAAGGAACGGAGTCCAGGACAAAAGCAGGAACAAAAGCAGGTTCAGGCAGGGACAAGGCTTGCAGATGGAATTCTGAAGCATTTGAGCCTTGGTTAAGGGTGGGCTTATATAGTCCAGCAAAACCCCAACAGGTGTGCTTGATAGCTGGTTATCAAGTACCATTAGTGGGATAGGTGTGGTGACAGTAGAAGTGATCCAACATCTCTTTTTCTGTACATGTCATAAATGCATTCATACATATACTGCTGTTATTGATATGTCCAGATGTGTTTTCATTTCCATTCATCCCTTTTCCCTTTTTCTTTTTTCCTACAGCCCTGTTTTCAGCCATCCGTCCCTGCTTGTTCCTCCCCCCTCTGTCCTTCTTTCCTGTCCTCTCCACATGGCCATCTATGGGTTAATATTGTGCACTTTGTTTGCACTGTAGGGATGAGGTTGTCTGTGCTATCGGGGTTTTAGATCTGGGATCGGTGCGGCCCGGTGGGATCATGTCCGTCGGCGTTCAGGTCTGACACTCGGCGCACAGGGGCCAAGGCTGCCACTTCTAGTCTGGCAATGCTTTGGCCTCCCTCTTCATGATCGCCTATGGCCAGGATGTGTTTATCTCGTTGCCATGACGATCAGCGCACCGCGGGTTCCTGACGCGGACGTCAGTCCCTTCCCAGCACGGGTCTTTTCCTCTCTCCAGGATGTGACGCTCCCCGCTCCTGGATTGGACCCGTGTGCGGGGCGGGGGGGCTGGTCTGCGCGCCGGGGACTCGGAGGGCGGCTCCTCCTGTCAGGGATGACGCTGCTCCCAGTGGAGTCAGCTGTTCATCATGTGCTCTTAATCAGCAGCACTATTTAAATAATACGCCAGGCTGTCAGCTCACACACTGGTGGAGACACCGGACCGAATGTGCAGCTGCCAGGATCTCTCAAGGTAAACACTATAGCCCTTCTTTTTATCCCTTAGGTGTGCCTATAATGTCTTTTGGAGCTGCAGTGTGTATACACACACTGAGCACCAGGACTGCTTTTGCAGTCCAGGACATTACTATACTTTGTGCTCTGGAATACATCCAAGAGCCCTCATTAATGATTACAATCCATGTTCTTTCTGCCATTGTAGCCGCTGAACATAGGCGCTCCATTACTTTATCCTCCTGTATTGTGGCCTCTGCCAGCTAACAGCCGTCATAGACAACATCCCCTCGTGAGCCAGCACAGGGACTAACCACCTACTATGCACTACTAGGTATGTCTACCTGACCCCTGTAGGTGTGTACTTATAAGACGAAAGTATCCACTTGAGCAACACCCCTTTTTTTTACTATGCTGCTCTCTCTTTCTCTTTCTTATTTTTAGTCCGTAACACCTCTTATTTATCCTATATACCTGGTATGGTGTCAGTTGACGGATAATTATTCTCGAAGTCTTAATAGAGACATTTTCAGTCTTCATGCGCCTAATAGGTATGTATATAAGAAAATAATCATTAGAGCCCCTTTTCTAAACTCATTAAAGGGTATCTTATGCAACAGAAATAAAAGGGTACTCCTCCGGGACGATGGGTCATAATACATACTCTTTTTGGTCCTTAGCCCACTAGATCATTCATTATTCAGCTGACAGACGTGACGCCCTTTGTGCCCGGTCATGTTCTGCTGACGGTTTTGGTCTTGTGGCGGCACTGGTATTCGGGTCTGGACCCCGGTGGCTAACAGGCTCTTCCCTTCCCCTTCCTTAATCGGCTGCCATGTGATGCTGTTTCCTATGGTTAGAATGCTTTTTTGCTATTACACCACGATTTTTCTATGATGTAAATAGTTGCATATAAAGTAACACTTTTGATATACAATGTGTTTTACTGTATGTTTCTCTGTTCTTTTCTATGACATGGTCTTTAGAAAGATATACATCTCACCTCCAGCCCCTGAAGAAGAGGTCGTAATCATTATAAAAACCTCGAAACGCGTCAGACCTGCACTGTCAATTAGCTCCTGTTTGCTGAAACAGCGTTTTGTGGGTTAAGTGCAGTTCTGTTGATCTGTTTTGTATATCTTTGTTGTATTACTATCATTTGTAAATTGCGGCATCCATTTTGTTCCCACTGTTGTCTTTCATACAATATGTGTCATATTTTTAACTTTTTGATATAATAAAACAAATATTTTTTATATTCTTTGATACATTATTTGAGACTTCCGCCCCTCAAAATCCCATTTAAGAGGAAAAAACTTTCGATTGTATATGAATATAGGGATGTGGGCGGATTGTCTCCTTCCATAAAGTCCCTATCACCACCCTCTGTTCTAGATAGCTGGTTGGAAGTCTTGGCAGGGAGACACCTGCTGGTGGCCACCAGAACTTCATCTCTTGGTGCTGAGCGTAACAGTGCCACCAGCAGGTCAAACCAGTAATGACACCGTTCCTGACAATTTGGTTCAGATGGTGTCAAGCCTGTGTGGCGGCAAACAGATGAGGAGTACAAAGACAAGTGTGTGCCTACAATCAAGCATGGTGGTGGGAGTGTCATGGTCTGGGGCTGCATGAGTGCTGCCGGCACTGGAGAGCTACAGTTCATTGAGGGAACCATGAATTCCAACATGTACTGTGACATACTGAAGCAGATCATGATCTCCCCCCTTCTGCGACTGGGCTGCAGGGCAGTATTCCAACATGATAATGACCCCAAACACACCTTCAAGATGACTACTGCCTTGCTAAAGAAACTGAGGGTAAAGGTAATGGACTGGCCAAGCATGTCTCCAGACTTAAACCCTACTGAGCATCTGTGGGGCATCCTCAAAGGTCCCTAACATCCACCAGCTCTGTGATGTTGTCATGGAGGAGTGGAAGAGGACTCTAGTGGCAACCTGTGAAGCTCTGGTAAACTCTATGCCCAAGAGGATTAGGGCAGAGCTGGAAAATAATGGTGGTCACACAAAATATTGACACTTTGGGCACAATTTGGACATTTTCACTTAGGGGTGTACTCACTTTTGTTGCCAGCGGTTTAGACATTAATGGCTGTGTGTTGAGTTATTTTTGAGGGGACAGCAAATTTACACTGTTATACAAGCTGTACACTCACTACTTTACATTGTAGCAAAGTGTCATTTCTTCAGTGTTGTCACATGAAAAGATATAATAAAATATTTACAAAAATGTGAGGGGTGTACTCACTTTTGTGAGATACTGTATAGACAAAACGACTCTACTCTTCTTCCATGTGTGGGATCACCGAACCTAACAGCATATGCATCATCCACATTTGTAACAATGGGTGGAAACTTCTCTCATATGTGTGCCTCATAGGTGGGCAAAACACTGCCAACATTAAACTTGCAGAATATAAGTGGTCAATAGGGATGAGCTTCGAGTTCGAGTCGAACTCATGTTCTACTCGAACATTGGCTGTTCGCAAGTTCGCCGAACAGCGAACAATTTGGGGTGTTCGTGGCAAATTCGAATGCCGCGAAACACCCTTTTAAAAGTCTATGGGAGAAATCAAAAGTGCTAATTTTAAAGGCTTATATGCAAGTTATTGTCATAAAAAGTGTTTGGGGACCTGGGTCCTGCCCCAGGGGACATGGATCAATGCAAAAAAAGTTTTAAAAACGGCCGTTTTTTCAGGAGCAGTGATTTTAATAATGCTTAAAGTCAAACAATAAAAGGGTAATATCCCTTTAAATTTCGTAGCTGGGGGGTGTCTATAGTATGCCTGTAAAGGGGCGCATGTTTCCCGTGTTTAGAACAGTCTGACAGCAAAATGACATTTCAAAGAAAAAAAAGTCATTTAAAACTACTCGTGGCTATTGCATTGCAGGCCCGACAATACACATAGAAGTTCATTGATAAAAACGGCATGGGAATTCCCCACAGGGGAACCCCGAACCAAAATTTAAAAAAAAAATGACGTGGGGGTCCCCCTAAATTCCATACCAGACCCTTCAGGCCTGGTATGGATTTTAAGGGGAACCCCATGCCAAAAAAAAAAAAAACTGCGTGGGGTCCCCCCAAAAATCCATACCAGACCCTTATCTGAGCACGCAACCTGGCAGGCTGCAGGAAAAGAGGGAGGGACCAGAGAGCGCCCCCCCTCCTGAACCGTACCAGGCCACATGCCCTCAACATTGGGAGGGTGCTTTGGGGTAGCCCCCCAAAACACCTTGTCCCCATGTTGATGAGGACAAGGGCCTCATCCCCACAACCCTGGCTGGTGGTTGTGGGGGTCTGCGGGCGGGGGGCTTATTGGAATCTGGAAACCCCCTTTAACAAGGGAACCCCCAGATCTCGCCCCCCCTGTGTGAAATGGTAAGGGGGTACAAAAGTACCCCTACCATTTCACTAAAAAACTGTCAAAAATGTTAAAAATGACAAGAGACAGTTTTTGACAATTCCTTTATTTAAATGCTTCTTCTTTCTTCTATCTTCCTTCATCTTCTTCTTCTTCTAGTTCTTCTGGCTCTTCTAGTTCTTCCTCCGGCGTTCTCGTCCAGCATCTCCTCCGCGGCGTCTTCTATCTTCTTCTCCTCGGGCCGCTCCGCACCCATGGCATGGGGGGAGGCTCCCGCTCTTCTCTTCATCTTCTTCTCTTCTTCATCTTCTTCTTCATCTTCTTCTTTTCATCTTCTTCTCCGGGCCGCTCCGCACCCATGCTGGCATCGAGGGAGGCTCCCACTGTGTGACGGCGTCTCCTCTTCTGACGGTTCTTAAATAACGGGGGGGCAGTGCCACCCGGTGACCCCGCCCCCCTCTGACACACGGGACATGACGGGACTTCCCTGTGGCATTCCCCGTGACGTCACAGGGAAGTCCCGTCAAGTCACCGTGCGTCAGAGGGGGGCGGGGTCACTGGGTGGCCCCCCCCGTTATTTAAGAACCGTCAGACGAGGAGACGCCGTCACACAGCGGGAGCCTTCCTCCATGCCAGCATGGATGCGGAGCGGCCCGGAGAAGAAAATGAAGAAGAGAAGAAGAGAAGAAGATGAAGCAGAGAAGAAGATGAAGAAGAAGATGAAGAAGAGAAGAAGATGAAGAGAAGAGCTGGAGCCTCCCCCCATGCCATGGGTGCAGAGTGGCCCGAGCAGAAGAAGATAGAAGATGCCACGGAGGAGATGCTGGACGAGAACGCCGGAGGAAGAACCAGAAGAGCCAGAAGAACCAGAAGAAGAAGATGAAGGAAGATAGAAGAAAGAAGAAGCATTTAAATAAAGGAATTGTCAATAACTGTCTCTTGTCATTTTTAACATTTTTGACAGTTTTTTAGTGAAATGGTAGGGGTACTTTTGTACCCCCTTACCATTTCACACGGGGGGGCCGGGATCTGGGGGTCCCCTTGTTAAAGGGGGCTTCCAGATTCCGATAAGCCCCCTGCCCACAGACCCCCACAACCACCGGCCAGGGTTGTGGGGATGAGGCCCTTGTCCTCATCAACATGGGGACAAGGTGTTTTGGGGGGCTACCCCAAAACACCCTCCCAATGTTGAGGGCATGTGGCCTGTTACGGTTCAGGAGGGGGGGTGCTCTCTCGTCCCTCCCTCTTTTCCTGCGGCCTGCCAGGTGGCGTGCTCAGATAAGGGTCTGGTATGGATTTTTGGGGGGACCCCACGCTGTTTTTTTTTTTGGCGCGGGGTTCCCCTTAAAATCCATACCAGACCAGAAGGGTCTGGTATGGAATTTAGGGGGACCCCCACATCATTTAAAAAAAAAAAATTTGGCCGGGGTTCCCCTTAATATCCATACCAGACCTGAAGGGCCACGTCATTTTTTTTTTAAATTTTGGTTCGGGGTTCCCCTGTGGGGAATTCCCATGCCGTTTTTATCAATGAACTTCTATGTGTATTGTCGGACCGGCAATGCAATAGCCGCGAGTAGTTTTAAATGACTTTTTCCCTTTGAAATGTCATTTTGCTGTCAGACTGTTCTAAACACGCGAAACATGCGCCCCTTTACAGGCATACTATAGACACCCCCCAGCTACGAAATTTAAAGGGATATTACACTTTTATTGTTTGACTTTAAGCATTATTAAAATCACTACTCCTGAAAAAACGACCGTTTTTAAAAGTTTTTTTTGCATTGATCCATGTCCCCTGGGGCAGGACCCAGGTCCCCAAACACTTTTTATGACAACAACTTGCATATAAGCCTTTAAAATTAGCACTTTTGATTATTCATGTTCGTGTCCCATAGACTTTAACGGTGTTCGAGTGTTCCAACAAACTTTTTTCCTGTTCGCATGTTCTAGTGCGAACCGAACAGGGGGGTGTTCGGCTCATCCCTAGTGGTCAAATACTGTATATCTTTCAAGATGAATGTATCATTTGATCAGCCAAATAATAAGGACTTACCCTCATACAAGCATAAATGGTCTCATTCTATATAATCAAGCTTACGCTGAATAAGATGTAGGAGGGGCTAAAGAAATAAAAAAACACAGTTTTGATAACCCCAAATAACTAAGGGCCCCAAATCAATATTGTTAATAAGGATAGAAGAACACTACTCTTATGCAGCATGCCTGTTATTTCAGCCAAATCCACAAAAAAAAAGGGGATCAAGGCCAATTCAAAATAGCATTGTAGACCACTGAAAGTATGCCCATTTAAATCGCACAAACTGTCAAGTGTATTCTCACTTCATCCTCACAGCGTGCGTGTGTGTCCGTCCAATCACTGCCACAGCCAGGCTGCCCCTCTCCTCTCCATAAGTACCTCCACACCTTGAGGGACATTGTGGGCATCTTCTATGATGTCATTGCGCTGTGTGCATTCCGCAATCACACAAGTGCAAGATGGCACCCAGCACAGCTCGGCTAAGCAAGCAGCTCAGAACATGCTCCCCCACCCAGCCTGAAGGGGAGAAGCAAAAGGGTGGAACCACAGATGATGAAAATACATTCTTAACGTGATGGAAAACATGGCCAACTGATCCAGACATCCATAAAAGCAGCAGCCACGTCCCAGCCCCAGTGAAACAGGGACAGGTGTGTGGCGTCCATGCATCTTCCACAACAGCGAATAAGGCACTAATCAAATAACATACATAAATAGTTAAACAAAATCATTTTAAACAATGTTTTAAAAAAATAAACATACACTTTAATAATACTTGAAAATTCAATATCTAATTGTAAGAGTGCTGCAGATCTAACATGTTACGCGTACATCATAAGAATGTCTCCCACTGCACATCAGTTCATCACAGGGAACTTGATAAGTCAGCGTGAAGTGGGGAACCGTATGAAAGCAGATGATGTGCTTCCATCCAACAGAAGCCACAGTGAATTGCATCACAAAAATGGCTTAAGATAAAGGAACTTATTTAGCCCTGGTGTAGCCTTCAATTAATAAATCCATCTAGGCTCCCGCCTGAGTATTTTTTTTTTGGCAAAATTACCACCTCTTGGGCCCTCATAGATCGTATCTAGGGCAGAAAATCAAATCATGTTCATATCTTCCTATCATAGTTATATTGTATGCCCACAAACCTTCCAATGAGCATACGGGCATAGATAGCTTACCATTTTGGTATAGTAGACATGACCCTGAAAAATAAGAAGGAAACAGTGTGATGCACCGAGTTTAGCACATGAGCGCTGATCAGGTCGGACCGCATTGCACACCAGCCACTGCTTTGTAACACAGTGGCTAGTGTGAATATACCCTTAAAGGGTAACCCCACTTTTATGGAATATATAGCATAGCATTAATAATTGCTACAGAATTCATATTGTAATTGAATGTTATTAAAAATTACCTTTCCTTTTCAACCTGCAGCACTGTAATTTTCTGTAAAGTGCAATGCAATTTGGCAACTGGAGGAATTCTGTACACAGATGGTGTATGGAACTCCCCCCAGAAATGTCATTTCCTGCTTGTGTGATTGGCTCACTGATTTTCCCAGAAGCCTGCACTAAGTCAGATTTTGGGCATCCCCTGCAACATAATTATAAAATCACTCCCATAAGATTCAGTTTATATATGGACACAGACAAACAAACATCTATTTTTTGAGAATACCAATAGGTAGGAATCTGCAACAAGGTTTGTTAAAATACCTGCAATGTACATAGATCACCCAGAGGGGAATGATTTTTTTTCTCAACAAAAGTGCAGTTACTCTTTAAGCACACTTTATTTACCCTGTCAATGTCCTGCTTATACAGACCACAAGTGTTATTTTGACCTCTGTTTTTCATTTATATTGGTTTTTCAAAATAACAAATACAGTGATATAGAGGTTGAATAAAAACTTTAGTGCAGCTAACACATTTAGCAGTAAATTCCTCCTGGAATTTGTTAGCACATGTCACAGAATGATAATTAATATGCAAAGGACTAAAGAAAAATAGATTTATGTTCTGGACAGGTGTATGGAACTATGGATATCAAGCTTTGGAAGTACAGACAGCTATAATATAACATTATGACTACTGTGCTGATACAGCCATCTTTGCTGTGCTAACATCGCAATATTACTGAAGCTTATATGTAACAGTCCATATGGTCATGTTAAATTATTATTTGTGCATGAGTGAATATGTTCCATGTTTATACATTCCATTTAGCCACATAGCGTACAGCTGGGTGATTCTGGCACAGCCGTAGTGTTATACCGTCACCCTCCCAGGTATCTAAAGCTATACCAATGAAGTTTTGCACTGAAATATTACAAAGCAATATGTAAATCTCATAACTATTGATGTTTACACTTGAAAAAATGATTAAATGTTAAACAAAGTGTCAATTTAATAAATAGTTAATACGTCCCACTTTTAAAATGATGCAGAGGTGTAGAAATGAAATGCCAAATTGTAAATAGATGACACATTTATTGCCTCTGCTACTCATTTTTACAGTTAAACTAAAATTATGCCTTTAATTTGACATTGTGAACTCTGAAGTCCTCAGGGTTCAAGCAGTGTTGAGGAGATCAAATAAATGTTTGTGATCTAGATATCAGCGGATGAGTGCCCAGGCTCACAGGAGAGAAAAGTGAGTCCTAGGATCAGGGGGTTGGACACACTTATCAGCAGTTTAGAAGTGATCCATATGCCCAGATTATCTCCACATTAACCAGGCAGACAGGCCAGTGCATTTTAAAACAAGTTCAGGGCTGTGGTTGAAGGAAATGTCCCTGGTAATGTTAATGCATTAAAATAGAATCGCAATTTTAAGTAAAAACCTCTGGAGTGGGAACAAAGTGTATTAGAATACTTAAAGTGTATACCAGGGCAAAATAAATGAAAGCGGAGCTCCACCTAAAAGAGGAAGCTCTGTTTGTCTACCCCCCCCCCCCCCCCCACTGCCACATTTAGTACCTTTTGGGATGGAGCGGGTACCTGGTTTTGACAGGTACCCACTCCCACCTCTGGCTGAGTTTGCCGTAGCGAACTCAGCTGGAAGTTTGGCCCCCCTCCTCCTTCTCCTGCAGCCGACCCATTCACAGGGCACAGCACGCTTCAGCATGTGCAGTAGGAAACCAGCTGTGAAGCCGCAAGGCTTCACTGACAATTTCCCTTATGTCAGAAACCATGAAATCAGACCGAGACAAAAGTACAGCTAAATCACACTTGTTAAATAATAAAAGTAAAAAGAACAAACGTAGTCAAAACATAGCCAGAGTTCTGTAACCGGAAAAGATAGTCAGCCAAGCCAGAAGTCAGGGATCAAAGTAGCAGAACAGCAAGCAGGATCTGGAGCCAGAAGAGATGTCAGCAAAGCCAGTTTTTAAACAGGAACGCAGGAGATGTTTCTTGTGATGTTGACCAAGGGGAAGGCAGAGACCCTCTGGACTGGACGGCTTAAGTAGGCAGGATTGACGAGCAGGATATGAACAACAGCTGAGTAACTGTGGAGAGAAATAAGAGCTGGTAATTAGCTGACAGCTGAGTGGTCAGCTCAGAGAAGGAAGGGCTGAGCCCAGCCCTGACAGTACCCTCTGCTCAACGACCCCTCCCCCTCAGAGGCCCACCAGGCTTGAGGGGAAAACGTATATGGAAATCACGGAGGAGGACAGGGGCATGTACGTCCGAGGATGAAACCCAAGAGTGTTCCTCCGGACTAAAATAAGGAAAAGAAATTGCACTAGGTGTGTGATAAATAAAAAACATATAAATAACTGAACATTGAAACCGTGAAGGATACCCTGCTGCTAAGCACTATAACCCTGATATGGGGCACAAAAAGATAAATGTATAGAAAAGTGCAGCGCGGGATAATAAACCAATGGTTTTACCAAGTGAACATAATATATAAATTTATATTAAAATGACATATATATCATAATCAAAAATATCAAGTGAAATAAAATATCAAGTGAAAGTAAAAAAAGAGGGAAACTCCAAACATAAATTTATGTGTTAAAGAAATTATGTGTATAAATGTGAAAAAAAGTTCATAAGTGAAGGTGTCCTCAATGGAGAAACTTCAATACAGGAACCAGGGTCTATGTTCTCCGCTTGTGCTGCCCGTCACCTTATAGTAGACAATGAAGGCTTACCGGAAAGCCTGAGACCACCCTTCTCAGGGGGGTCAAAACAGGCTTAGTAGAAAATGCAGGAACACTGTTAGGGATTCCCAGGTGACCATCTGGCATCAGTCAGGAGAAGTTTCCATGATTCATTAAAAGAAAATGAGTGCTGCGCACCAAATGGATGGTCAAAGAGGCAAGAGCGCACCAATGGGCGACCGTTGAGACAGGAACTGCGCACCAATGGGTAACAACATTAACCAGCCACTATATGGATGATGACCATCTAAGTCAGGCGCAGGCAGATGTCTGCGGTAAGCATGGAGTCTGTACCTATCATTAGCATGACGCAAAGCCTTCTAGACTTGTGCCCAAGTGGAACGAAGACCACGGAGATGCTGCTCTAACGCAGGAATACTCTGCGGAACAAACAAGTCAGGCGACAAGGAAGACTGGAAACCATAATTCACCATAAACGGGGACAATCAGGAAGCAGAATTCAAGGCACTGTTGTGAGCAAACTCTGCCCACGGTAATAGGTCTGACCAGTTGTTATGATGGTCAGAAATATAGCAACGTAAGAATTGCTCCAAGGACTGATTGGCTTGTTCTGTGGCCCCATTAGACTGCGGGTGATACGCAGAGGAGAAAGCAAGCTGAATTCCCAACTGTGCACAAAAGGCTCGCCAGAACTGGGAGACAAACTGACTACCCCTGTCTGAGACAATCACCTTGGGTAGCCCATGTAAGCAAAAGATCTCCCGAGCAAAAATGGAAGCCAGTTCCTTAGAAGTGGGCAACTTCTTAAGTGGAATACAATGACACATCTTTGAGAACTGGTCAACCACCATAAGGATAACTGTGTTGTCCTGGGAGTTGGGTAACTCCACAATGAAATCCATAGACAGGTGGGTCCAGGGCCTCTCTCCATTGGGTATGGGTTGTAGGAGGCCCACTGGAAACTGTCGTGGAGTCTTATGCCGCGTACACACGGTCGGACTTTTCGTCTACAAAAGTCCAACGGACGCCGACGGACTAAAGCTGGCTGGTAATCCGATCGTGTGTGGGCTTCTCCGGACTTTCAGCAGACTTTTTCAGCCTCAAATCCGACGGACTTTAGATTTGAAACATGCTTCAAATCTTTACGTCGTAACTACGACGGACCCCGAAATCCGCTCGTCTGTGTGCTAGTCCGACGGACAAAAACCCATGCTAGGGCAGCTATTGGCTACTGGCTTTTAACTTCCTTATTTTAGTCCGGTGTACGTCATCACGTACGAATCCGTCGGACTTTTGTGTGGTCGTGTGTAGGCAAGTCCGTTCGTTAGAAAGTCTGCTGCAAGTCCGCCGAAAGTCCGCCGGAAGTCTGTCGGACAGGCTGTCGGACTTTTGTAGACGAAAAGTCCGACCGTGTGTACGCGGCATTACTCTGAGCACACACGGAACAGGCAGCTACGAAGGCAGTTACATCAGCACGTAGACTAGGCCACCAGAATTGTTGGGAAATGGCCCAAATGAGTTGATTCCTCCCAGGGTGGCCAACAGCCTTGGGAAAATGGTAAGTCTGGAGCACGGCAGTACAGAGGCTCTCTGGGACAAAGCAGCGGTCATAAGGTTTCTCAGGAGGAGCATGGACCTGAGCAGCAAGAATTTTGTCACCCAAAGGAGAAGTGAGACTGGTGTGAACCGTAGCCAGAATACGATCAGGAGGAATCACAGGAACCAGAACCAACTCCAACTTGGAAGTGGAGGAAAATTGTCGTGACAAGGCGTCAGCCCTTACATTCTTAGTACCGGCTAAGAATGAGACAATGTAATTGAAACTTGACAAGAAAAGAGCCCATCGTGCCCTCCTGGGAGAGAGGTGTTAAGCCTCAGACAAGAATGTGAGATTCTTATGGTCAGTAAGAATGAGAACTGGTACAGTGGTACCTTCGAGGAGATGTCTCCATTCTTTCAGGGATAAAATGATCTCCAACAGCTCTCTGTCACCAATCTCGTAATTGTACTCTACAGGTGACAATTTCTTGGAAAAGTAGCCACAAGGATGCGTAGCGCTCTCAGAGGTAGGATGTTGAGACAGAAGGGCGCCAACACCAGTCTCAGAAGCATCAACCTCAAGGATAAAAGGCAATGTAGGATCAGGATGTGCCAACACAGGAGCAGAAACAGAAGCAGCCTTGAGACTCTCAAAGGCCTTAATGGACTCCAGAGACCAACTCTATGGGTTACCGTCCTTTCTTGTTGTAGCAGTCAGGGGCTTGACCAGAGACGAGAAGTTATGAATAAACTTTCGAGAATAGTTGGCAAAGCCCAGGAAATGCTGCAGAGGATGTAAACCCACAGATTGGGGCCACTGTAGGACTACCGAAAGTTTCTCTGGGTCCATCAAAAACCAGCAGTGGAAATGACATAACCCAGGAGTTTACTATGCAAATCGCAATTCTCCAGTTTACAATAGAGATTGTTCTCTCTTAGTTTCTGAAGCACACGACAGATATCTGTGTGGTGGCTCTCCAGGGACTTGGAAAATATGAGGATATCATCGAGATAAACCACCACACATAACTGTAACAAATCTCATAGGACATTGGTAATAAATTCATGAAAAACTGCCAGGGCGTTACAAAGGCCAAAAGGCATTACGAGGCACTCACAATGGCCTGTTCTGGTATTAAACACAGTTTTCCACTCGTCGCCCTCCTTAATTCTAGCGAGCTTGTATGCCCCTCTCAAATCAAGCTTCATGAAAACCGTTGCTCCCTTGAGGCAGTGTCAGGAAAGGTTCCCTCCACTGGTAATAGCTATCATTTGGCGTGCAGTACTGAGGTCCACCAGCAGGTGTCAGCTGGCAGTTTGGAACTGTCAGGAGAGCCTTTTCCTGCTGGTATTATGTGATCTTTGGGCTGCAGTACTGGCGTCCACCAGTTCCTGGAAGTTTGGGGCCGACATTACCTCTTGCAATCAGGCATCACCTGAGTCTGATTGAGATGTGTATAAATACCCGGCAAGTGCAGACACACCTTGCCCTGGTATTGTCCTTGTGCCCTGACCTGCAGCCTGTTTATCTGTTATCCTGAACCTGAACCCTGATTCCTGATTCCTGTATCCTGAACCTGTTTGTATCTGTTCCTGTATTCCTGGATCCTTGCCCTACATCCTGATCCTTCCATCTTGTTCCCTGTTTGTTTACTCCTGGCCCCCATCTGCTGATCTCGTGTTTATGACCCTGGCCTGGCTTGATTACGATTCTGGTACTCCCTTTTGCTATATATGTTGGTTGGTTTATTATCACTGTTTGGTTGTTCAGTTTGTGCACTCTGTTTGTATTGGTGGTGTGTTCACATTTATATGCTTTTACTTTAATAAATTTACTTACTTTCACCTATTTATGTCTGGTTCACTCTGTCGCAGTCATACAGTTCTGGTCACATCTGGTTTATGACAGATGGTCAAAAAACTCTGTAATCAATGGAATCGGATAGGCATTCTTAATCGTGAAACGATTGAGACTCCTATAATCAATACAAGGTCTCAGTTCACCACTCTTCTTCTTCACAAAGAAGAAACCAGCACCAGCAGGAGACGAGGATTTGCAGATGAAACCTTGAGAAAGTGCGTCTGCAACATACTCCTTCGTGACCTTATCCTCCAAGAGCAACAAAGGGTAAACCCGGCCACGAGGGGATATGGTCCCAGGTTGAAGGTCAATTGCGCAATCATATGGCCGGTGTGGAGGCAAACTACCGGCTGACCTTTGTCAAAGACATCGCTAAAATCGCGGTACTCCTCTGGCAGGGAGGAGAGTGAAGAGGTGCACAGAACCTTGGCTACCTTCTAGAAGCATGTCTCACTGTACTGTGGTGACCAGGAGAGAACCTCAGCATGGAGCCAATCAAAAGAGGGGTTGTGCCTCTGTAACCAAGGATAACCAATAACCAGTGGAAACTTAGGTGAGGAAATAACTTGGAATTGGATTATCTCATGGTGAAGAGTCCCTATGGCCATGGACAACGGAACTGTCTCATGAGTCACATGGGCAGGCTGTAGAGGTCTCCCGTCAAGAGCCTCAATGGCAAGTGGAGTGTCACACAGCTGCAGTGGACACTTGAGTGCTTCGATACAAAGGCAGCATCAATTAACATGCCTGCAGCCCCAGAGTCGATTAGAGCCTGTATCACGATGGACGACTCAGCCCAAGAAAAGGTAACCGAAACCAGGGGCTTATCCTTCTGGATAACTGGGGATGAAACAACGCCACCTAAGGTCTGTCCGTGACAGGACCTCGAGGTTCGGGCGTTCACTTGACGAGTAGGACAAGACTTCAAAAAGTGACCTGCCTGGCCACAATAAAGGCACAATCTCTCCCTCCTCCTATAGGTTCTCTCATCCGCAGAGAGACACGTGAAACCCAAGTGCATGGGTTCACCTTCACTGACCGACTCGGTACCAGGAGGCATGGGAGGTGAGGGAGGAACGGGTGGGACTGCAAAGCTCGGATACAAACGTAAAGGAGGCTTCTGCAATGCTCCATAAAAGAGAGTCTTTCTCTGAGTCTGGAGTCAATGAGATGGCAAACGTGATAAACTTCTCCAACTCAGTGAGTATATATCAGGCTGCTATCTCATCCTTGATTGTATCCGAGAGACCATGAGAAAAAGCAGCCACGAGGGCCTCATTGTTCCACGCAACCTCTGCTGCCAGAGTATGGAATTCAATGGCCTAGTCGGCAACAGTTCCCATACTCTGTTTGATGGACATGAGGCACTTGGCAGCAGAAGCGGAGCATGCGGGAACATCAAATACCCTTTTAAATGAAGCCACAAACTCAGGATAGCACAAGACAACAGGTTTTTGTGTCTCCCATGGAGGGTTTGCCCAGGCCAAGGCTCTCTCAGAAAGCAAAGATATCACAAAACCTACTTTGCTTCTGTCCTTGGGAAATGCCTGGGGCAGCATCTCAAAGTATATCTCAACCTGTTTGAGAAACCCTCTGCATTGGACTGGATCGCCCCCAAATCGCTGGGGAAGCAGAGCTGAACCAGACATACCTCTTATAGAGGTAACACTCGAGGTGGGTGCCTGTACAGAGACTGGCGCAGCAGCAGGGTCGGCCTGCAACGTAGGTTGTACCGGGGGGCAGCCACAGTGTAGATTCCAGGTGAGCCGTGCAACTCAGGAGCGTTTGTAATGCCATGGCGAACTGATCCATGTGGTGATCCAGTTCATTCAATCTGGAAAAAATATTACCAACAAGTGGATTGAGAGTTCAGTAACTGGAATGGATAGTCAGCCAAGCCAGAAGTCAGGGATCAAAGTAGCGGAACAGCAAGTAGGATCTGGAGCCAGAATTGATGTCAGCAAAGCCAGTCTTTAAACAGGAACGCAGGAGATATTTCTTGTGATATTGACCAAGATTAGGGATGAGCCGAACACCCCCCGGTTCGGTTCGCACCAGAACCCGCGAACGGACCGAAAGTTCGCACGAACGTTAGAACCCCATTGACGTCTATGGGACTCGAACGTTCGAAATCAAAAGTGCTCATTTTAAAGGCTAATTTGCATGGTATTGTCCTAAAAAGGGTTTGGGGACCCGGGTCCTACCCCAGGGGACATGTATCAATGCAAAAAAAACTTTTAAAAACGGCCGTTTTTTCGGGAGCAGTGATTTTAATGATGCTTAAAGTAAAAAAAAAAAAGTGAAATATTCCTTTAAATATCGTACCTGGGGGGTGTCTATAGTATGCCTGTAAAGTGACGCGTGTTTCCCATGTTTAGAACAGTCCCTGCACCAAATGTCATTTTTAAAGGAAAAAATCTCATTTAAAACTGCTTGCGGGTTTAATGTCATGTCGGGTCATGGCAATATGGATGAAAATCAGTGAGACAAACGGCATGGGTACCCCCCAGTCCATTACCAGTCCCTTTGGGTCTTGTATGGATATTAAGGGGAACCCCGCACCCAAATTAAAATAAGGAAAGGTGTGGGGCCACCAGGCCCTATATACTCTGAACAGCAGTATACAGGCGGTGCAAACAAGACAGGGACTGTAGGTTTGTTGTTAAGTAGAATCTGTTTGTAATTTTGAACATTTTTAACGTGTTTAGCTCCAGCCAAAAAATCTTTTCTAAGCTTTTTGGAAAACATAGGGAAGGGTTATCACCCCTGTGACATTTGTTTTGCTGTCTTTCCTCCTCTTCAGAAGATTTCACCTCACTTTTTTGTCCCAATGAAAAATGTTTTTTGAAAATTTGGGTTTTTTTGTGGAACAAGGATTGGAAAGCATCAGTGGAAAGGAGAACTTGTTTTCCCATATTAACTCTTACAGGAGAGAATTTCCCTTCCTAGGGGTAGATTTCATCTCACTTCCTGTTGTCTCCTTCCGTTTGCAAGTAGGAGTCGTTTGTAAGTTAGATGTTTGAAAGTAGGGTCCTGCCCTATATACTCAGCAGAAATTTGGGCCTTAGGTGTTGCTGTGGCCACAACACTGTAAGCCCTCACAGGGCCCTGCTGTGAAATATTAGATCAAGAATTGTAATTACATGCCCCTGTTGAACAGGAGCTGAAAAATTAGGCCTTAGGCACTGGTGCTGGTGCCACAACACTGCAACCCCTCACAGACACTCTAGTTGGAACGCAGGAACGAGCCCTGCTGCAAAGTATTGCATCAAAAATTGTAATTACACGCCCCTGTTAGACAGGGGCAGAAAAATTGGGCCTTAGGCACTGGTGCTGGTGCCACAACACTGCAACCCCTCACAGACACTCTAGTTGGAACGCAGGAACGAGCCCTGCTGCAAAGTATTGCATCAAAAATTGTAATTACACGCCCCTGTTAGACAGGGGCAGAAAAATTGGGCCCTAGGCACTGGTGCTGGTGCCACAACACTGCAACCCCTCACAGACACTCTAGTTGGAATGCAGGAACGAGCCCTGCTGCAAAGTATTACATCAAAAATTGTAATTACACGCCCCTGTTAAACAGGGGCTGAAAAATTGTGCCTTAGGCACTGGTGGTGGCGCCCAGAACCAAAAATGTTCTTACAAGCTATCAGCGTGATGATTGAGGAGGAAGAGGATAATTACTCAGGGATAGTCACTCAGCATCAGCATAGGCAGTCTTTGAAGGGATCTGAGATTTCAAAAAAAATTATTCGGTTACATCAGCATCAGGTGCTTGGTAGCTGGTGGTGATCCAAGACTCATTCATTTTTATGAAGGTCAGCCGATCGACCGAGTCGGTGGACAGACGCACCCTGTGATCGGTTACCACGCCTCCAGCAGCACTGAATGTGCGTTCCGAAAGAACGCTGGATGCAGGACAGGCCAGTAGCTCAATTGCATACTGTGCAAGCTCTGGCCAGTGATCCATCCTCAAGACCCAGTAACCCAGAGGATTTTCGGTGGGAAAGGTGTCCAAGTCTGATCTTGCCCCTAGGTATTCCTGCACCATGTAAAACAGACGCTGGCGATGGTTGCTGGAACCGATCATACCTTGGGGCTGCGGACCAAAAAATTGTCTGAACGCATCGGTCAGACGGCCACCTTCTCCACCGCTCCTTCTTTGACTGACCGAAGCCTCAGCAACACGTTGTCCAGAAACAGGAGTTTGTAACCTCCCAGTCTCTGGGAACGCGTTGCACAGACCTTTCTGCAAGGCCTCCCGAAGATGTTTCATCCTCTGCTCCCTCTGCGATGGCAAGATAAGGTCCGCAACCTTACCCTTGTAACGTGGATCAAGGAGGGTTGCCAGCCAGTATTGGTCCTTCTCCTTGATACCACGAATACGAGGATCCTTACGCAGGCTTTGCAGGATCAGGGAGGCCATGCAGCGTAGGTTTGCTGAGGCATTCGGTCCGGAGTCCTCTGGGTCACTAAGAACGACATGGTCCGCAGCCACCTCCTCCCAGCCACGTACAAGTCCATGTGTTTCTTGGGACTGATCCCTTAAAGACTGCTGCTGATGCTGAGTGCCAGGCTCCACCTCCATACTGACACAATCTTCCTCCTCCTCCTCTTCCTCCTCGTCCTCTTCCTGTGTGATCGGCGGGCACGCAGGAACACTGTCTGGATAAAGGGGGCCTTGAGAGCTAAGGAAGTCCTCCTCTTCCTGCCTCTGTTCTGCCTCAAGTGCCCTGTCCATTATTCCACGCAGCGTGTGCTCCAACAGGTGGACAAGGGGGACAGTGTCACTGATGCATGCACTGTCACTGCTCACCATCCTCGTGGCCTCCTCGAATGGTGACAGGACAGTGCATGCATCCCTGATCATGGCCCACTGGCGTGGGGAAAAAAAACCAAGCTCCCCTGACCCTGTCCTGGTGCCATAGTCGCACAGGTACTCATTGATGGCCCTCTGCTGCGTGTGCAGCCGCTGCAGCATGGCCAACGTTGAGTTCCACCTGGTGGGCATGTCACAGATTAGGCGGTTCTTGGGCAGGTTAAACTCCTTTTGGAGGTCCGTCAGCCGAGCACTGGCATTATATGACCGGCGGAAATGCACACAGACTTTCCTGGCCTGCCTCAGGACATCCTGTAAGCCCGGGTACCTGCCCAAGAACCGCTGCACCACCAAGTTAAGGACGTGAGCCAAACAGGGCACATGGGTCATTTGTCCCTGTCGGAGGGCAGAGAGGAGGTTGGTGCCATTGTCGCAAACCACCATTCCTGCCTTAAGTTGGCGTGGCGTCAACCACCTCTGAACCTGCCCCTGCAGAGCTGACAGAACCTCTGCCCCAGTGTGGCTCCTGTCCCCCAAGCACACCAGCTCAAGCACCGCATGGCATCTTTTGGCCTGCGTACTTGCGTAGCCCCTTGAACGCCTACGGAGCACCGCTGGTTCCGAGGAAGAGGCCATGGAGGAAGAAGAAGAGGAGGGGGTGGAGGAGAGAGGTGTGTCACAATCAGCATTTTGGAGGCGTGGTGGCGGAACAACCTCCAACACTACTGCACCTTGTCCTGCATCCTTCCCAGCTGCCAGCAGAGTCACCCAATGCGCCGTGAAACTTAGGTAACGTCCCTGTCCATGCCTGCTGGACCATGAGTCAGCGGTAATATGCACCTTACCGCTGACCGCCCTGTCCAGCGAGGCATGGACATTGCCTTCCACATGCCGGTAGAGAGCCGGAATCGCCTTCCGTGAGAAAAAGTGGCGTTTGGGTACCTGCCACTGAGGAACCGCACATTCCACAAACTCACGGAAGGGGGCAGAGTCTACCAACTGAAAAGGCAGCAGTTGAAGTGCTAGCAATTTTGCCAAGCTAGCATTCAACCGCTGGGCATGTGGATGGCTGGGAGCAAACTTCTTTCGGCGGTGCAGCAGCTGGGGCAGGGAAATTTGCCTGGTACAATCTGACGTCGGTGTACCAAAAGCAGATTGCCCACAAGTACTTGGCTGTGACACACCTAATTCTACACCTTCATTCCTCTCACTGCAGGTCTCAGAGAGGACTGAAGGTCTAGTGGGGTTGGAAATCTCAGCTGATGAGGAGCAAGGAGAGATCCTCTTTGTTCTTTGGTGTGGGTCTTTTAGATACGCTTGCCAACGAACTGCATGGCAGGTCAACATATGTCTGGTCAAGCATGTGGTACCCAAGCGGGAGATATTTTGGCCACGCGAGATACGCTTGAGACATATGTTGCAAATAGCAGCGGTGCGATCTGATGCACTCGTCTCAAAAAAGGCCCACACCAAAGAACTTTTTGAATAACGCGCAGAGACTGCAGCGCCCTGCACATGTGGAGCTTTGGGGTGTGATGCAGTCAATGTGCTGCCCTTAGGCTGGCCCCTGGAGGGCATCCTGCCTCGTTGGTGATGTGCTGCCGCCTCCTCCTCCTCCTCCTCCTCCTCCTCCTCCTCCTCCTCCTCTCTCCTATCAGGCACCCACGTTGAGTCAGTGACCTCATCATCCCCTCCCTCCTCATCACTGGAGCAAACCTGGCAGTATGCTGCAGCAGGGGGAGCATGACTGCCAGATTGCTGTCCTTCTTGGGCACCCCCTCTGTCCGCGCTCATGTTACTGCCTTCATCGAGCTCAGTATCGTCATCAGAGCCTTCCAAACGCTGGGCATCCTCCTGGAGCATGTACCCAACACTGTGGTCAAACAGTTCGAGGGAATCCTCATGAGGACATGGTGGAGCTAGGGAAGGAGTCACTGATGACATTGAGCTGAGGGAAGAGGCCGCTGCTTTGCCAGACAAAGCACCCTGGGCATGGGTGAGAGAGGATGAGGAGGATGAGGACGGCTTGGTCATCCACTCGACCAAGTCTTCCGCATGTTGCGGCTCAACATGGCCAGCTGCCGAAAAAAAGGCCAAGCGTGTCCCATGGCCACGTGCTGATGAGGATGCACCGTCTCCACGACCAGCACTAGACACAGAGCCTGCTTGCCCTCTCTTATTGGCTTGTGACTGTCTGCCTCTCCTTCTTGGCCTTCCAGACATACTAATGGCCTGTAGCTGCACTAAGCTGGGATAGAACACCTGTAATTTTCTTCAAGTAGCTTTATATACTGTAACCAGACAAGCCTGCCTGTCAGTAGGAAGATAACAGGAACGGATCTAGCTGAACACTGTGAGCAGGACGCACTGTACTAAATGTAAATAGTCTAGCTGCCTGACCGTGGTACTAATAGGATCAAACAGAACACCTGTAATTTTCTTCAGGTAGCTTTATATACTGTAACCAGACAAGCCTGCCTGTCAGTAGGAAGATAACAGGAACGGATCTAGCTGAACACTGTGAGCAGGACGCACTGCACTAAATGTAAATAGTCTAGAAGATAACAGGAACGGATCTAGCTGAACACTGTGAGCAGGACGCACTGCACTAAATGTAAATAGTCTAGAAGATAACAGGAACGGATCTAGCTGAACACTGTGAGCAGGACGCACTGCACTAAATGTAAATAGTCTAGAAGATAACAGGAACGGATCTAGCTGAACACTGTGAGCAGGACGCACTGCACTAAATGTAAATAGTCTAGAAGATAACAGGAACGGATCTAGCTGAACACTGTGAGCAGGACGCACTGCACTAAATGTAAATAGTCTAGAAGATAACAGGAACGGATCTAGCTGAACACTGTGAGCAGGACGCACTGCACTAAATGTAAATAGCAGGAACGGATCTAGCTGAACACTGTGAGCAGGACGCACTGCACTAAATGTAAATAGTCTAGAAGATAACAGGAACGGATCTAGCTGAACACTGTGAGCAGGACGCACTGCACTAAATGTAAATAGCAGGAACGGCTCTAGCTGAACACTGTGCGCAGGACGCACTGCGCTAAATGTAAATAGCAGGAATGGATCTAGCTGAACACTGTGAGCAGGACGCACTGCACTAAATGTAAATAGCAGGAACGGATCTAGCTGAACACTGTGAGCAGGACGCACTGCACTAAATGTAAATAGCAGGAACGGATCTAGCTGAACACTGTGAGCAGGACGCACTGCACTAAATGTAAATAGCAGGAACGGATCTAGCTGAACACTGTGAGCAGGACGCACTGCACTAAATGTAAATTGCAGGAACGGATCTAGCTGAACACTGTGAGCAGGACGCACTGCACTAAATGTAAATAGTCTAGAAGATAACAGGAACGGATCTAGCTGAACACTGTGAGCAAGACGCACTGCACTAAATGTAAATAGCAGGAACGGATCTAGCTGAACACTGTGAGCAGGACGCACTGCACTAAATGTAAATAGCAGGAACGGATCTAGCTGAACACTGTGAGCAGGACGCACTGCACTAAATGTAAATAGTCTAGAAGATAACAGGAACGGATCTAGCTGAACACTGTGAGCAGGACGCACTGCACTAAATGTAAATAGCAGGAACGGATCTAGCTGAACACTGTGAGCAGGACGCACTGCATTAAATGTAAATAGTCTAGATAGAAGATAACAGGAACGGATCTAGCTAAACTGAATACAGTGTATATATATATATGCAACACCTGGGATGCATATATATACACAATACACTGTAAGTGCAGCTAACTGACTGACTGTTCTGCCTAATCTATCTAACTCAAATCAAATGACACTGTCTCTCTCTCTCTCTATCTCTCAGCACACCGGAACACACACTACACAGGGCCGCCGTGCAGGCGGCCTTATATAGTGTGGGGTGTGTACTAAATCCCCTGAGCCATAATTGGCCAAAGCCACCCTGGCTTTGGCCAATTACAGCTCTCTCTACTGACAGCGCTGTGATTGGCCAAGCATGCGGGTCATAGTGCATGCTTGGCCAATCATCAGCCAGCAATGCACTGCGATGCCGCAGTGAATTATGGGCCGTGACGCGCCACACGAATTTAGCGCGAACGGCCCATAACGTTCGCAATTCGGCGAACGATCGAACAGCCGATGTTCGAGTCGAACATGGGTTCGACTCGAACACGAAGCTCATCCCTAACCAAGATGAAGGCAGAGACCCTCTGGACTGGATGGCTTAAGTAGGCAGGACTGACGAGTAGGATATGAACAACAGCTGAGTAACTGTGGAGAGAGATGGGAGCTGGCAATTAGCGACAGCTGAATGGCCACTGGCCAGCTCAGAGAAGGAAGGGCTGAGCCCACCTCCGACACCTTAATGGAGATGGCAGCAGCAGCACCCAATTGAAAAATTGGCTCAGGTACGGACAGTATTTGTAGCGGGTGACTTTTAATTTTTTCTGTAGGAGTCTGGAGCTCCTCCTTAACACATATGCAGTACATCACTGCAAATCATGCACATTTCTTCATGTTTAGTCTCTGGGGGGAAAAAAAGCTGTAAGTACAGAAAAATACTTGCTGACCCTATCAGAAATCCATTGAGTTCATAACTTCCCAAAGTGAACTGATGGTGCTGCCTCTGTTATACTGAAATCCCAAGCAGGGTCATTAGCCCTGCCTGAGTTCTCTCCTGCTTGACTTTAGAATACAGCCCCTTTTGTTATGGAGATGAGTAGAGGCTATACTCCCCAACTAGAACTGGAGAAAGAAGGATACATTGGTGAAGAATAATGGCATAACAAATTACAGCATCACAGTGCAATAAGCCCTCTAACTCTATAGGCAGCACTGTACACCATGAGGGCAAACACAAAAGTAATGGAGACCATGGAGGAGAAGGGAATGTCTTACAGGGTACTAGTCTAATGAGTGCATAACAGGAGAGGGGGCAGTGAAGTGTACCAAGGCACAAAAAATTGTAATAAACTATGATAAAATGGGTTGCATATGGCAGCACAATTTTTAACTAAAACTTACTATACTATACTGAATATGCTTATAGTATATATATGGGTTGCATCCAACTAAGAGAAGAACTCTCACTTCAATTACATTTTCAGCAATCGGTCCTCCAGGGGACAAAGTACATGTAGCAGTTTGTCCCATGTTTCTATGTGCTTTGTAAGCCTAGCCATGAGGTCAGACAGGGCACCACTCTCCCTCCGTGGTTAACTGACAACATCCCTAGGAAGGAGAAGGCTGCTTGATAACCATTGTGATAGAGTAGGGAAATGTTAAAGCCATTGTCAGGTATTCATTGCTGTCTGTACCCCACTGGGGACAATCACCTTCTCCTGGTTTGTTTGTCCTGGTGAACATTGTAACAGAAACAGAAAGTGATGAGAAAGTAAAAATCTGCATTGTCACAGAAACAGGACAGGAGGTGAGGGTAAATCTTATAATGGGAACCAGTGGCGGCCGGTGTTATTTTTTTTTTTTTGGGGGGGGGGGGGGAGCGGCGAACAGTGCACAGCCAGCCTATCCCCCCAGGTTCAATTATAAATAAAATAAAGTCAGCACAAAAAATCCAATATTTAAAAATACAAGCAGCTGAACACTGAAGGTAAACATAAAAAACCTCAAAGTACATAGGATGAATAAAGCAGTGCAGGGCTATACCCAAAAGTTCAAATATTACTAATAAAAGTCCCTTTAAATTTAAATCCAAAAGTTGATAGAGAAAAGGTCTGCTCTGTAGTGGTCTAAGTGCTCATGACAGTCCATGCAGTGCTATACATCCGTGATTCCACCACCAGCTAGCCAAACCGCTCACCTCAGCATATGGACCCCTGAGCTAACAGACGGGTCAAAACAGCATTTACCACTCTCAGTGGATAAACATGGAGACTTGCATGGGCAGATGGTCACACGATATAAAGGCAGCATTGATGATCAGGTTCACATGCAATAAAAATAAGAGTACATAGTGCACACTGTGTGGCTAAGAAGATCACATTTATTAAAAGTCAAGGACTCACATACACAGCACTACACCCTAGTGCTGGGATAAAGGTAAAATGGCATCAAATGATAACGTCAAGTAGTAATGGTGGCTGCAGTGATGTCCAAGGAACTCCCGCACGCGTATCGTCCACATCCGGACTTCATCAGCGGTCCCCCCAGGTTGGTGGGTCACCTGGCCGCAACACCTACCCCAGGCTTTCCTCCGGGCGGCGGATGGGTGTCCTGCTAGCTTCCCCTTCGTCTCCTCTCTTTGCATCTCACTCCCTCCTCCTCCCGGCAGCCAGAGTAGCTTCTCCTTTCAGTCAATCGGGAAACCAGTCTCAGACCCGCTTCCTGATCGGCCGGGAGGAGAATTAGTGTGACACTAGTGAATATTCATTCGCTAGTGTCACACAACTGGGCGGGCTCGGAGTGAATGGGCCTCTGGCTCTAATCACATGCTTCAAAAAAAAAAACAGGCCTCCCCATTGGAATCCATGCGTCCGGTGCCCCTGCATGTAGGTTAGGGGCCAGAGGCATGGACGGGGGGGGGCAGCACTCGTGTGCTCCTTATGGAGGGACCGCCACTGATGGGAACATCATTTTCAGTGACAACAAGTTTCCTTTTACTTTCTGCTGTGGTCTCTGGAAAATCTATATAGCCACCAATCACTTTCGCAGCCCGGGACCGCATCCAGTCAGTTTAGGATGGAGAACGGGAGGAAACTGAGAAGCATTTATTCCTTGATTTCCTCTGCACTGAATGAAACCAGAAGCGATAAGGATTTAGTCACTTCCAGTTTCAGAGCTTCTATTCTCTTACCTGTCACCTGCCAAATGCTATCACATGGGGGTTTGTTAATCCCTTGTGATAGCAATAAAGTTAAATAAAAAAAATAAATAAATAAATACAAACAAAAAAAAAAAAAAATCATATAATGTTTTTTTAAAAAAAAATAACGTAGCCCCCATTGCCCCCCACACACCTGCAAATGCAAACACAGGCCCAGGGTGCACACATTTATGTAAACCGCGATCGCACCGCACATTTGAGCTATCACTGAGAACATCAGTGTGAGCAATCATTCTAACCACGAGAGCTCACGATTAACTGATGACCAGTACAGACTGTGAAAGCATTACCTATGGAGAATTTTGGGTACCACGGTTTTTTTTTCAATATTGCAGGTGCACACATTTTTAAGATTTGACATATTTGGTATCTAGTTACTCAGCACAGCTCCATCTTTTATATTTTACCAAAAATGTAGTATTATATTATGTATGCACTAAAATTAATTTTATTATATTTGTTCCTGAAATTATGCGTTTGATAAACAGTTGCACAAATATTTTGCGACATAAAAAATTGTAACCATCATCTTTTTATTCGAAAGGGTCTCTGCTTTCAGATATATAATGTTCTGGGGGTTTAAGTAATTTTATGGCCAGATTTTTTCATGCGTGCAAGTTCAGTTCTCAGGATTAGAACCGATGTGGGACAGTTATAGCATTGAGGTGAGTATGTGTGTTTATTTATTTTTTTATAGCCCATACTTCTCCTTTAATTTATTGCTGTGGGTAGGGAGGCAATTGGTCACTCCATATCTGTAAGCATCCGCATGTCATGTTTTTTTTTAAATTTCCTTATTAATGTTTTTTTTATAATTATTTATACACAACTGATACATACCATTGAAGCTTGAAAATTTATATAACCAAATACAGCCATACAACTCCACTCTAAAGATATACACACTCAATTAGAAAGACAACCATTAAAGTGTATTTAACTCTAATGCCCTGTACACACGGTCGGATTTTCAGACGGAAAAAGTGCGATCGGATTGTGTTGTCGGAAATTCCGATCGTGTGTGGGTTCCATTGGACTCTTTCCATCGGAATTTCCGTCACACAAAGTTTGAGAGCAGGATATAAAATTTTCAAAATCCGATCATTTAAATTCCGATCGTGTGCATACAAATCCGACGCACAAAGTGCCACGCATGCTCAGAATAATTGAAGAGACTAAAGCTATTGGCTATTGCCCCGTTTATAGTCTCGACGTACGTGTTTTACGTCACCGCGTTGGATTTTCCAACAACTTTGTGCAACCGTGTGTATGCAAGACAAGTTTGAGCCAACATCCGTCAGAAAAAATCTGATGGATTTTGTTGTTGGAATGTCCGATCAATGTCTGATTGTGTGTACAGGGCATACCAATGAACTTCTTATTTGCTCCCTTTTGTTGGTTGTTACAGAAGTTTGATGAGTTGATAACGTCCTGTGGGCTCTTTAGCGATATCTCAAGCAGTCCTATCAGCCTTCCCCAATCCAGCTCTATGACCTCTGTGAAATACAGACCCCCATCCCTACCCATGATATGGAGACGAGGAGAGAGGAAAATGTTCTATAGTCCTAACACACGTCTTATCCTAAGGTGACTATGCTGCTCTTCCATAGATACAGTACAGCAAGTGAACATTGTCTTCCTAGGGTAGGAAGTGTGTTGCTGGCAGGATCACCAGAAAAGAAAAAAACCTGAAAACAATTAACCAATACAGCTAACTTATCTGAGGACTGCAATATACAAAATGTGTTCTTAGGTTTAGATTCATTTTAAAAAATGAAAGAAGTATGGGACCCCAGCACAATCCAAAGGTCATGGTGTACTGTACAAGGAGAATACATTAAACACGGGTTAGACAAGTAGATTTCTGCATATTACAAAAAAGTGCTTCAAATCATATGTAAGGTAGTGTTGCAAGCTGCAGGCCATAGCTCATAAAAAGAATATCCAAGCCCATATACATTCTGCAAAAAGAAACATTAAATCCCAAAGCTCCATGTATGAAAATGCCTCATCACTCAAACAACAGAGTGCCTGATGTCAAACACAGTGGTAGCTGCACCATGCTATTAAGTTGTTTTTCATTAGGGACAAAGCATGTGTTCAACACAGAGGGGATGAATTGCTCCATATATCAAGTGTTAACATAAGCTGGTCACTGCTATGGAGTTTAAGAAGAAATATACTTTCACAACAACAAAGAATGGTTCAAAATGGCCAATTATTTGTACGTTAATGAAGTTTGTTTTTCTGTGTATACAATATGTCTTATTTATTGCTGAAATACATGTGCTGCTAAAGCTACTAGTTTAAACAATTTTGATTATTCTGTTTTAGTAAGCTCTCTCTCTCTCTCTCCCTCACACTCTGTATGTGTGTGTGTGTGTGTATATATATATATATATATATATATATATATATATATATACAGTATCTCAATGAGTACTCTCCTCATATTTTTGTAAATCTTTTCACGTGACAGCACTGAAGAAATGACACTTTGCTACAATATAAAGTAGTGAGTGTACAGCTTGTATAACAGTGTAAATTTGCTGTCCCCTCAAAATAAGTCAACACACAGCCATTAATGTCTAAACCGCTGGCAGAAAAAGTGAGTACACCCCTAAGTGAAAATGTCCAAATTGGGCCCAATTAGCCACCCCAGTCATGTGATTCGTTAGTGTTACAAGGTCTCAGGTGTGAATGGAGAGCAGGTGTGTTAAATTTGGTGTTATCACTCTCACTCCCTCATACTAGTCACTGGAAGTCCAATATGGCACCTCATGGCAAAGAACTCTCTGAGGATCTGAAAAAAAGAATTGTTGCTCCGCGTAAATCTGCACATGGTCTAGACTATAAGAAGATTGCCAAGACCCTGAAACTGAGCTGCAGCACAGTGGCCAAGACCATACAGCGGTTTAACAGGACAGGTTCCACTCAGAACAGGCCTCGCCATGGTCGACCAAAGGAGTTGAGTGCACGTGCCCAGCATCATATCCAGAGGTTGTCTTTGGGAAATAGACGTATGAGTGCTGCCAGCATTGCTGCAGAGGTTGAAGGGGTGGGGGGTCAGCCTGCTAGTGCTCAGACCATACGCCGTACACTGCATCAAATGGGTCTGCATGGCTGTCATCCCAGAAGGAAGCCTCTTCTAAAGATGATGCACAAGAAAGCCCGCAAACAGTTTTCTGAAGACAAGCAGACTAAGGACATGGATTACTGGAACCATGTCCTTTGGTCTGATGAGACCACAATAAACGTATTTGGTTCAAATGGTGTCAAGTGCGTGTGGCGGCAACCAGGTGAGGAGTACAGAGTCAAGTGTCTTGCCTACAGTCAAGCGTGGTGGTGGGAGTTTCATGGTCTGGGGCTGCATGAGTGCTGCTGGAACTGGGGAGCTACAGTTCATTGAGGTAACCATGAATGCCAACATGTACTGTGACATACTGAAGCAGAGCATGTTCCCCTCCCTTATGGAGATTGGGCTGCAGGACAGTATTGCAACATGATTACGACCCCAAACACATCTCCAAGACGACCACTGCCTTGCTAAAGAAGCTGAGGGTAAAGCTGGTGGACTGGCCAAGCATATCTCCAGACCTAAATCCTATTAAGCATCTGTGGGGCATCCTCAAATGGAAGGTGGGGGAGGGCAAGGTCTCTAACATCCACTAGCTCCGTGATGTCGTCATGAAGGAGTTGAACAGGACTCCAGTGGCAACCTGTAAAGCTCTGGTGAACTCCATTCCTAAGATTTTTAACGCAGTGCTGGAGAATAATGGTGGCCACACAAAATTTTGACACTTTGGGCCCAATTTGGCGAGCACCGCCGGCTGGCAGGGTTGAATGGGAGCCCGTCTCCCAGCGATCAACCAGGGGAAGAGAGAGCTAGCCGGATCATGACAGAGCAGGGAACATCGCTGTAACAGCTTTCATTTAAATTGCAGAGTGTTCCCTGCACTCGCCGTCCCATACAGCCCTGCCTCCTGGCCTGGGTACTTTGATAGACAGAACACCGGTCCAATACCGGGACATGTGACGTATATCAAAGTACTCAGGCCAGGAGGCAGGGCTGTATGTGGCGGCGAGCGTGGAGAACACTCTGCAATTTAAATGAAAGCTGTTACAGCTATGTTCCCCACTCTGTGATGATCTGGCCGGCAATCCTCTTCCTCTCCTCTCTCTTCCCCTGCACAGGTGAAGCGGAATTGATGGACACAGGTGAGGCTGCATTGATGGACACAGGGCCTTGATGGACACATGTTAGGCTGCATTGATAGACACAGGTGAAGTGGCATTGATGGACATAGGTGAGGCTGCATTATTGGGCACAAGTGAGGCTGCATTGTTGGGCACAGGTGAGGCTGCATTGTTAGGCACAGGTGAGGCTGCATTGATAAGCATTGGTGAGGCTGCATTGTTGGGCACAGGTGAGGCTGCATTGATAGGCACAGGTGAGGCTGTATTGGGGTTGGGAGGGGCAACTGGTGGCGAGTAACCCTTAAGGCCTGGTTAGTAGCTCAGGACTTTAAATTTTGAGCCCTGTATATATATTATATCATAACACCTGAGTCTATTCACTGTATACACAGCACACATGTGCCACAGTCTTTATACTTATTGTACCCAAAGTGCTTTACTCACTTCAGCCCTGGAAGGATTTGCCCCCTTAAAGTGGTGTTCCACCCAAAAATGGATCTTCCGCGTTTCGGAATCCTCCCCTCCCTCCTTTGTCACATTTGGCACCTTTCAGGGGGGAGGGGCAGCAGATACCTGTATAATCCCACTTCCGGGTATAGATAGCTGCAGTATACGCATCTATCTATCTGGAGCCTCCTCTGTCCCCCCTGCCATCTTCTGGGAGACACAAAGGTCCCAAAAGACAGCAGGGACCAGTGGGATTCCGCAGCGAGACTCGTGCATGCGCAGTAGGGAACCAGGCTGTGAAGCCGCAAGGCTTCACTTCCTGATCCCCCTACCAAAGATGGTGGTGCTTCCATCCGAGAGCTGGGGGATAGATTGGCTTTGGGTGCTGACATCACCCTGGACAGGTAAGTGTCCATGTTTTAAAAGTCAGTCAAACCAAAGCTGCAGTATTTGTAGCTGCTGACTTTAAAAAAAAAAAAAGGATTAAAGCGGAACTCCGCTTTAATGACCAGGCCATTTTTTGTGATACGGCACTGCGTCGATTTAGCTGATAATTGCGCGGTCGTGTGACGCTGTACTCAAACAAAGATGAAGTCCTTTTTCTTCCCACAAATAGAGCTTTCTTTTGGTGTTATTTGATCCCCTCTGCGGTTTTTATTTTTTGTGCTATAAACAAAAAAACCCGACAATTTTGAAAAAACCCAATTTTTTTTTACTTTCTGCTATAATACATATCCCCCCAAAAAAATATAAAAAAACAAATTTATTCACCAGTTTAGGCCGATATATATAGAATGCATTAAGATAAAAAGACTTCTGCTTTAGAACCACTTTAAGGAAGAATTTCATGAAATAGTCTCATAGAGCATGAAATGTACAACACAGTGCATATAGTGCAGGGCTTAGGAGTGTGTAATGTACAGAGTGCATGTCTCAGGAGATTGAGTAACACACAGAGTGCAGGGTTCAGTGTGCATAGCTCCCAACTGTCCCTGATTTTGAGGGGCTGTTTCTGATGTGGAACAAAGTCCCTCTGTCCCTCTTTCCTCCTCATTTGTCCCTCATTTTAGTCTGATCTATATAGTTGTAAATAAAAGGCACTTTTTATCTTTCAAAAAGTTTTTCCCAAGTGCTAAACCTTTCATCCAATTTCTAAATTGCTGCATTTGTAAACTTTAAAAGCAAGTATAAAGGAACAGAAGTGGTAAAAAAAAGTACTTGTGGGTTTAACCAATCCATTTTTTTGTAAAATTATTTACAGGGGCATGGCAGGGTGTGTGTCCTATGCCTACATAATTATGCTAATAGGTGTCCCTTGTTCCCATCTCAAAAAGTTGGGAGGTATAGTAGTGTGTAATGCACAGATAGCAATCCTCAGAAATGAGTTACGCACAAGGCACAGGGCTTAGGAATGCGTGTTGCACAGGGTTCGGTGGTCAGAAGTAGGTAACACACAGGCCAGTGTAAAACCAAAACTTACCTCCACCCCAAAACCCCCACCCCAGCACATATCTGTTCCCTTTAAAATCCCCCCAGTAGAGGTCTCCCAACACCTTCAAATCCCCCCAGTACAGAGCTCTCTCCTGACCCCACCCCAAATCCACCCCAAGAACAGAGCTCTTTTCCCCCTCTCTCCTCACATCAGTGTCAAAGGGGAAGACCTCCACTTGGATGGGTCATGTAATCAAAGTTGAGTTGGAGCCTAGAGGTCATTCGCTTGGCTCTGAAGTGCCTATGTATCTGGGGTCTGAGAGTGGAAGAAGCCAGTTGTGCAGTGTAGTGCAGCACTGAAGTGCCAAAACTAAAAACAAAAAAAAAAAAAAAAAAAATGAAAAACAAGCCATAGTATCTGGACCTGGTCCATCTGTGGGGCACGTACCCCCTGTACCTGTTGTGCCCATGGGAAGGCTGCAATACAGGACCAGTGCAGGGAGATGCTGGTACATACACACACACATTTTAAATACCTACAGTATATATTAGATTCAATTTGGTAAAAAATCCAACTTTTGTTTGTAAAACACAGTAAAATTATTTGAACAAAAATCTTTAAAAAACAAATCTGTGGCATTTTCATGTCTTATAAGTATCCACTCCTTCAAGCATTCCTGTGTGTTCCCATTCTGTCCACAAGCCAGTCAAAAATAACTATGACATCAGATACCCTCCTCTATATAAAAGCATCACAAGAGTACATGCATGACGGTTCCCCAGTGTGCACAGTGCCAGTGCTGAAGACATGACAGTGTGCTTCAGAGCCCTCACTACAAGGATTTCTTTTTCCTTGTCATCATCTCCCCAGTATTTCAGCCCTTTTGCTCCAAGTCTTCACTTCTATTTAACATAGTTTTTCAGTCTTTATTCTTCCTCATCAGTATTCACATGTACTGTACAGCTTCTTGCAGCACTGTAACTAATAGTTTTGCCACCCAGCCATAATTTCATTGCTAACTGCTTATAACAGCAAGGGGACAGCAAACATTAATTGCCGGCCTATTATGTGCCACCAGAGCAGTACCAGTAGAGTACATCTTAGACTGTAATCAAAGACATTTGTTTGATAGTCACTAACCTCAGCCTCCAAGCTGAGCAGAAGGTTGGCGGTACCCCCACTGGATGACAGGTGGACGTGACAATATCTACATTCCTGGCTTCTGACAAAGACACAATGTGCAGTAACGAATAGGTTCGGCAAGTTGGATTTCTTGTTAACAGGAGGAAACACAGAATACTCCCTGTACTGGAAGTTAGAGATTCAAAACGTATAATGAGAGGATCCCTGCACCAGTTTAAAAAAAATACTGATATTATGTTACCTGCTAAGCTGAGGGACAGCTACATGAAAGGGTAAAGAATGGGAAAGACCAGCCATGTCAAATGCTAATAAATCAGTGGGCAGGGTGACACCTACTTTACTGCAGATTTTAGCACCCTAGTGATTAACATTTAGTATTCATTACAACTTATATAAGGTTGTGTAGCTTTATCAATGGAAGAACAGCTGGGACCATCTTAAAGCGGAGCTCCACCCAAAAGGGGAAGTTCTGCTTACCTGCTTCCCACTTTCGTTCCGAGCGCCGCGGCACTCGGGAACGAAAGTTCTCCTCCCTCCCACCCCCCTGCAGTCTTCTGGGACACTGACAGGTCCCAGAAGACTGCATCCACCAGTCACGCTGCGCAGCGTGACTCAGTGGGGACCCGTCTGTAAAGCTGCAAGCTGTCGCAGCTGGGTGCCCATAGTGAAGATGCTGGCATCGGGGACCTAAAACGGCGAGTGAGACCGACTGAGGTGAGCACACCGCTGGATCCTGGGACAGGTGAGTGGCTGTTTTTTTAAAAGTCAGCAGCTACAGTTTTTGTAGCTGCTGACTTTTATTTTTTTCCATAGGTTACTGGAACTCCTCTTTAAGTTTAAAATCTTTAGTCCTCTGATCTCCCCCCTGCCATTACAGCAGTCTTCCACTGTTATGGGGTTAACACAAGCTAAGGGGCCTGTCATATGCCCTTGTCAACTATTCCTGCCCCTCGCCCACCTCCACCATTCAAAGAAGCTTCTATTTATGAAGTGAATTTGACAAGTGCATATGACAGGTCCAACAGCTTGTATTAACCCACCGTGGCACTGAAAGATTGCAGCTGCAGGGTTAGATGGGGCGGGGTTAGATGGGACGGGGGGGGGGGGGAGCATACCAATGTCTCTGGATGGGATCTTTGATCCCACTTTTTTTAAATACTTTTTGAGACACCATGGGGTTGATTTCCTAAAGGCAAATAGAATGTGCAGTTGCACTCTGCAAGTGAAGCTTCTTCAGAGCTTAGTAAATGAGTGGGAGCTCTGCTGACTTCAATTATCCAATCACATGTAAGCAAAAATGCATTATTTTTTTTCCTTGCATGTGATTGGCTATTCTTTGCAAAGTGAAGCTTTACCTCATTTCCTATGCTCGGAAACAACCGCACTTGCAAAGTGTACAGTCTATTTGCTATAAGTAGATCAACCCCAATGTGATGCTGTAGCAAACTAAGGCAAAGGTGACTTAGGTGCAGCCAACCTGCCATCGGCATGTCAACAAACTGGAACATTGGGGGTTATTTACGAAAGGCAAATCCACTTTGCACTACAAGTGCCAACTACAAGTGCAAAGTGCACCTGAAATTGCACTGAAAGTGCACTTGGAAGTGCAGTCGCTGTAAATCTGAGGGGTAGATCTGAAATAAGGGGAAGCTCTGCTGATTTTATCATCCAATCATGTGCAAGCTAAAATGCTGTTTTTTATTTTCCTTGCATGTCCCCCTCAGATCTACAGCGACTGCACTTCCAAGTGCACTTTCAGTGCAATTTCAAGGGCACTTTGCACTTGTAGTTTGCACTTGTATTTCGTAAATAACACCCGATGTCTACATCTGAGGGAAACACCCCATCCCTTACCTAAAATGTCCCCTCCATGGCAGAAGCAGAAGTTTGAAGGTCTGAATGTGTGGAACTTGAAAATAACATTTTCAACAAAAATCCTTTCATTTTGATAAATGTAAAGCACTTTATCCAAGATTATATTAAAATATCTATAAGCATTTAATCAGTTGACTACAAACTGTCAATAATACATGCTATTTTAGCTTTAAATGCTAATATTTGTAATTTAAAATACTTAGGTCATTGTAACGATAAGTGTTAATTAAATCTGACATCATTCCATGCCCCCTCCCCCATTTATACTGTTGGAAATGAATAGGCACAGTAAAAGTGTTTTTAGCAAGGTTCAGTTCACAGACACCACACTAGATGGCAGCAGTATCATACTATATCTCATGGGATCCCTTCCCCCAACATGTGCAATTCTAGAAAAATATGAGCTTCATTCAGAAAATGCAGTGAACCTACTTTTTATGTAGTGCCCAATGTGTGTTTAGAAATTTGAAGGTACTTTTTTTTAAAATAAAATATTCAGATAACAGAAATGTGCTTATACAATCTGGCAATGTTAGCAAAGGAACTTGGAGAAATACGATTCAGATAAAACGTTTAAAATTAAAGATGTTTATACAGTATATAACGTGGAGAGGCTTATCTATGTATTCTGCTTATTTTATTGTGAAGGTACATGTTGTAATGCTTAAAAAAGAACACTGAACCTTTTTTTTTATATGCTGTGATGCAAACATGTTAAATCCGGTTCCAAGACAACGTGGGGAATACCGCTGGTACCCACTACACCCCCATTTGGAATGTAATCAGGACCTTTTATACAGAAATGATACACATAAAGCAGCTGTAACAGCTTGATCTTTACTGATGCAGTGTGCCTTTTCTAGGTACAGTAGCAAACATTGCATTGGACAGGCAGATAATATGAACAGTTCATTTACAACCTAGTTTTATTAGATAATTGATTAATAATTGGCTAAAGACATTCACAGAATGACAGTCCTTAAAATGCTTGGCACTTTTAAAGCGGAGTTCCACCCAAAAGGGGAAGTTCCGCTTTTAAGCACTCCTCCCCTGGGGGGGTGCAGGTGCCTAGTTTTGACAGGTACCCGCTCCCACTTCCGTTTCGGCTGCCTAGCAGAAGTTCTCCTCTCCCCTCCATCCCTGCAATCTTCTGGGACACGTCACAGGTCCCCAAAGATTGCCCGACCAATAAGGAGGCGCTGCAGGACTCGTACATGCGCAGTGCGCACCCGACTGTGAAGCCGCAAGCTGTCACAGCCGGGTGCCCACACTTGCAATGCCGGCACTGTGGAGAGGAGAGGGAGAGAAGCGAGGGTTTGGGCAGTCGCATCGCTGGACCATGGGACAGGTGAGTGTGTGTTTATTAAAAGTCAGCAGCTACACTTTTTTTAGCTGCTGACTTTGATTAAAGGGGGGGTTGTAAAGGTAAAAGTTTTTTCACCTTAATGCATTCTATGCATTAAGATGAAAAAACCTCCGACAATAACGGCCCCTCTAGTCCCCCCGTTTTACTTACCTGGCCCCTCGAAAGTCCCGCACTCACCCCCGACATCCTCTTCGCCGCTCAGCCTGGCCGTTGATTGGTTACAGTGGATGGATTGAAAGCAGCGCAGCCATTGGCTCGCGCTGCTGTCAATCACATCCAATGACGCAGAGCCCCGGGGCCGAGTGATACAGTGAGCGGCTATGGCCGCTGGCTGTATCACGGGGGCACGCCCACAAGCACTCAACACCATGTGAGGGAGCTCGCATGAAGGTGTTGAGTCCATGCGGGGGGGAGCCGAGACAGCCACCGAGGGACCCCAGAAGACCAGGTTCGGGGCCACTCTGTGCAAAACGAGCTGCACAGTGGAGGTAAGTATAACATGTTTGTTATTTAAAAAAAAAAATAGCTTTAGTGATCCTTTAAACACAAAAATTAGTGGAACTCTGCTTTAACCACTTGCCAACCAGCCGCTGTCATTATAAGGTGGCAGGTCAGCTTGTTCCCACGAATCGCCGTAGCTGTATGGTGATCCCTTTAACAGCTACAGCGGGCGCGGCGCAGAAGCCGATGCACATGGCTGGCATCCGCAGTGTCCGCCGGCCGCCCACAATCGCTCCACAGAGAGCCAAAATGGGGATTTGTCAATGTAAACAAACAGATTCCTGACAGGGGAGTACAGAGTGATTGTCTGTTCCTAATGATCGGGAACAGCGATCTCTCTGTCTTCCCAGTCAGTCCCATCCCCCACAGTTAGAAACACCTCCCAGGGAACACATTTAAACCCTTAATCGCCCCCTAGTGTAAACCCCTTCCCTGCCAATGACATTTATACAGTAATCAGTGCATTTTTATAGCACTGATCGCTATATAAATATCAATGGTCCCAAAAAAGTGTTACAGTGTCCGATCTGCCTGCCGCAATGTCACAGTCCAGCTAAAAATTGCTGATCACCGCCATTACCAGTAAAATAAAAAAACAATAAAAATGCCATAAATCGTTTCCCTATTTTGTAGACGCTATAACTTTTGTGCAAACCAATCAATATATGCTTATTGCGATTTTTTTTACCAAAAATATGTAGAAGAATACACATTGGCCTAAACTGATAAAGAAATTTGTTTTTTTTTTACATTTTTTGGGGGGATATTTATTATAGTAAAAAGTAAAAAATATTGTTTTAATTTTTTTCAAAATTCTCTGCCTTTTTTTGTTTATAGCACAAAAATTAAAAAGCGCAGAGGTGATCAAATATCACCAAAAGAAAGCTCTATTTCTGAGGAAAAAAAGGACATCAATTTTGTTTGGGTACAATGTCACACGACTGCGCAATTGTCAGTTAAAACTACGCAGTGCCATATCGCAAAAAATGGCCTAATCATTAAGGGGGCAAATCTTCCGGTCCTTAAGTGGTTAAAAGAGTTATACGGTCACAACATACACTTTCATTTTTATAACATCAGGATTGTATAAGCAATCCAATATAAGCTTACTTGAAAAATCCCCCTTCATGTTGTGCTGCCTGTGTGCTATTCACCACTTTCCACAACTCCCTTCCTCAGCTTCTCCTCTGCTGTTTACTTTCATTTTCTATGGACTACATATCCCATGGGACCTTGCTGTCTATAAGCTGTGATTCCTGTGTTCCATCAGAATAGGCGACACATCAGATTAGGTAAAGGAAGTGACGTTCCGTCAGCTGAATACTTACTGCTCATGCATTGCAGGTTTGCTTATTAGACAGTACACCTGCTGTCAAAAGGCAGCAGTTAATACACCCAGCTACGTCTTGAATTTTACAGTCATTTTAGCAATAAACTGAGCGGATAAAAAAATAAATATAGTATATTGACATCTGTGATGCTGTTTTGAATGTTACATTTTGACATACATAGTCACATAGTAGGAAGGTGGCGTAGGCCATCTTGGTACGTCCCACACTGGTCAGCGCTAAACCTTTAGGCTTTGAAAATGTAACATGAAAACAGCATGACAGATCTGAATATACTATATTGTTCTATATCCGCTCACGTTATTCATTAAATGAATGTGAAATTCACAGTCATGACTGCAGGCGCCTTATAACTGCAGTTCTTCTATCAGATTAGCAAACCCGCGCATGCGCAGTAAGTATTCAGCTGACAAAACGTCACTTCTGTTACCTAATCTGATGGGTCGCCTGAAACACCTGCAGTGACAGCACCTACTGAAACTCCTCCTCTCAGCACCTCTATAGTAGGGATGAGCTGAACACCCCCCTGTTCGGTTCGCACCAGAACATGCAAACAGGAAAAAGGTTCGTTCGAACACGCGAACACCATTCAAGTCTATGGGACACGAACATGAATAATCAAAAGTGCTAATTTTTGGGGACCTGGGTCCTGCCCCAGGGGACATGGATCAATGCAAAAAACCTTTTAAAAACGGCCGATTTTTCAGGAGCAGTGATTTTAATAATGCTTAAAGTCAAACAATAAAAGTGTAATATCCCTTTAAATTTCGTAGCTGGGGGGTGTCTATAGTATGCCTGTAAAGGGGCGCATGTTTCCCGTGTTTAGAACAGTCTGACAGCAAAATGACATTTCGAAGGAAAAAAGCCATTTAAAACTACTCGCGGCTATTGCATTGCCGGTCCAACAATACACATAGAAATTCATTGATAAAAACGGCATGGGAATTCCACACAGGGGAACCCCGAACCAAAATTAAAAAAAAAAATGATGTGGGGGTCCCCCTAAATTCCATACCAGGCCCTTCAGGTCTGGTATGGATATTAAGGGGAACCCCCGGCCAAAATTTAAAAAAAAAATGATGTGGGGGTCCCCCTAAATTCCATACCAGACCTGAAGGGTCTGGTATGGATTTTAAGGGGAACCCCTCGCCAAAAAAAAAAAAAAAAAGACGTGGGGTCCCCCCAAAAATCCACACCAGACCCTTATCCGAGCACACAACCTGGCAGGCCGCAGGAAAAGAGGGGGGATGAGAGAGCGCCCCCCCTCCTGAACCGTACCAGGCCACATGCCCTCAACATTGGGAGGGTGCTTTGGGGTAGCCCCCCAAAACACCTTGTCCCCATGTTGATGAGGACAAGGGCCTCATCCCCACAACCCTGGCCGGTGGTTGTGGGGGTCTGCAGGCGGGGGGCTTATTGGAATCTGGAAGCCCCCTTTAACAAGGGGACCCCCAGATCCCGCCTCCCCGTGTGAAATGGTAAGGGCCTACCATTTCACTAAAAAACTGTCAAAAATGTTAAAAATGACAAGAGACAGTTTTTGACAATTCCTTTATTTAAATGCTTCTTTTTTCTTCTATCTTCCTTCATCTTCTTCTTCTTCTGGTTCTTCTGGCTCTTCTGGTTCTTCCTCCGACGTTCTCGTCCAGCATCTCCTCCGCGGCGTCTTCTATCTTCTTCTCCTCGGGCCGCTCCGCACCCATGGCATGGGGGGAGGCTCCCGCTCTTCTCTTCATCTTCTTCTCTTCTTCATCTTCTTCTTCATTTTCTTCTTTTCTTCTCTTCTTCTCTTCTTCATTTTCTTCTCCGGGCCGCTCCGCATCCATGCTGGCATGGAGGGAGGCTCCCGCTGTGTGACGGCTTCTCCTCGTCTGACGGTTCTTAAATAACGGGGGGCGGGGTGACTTGACGGGACTTCCCTGTGATGTCACGGGGAATGCCACAGGGAAGTCCCGTCATGTCCTGTGCGTCAGAGGGGGGCGGGGTCACCGGGTGGCCCCGTCCCCCGTTTTTAAAGAACCGTTAGCCGAGGAGACGCCGTCACACAGCGGGAGCCTCCCTCCATCACCATGGATGCGGAGCGGCCCCGAGAAGAAGATGAAGAAGAGAAGAAAAGCAGAAAAGAAGAAGATGAAGAAGTAGATGAAGAAGAGAAGAAGATGAAGAGCGGGAGCCTCCCCCCATGCCATGGGTGCGGAGCAGCCCGAGGAGAAGAAGATAGAAGACGCTGCGGAGGAGATGCTGGACGAGAACGCCGGAGGAAGAACCAGAAGAGCCAGAAGAACCAGAAGAAGAAGAAGAAGATGAAGGAAGATAGAAGAAAGAAGAAGCATTTAAATAAGGACTTGTCAAAAACTGTCTCTTGTCATTTTTAACATTTTTGACAGTTTTTTAGTGAAATGGTAGGGGTAATTTTGTACCCCCTTACCATTTCACAGAGGGGGGGACCGGGATCTGAGGGTCCCCTTGTTAAAGGGGGCTTCCAGATTCCGATAAGCCCCCCACCCGCAGACACCCACAACCACCGGCCAGGGTTGTGGGGATGAGGCCCTTTTCCCCATCAACATGGGGACAAGGTGTTTTGGGGGGCTACCCCAAAGCACCCTCCCAATGTTGAAGGCATGTGGCCTGGTACGGTTCAGGAGGGGGTGGCGCTCTCTCCTCCCTCCCTCTTTTCCTGCGGCCTGCTAGGTTGCCTGCTCGGATAAGGGTCTGGTATGGATTTTTGGGGGGACCCCACGCCGTTTTTTTTTTTTGGTATGGGGTTCCTCTTAAAATCCATACCAGACCTAAAGGGTCTGGTATGGAATTTAGGGGGACCCCCACGTCATTTTTTTTTTAAATTTTGGCTGGGGTTCCCCTTAATATCCATACCAGACCTGAGGGCCTGGTATGGAATTTAGGGGGACCCCACGTCATTTTTTTTTTAAATTTTGGTTCGGGGTTCCCCTGTGGGGAATTCCCATGCTGTTTTTATCAATGAACTTCTATGTGTATTGTCGGACCGGCAATGCAATAGCCGCGAGTAGTTTTAAATGGCTTTTTTCCTTCGAAATGTCATTTTGCTGTCAGACTGTTCTAAACACGGAAACATGCGCCCCTTTACAGGCATACTATAGACACCCCCCAGCTACGAAATGTAAAAGGATATTACACTTTTATTGTTTGACTTTAAGCATTATTAAAATCACTGCTCCTGAAAAAACGGCCGTTTTTAAACACTTTTTATGACAATAACTTGCATATAAGCCTTTAAAATTAGCACTTTTGATTTCTCCCATAGACTTTTAAAGGGTGTTCCGCGGCATTCGAATTTGCCACGAGCACCCCAATTTGTTCGCTGTTTGGCGAACTTGCGAACAGCCAATGTTCGAGTTGAACATGAGTTCGACTTGAACTCGAAGCTCATCCCTACTCTGTAGTTCCGAACGCAGGCTCTGTGAAATGTGTGACACATCAGTGCTTACTCACAGGGCATAGCAAATACATGTTACAGAATCCAAGGAAGTAAATGGGTGAGGATCGTCACAAAGTAAGTTTACAAATTACAAGTTTGTTGACATTAATAGGAGTAGACTAGAACTAATTGAAATACTGGGCACAATTCACTAAGTGATATGTTACCGCATTCGAGTATGCGGTAGCACATTGCACAACGTTTAAAAAAAAAAAACGGTGCAATTCACGAAGAAACTCTCATTAAAAAACTCGCATGTGTTATCTATGTAGTACCCTCTACCAATATTTAGGTGCTAGTATAGGATTTTTACTAGGGAGACTGTCAGCACAAGTAATTTTAGGCAGGTCTATCCTTTGAGCTAGGTCTGTCTGTTTTGATCTGGGGGCAGGGAGTGGTTAGTGTAGCAGTGAGTGTGACCACCTGTGCTCTAGTTCTGAGGCGCCTCCCCTGCTTCCAGGGAGAATGTTCTGGAAGAGGGACAGGGCCTGGAACTGGAGTGGCAGGCAGCTCATATGGAAACCCTGACCAATCCCCAACTGGTATTGGCAGGTGGCGGGCCTCCTATATAAGCTGAGGTAACATGCCACTGGGTAGGGTTGTCGGCCGGGTGAAGTGGAGAATGGAGTACTAGACAGCAGGGAACATCACTTTTACACAGTCATTAGTGATGTCCTCATCATTACTCGGTCATTGATGAGGAACTCCTGGAGCAGAGGGGCAGGTAAACCTGTCGGAATGTACGGTCTGGTTAAGTTCTCCATCAAGGACTCGGGGCAGAGAAAGGTCAGTGAGTGTGCCACAGTGGAGGGCTGGATGTGCCAGGGGGTCTGTGAGGGAACTTCACTTTTACACAGTCATTAGTGAAGTCTTCATCATTACACGGTCATTGATGAAGAGTCCTGGATCAGAGGAGATACTGTGAGGAGTAGTGTCAAATCAATGTGGCCAGTTGGCAAAGGATTTGCAAGCTGGGCTGGCTGGGAACAGTAGTCCACCATTCAGAACAGGCTTTTAAACTATTAGGCCTCCGGGGAGAGGTACTGCAGGCCTCTGGCCTAGTAGCAGCAAGCAACCAGAGCCAGCAAGAGGAGCTATTCAGTGTGGGCTCTTTTGCTTACAGAAGAAGATGTTGCAGGAAACTAATGTACTACAGCAGGGATATGCAATTAGTGGACCTCCAGCTATTGCAAAACTACAAGTCCCATCATCCTTCTGCCTCTGGGTTTCATGCTTGTGTTTGTCAGGAGTCTTGTTATGCCTCATTGGACTTGTAGTTCTGCAACAGCTGGAGGTCCGCTAATTGCATATCCCTGTACTACAGCATAAGTTTGTGCAGGAGGAGAGGATTTTCTGGGCACTTCACCCTTACACGGTCTTGGGTGAAGTCCTTATTCTTTACACGGTAATTAATGAGGAATTTCTGGGAGCAATAGTCTGCAGGAGTTATGCAGAGGAGGAGCAATAGTATGTATGGTGATGCAGGAACAGGGCCAGATTAAGAGCATCATGGGCCTGGTGCTGAGAATTTCGGTGGGCCTTTTTATGGAAACAAAATGAAAATGCAAACAATTTTTCGCTAAAACGAATTAAATATACTCTCACCAGTAATACCAGCCGTGCAGCCTCTGAGCAGCAGCAACACCACCAATACCACCTGCTATGCGGTCTCTCACCAGCAGCAACATAGGGAGACCACATTTCCAAACTGTCATTTAGGGACATCCCCCTTTTCCCAAAAAAAAGATGAGGGTGGGGGATGTAGTCTCAGGGTTGGCAGGGAAATCGGCAGTGGAGGTGATTTGTCAGGCAAATGGCTGGTGTTAGTACTTAAAATTAATCATCCTGACACCATGCTTGATATGGTGTCAGGATGATCAAATTCCATTATTTCAGTTACTACATTGTAATATATAGTGAAATAGTTCAACTCACCATCGTGCAGAATTAGTGGGACCTGAGCTTGTCACTTGCCACCAGATGCAGCTTGTCACTTGCCACCCATAGCCTGCCACCAGATGTAGCGTATCACTTTCCACAGTTGCCTGCCGCTAGATGCAGCATGTCACTTGCCACCAGCAGCCTGCCACCAGATACAGTGTGCCACTTGCTACCCACAGCCTGCCACCAGATACAGTGTGCCACTTGCTACCCACAGCCTGCCACCAGATACAATGTGCCAATTGCCACCAGCAGCCTGCCACCAGATACAGTGTGCCACTTGCCACTAGCAGCCAGCCACCAGATACAGTGTGCCACTTGCCAACAGCAGCCTTTCACCAGATACAGTGCGCCACTTGCTACCGACAGCCTGTCACCAGATACAGTGTGCCACTTGCCACCAGCAGCCTGCCACTAGATACAGTGTGCCACTTGCCACCAGATACATTGTGCCACTTGCCACCAGCAGCCTGCCACCAGATACAGTGTGTCACTTGCCACCAGCAGCCTGTCACCAGATACATTGTGCCACTTGCCACCAGATACATTGTGCCAATTGCCACCAGATACAGTGTGCCACTTGCCACCAGCAGCCTGCCACCAGATACAGTGTGTCACTTGCCACCAGCAGCCTGCCACCAGATACATTGTGCCACTTGCCACCAGATACAGTGTGCCACTTGCCACCAGCTCCCTGCCACCAGATACAGTGTGCCACTTGCCACCAGCAGCCTTCCATCAGATACAGTGTGCCACTTGCCAACCACAGCCTACCACCAGATACAGTGTGTCACTTGCCAACCACAGCCTACCACCAGATACAGTGTGCCACTTGCCACCGGCAGCCTGCCACCAGATACAGTGCCACTTGCCACCAGCAGCCTGCCACCAGATACAGTGTGCCACTTGCCAACCACAGCCTACCACCAGATACAGTGTGTCACTTACCACCAGCAGCCTTCCACCAGATAGTGTGCCACTTGCCACCAGCAGCTTGCCACCAGATACAGTGTGCCACTTGCCACCAGCAGCCTGCCACCAGATACAGTGTGCCACTTGCCACCAGATACAGTGTGCTACTTGCCACCAGCAGCCTGCCACCAGATAGTGTGCCACTTGCCAACCACAGCCTACCACCAGATACAGTGTGCCACTTGCCACCAGCAGCCTGCTACCAGATACAGTGTGCCACTTGCCACCAGCAGCCTGCCACCAGATACAGTGTGCCACTTGCCACTAGAAGCCTGCCACCAGATACAGTGTGCCACTTGCCACCAGCAGCCTGCCACCAGATACAGTGTGCCACTTGCCAACCACAGCCTACCACCAGATACAGTGTGCCACTTGCCACCAGCAGCCTGCCACCAGATACAGTGTGCCACTTGCCACCAGCAGCCTGTCACCAGATACAGTGTGCCACTTGCCAACCACAGCCTACCACCAGATATAGTGTGTCACTTACCACCAGCAGCCTTCCACCAGATAGTGTGCCACTTTCCACCAGCAGCTTGCCACCAGATACAGTGTGCCACTTGCCACCAGCAGCCTGCCACCAGATACAGTGTGCCACTTGCCACCAGATACAGTGTGCCACTTGCCACCAGCAGCCTGCCACCAGATACAGTGTGCCACTTGCCACCAGCAGCCTTTCACCAGATACAGTGTGCCACTTGCCACCAGATACAGTGTGCCACTTGCCACCAGCAGCCTGCCACCAGATACAGTGTGCCACTTGCCACCAGCAGCCTGCCACCAGATACAGTGTGCCACTTGCCAACCACAGCCTACCACCAGATACAGTGTGTCACTTACCACCAGCAGCCTTCCACCAGATAGTGTGCCACTTGCCACCAGCAGCTTGCCACCAGATACAGTGTGCCACTTGCCACCAGCAGCCTGCCACCAGATACAGTGTGCCACTTGCCACCAGATACAGTGTGCTACTTGCCACCAGCAGCCTGCCACCAGATAGTGTGCCACTTGCCAACCACAGCCTACCACCAGATACAGTGTGCCACTTGCCACCAGCAGCCTGCCACCAGATACAGTGTGCCACTTGCCACCAGCAGCCTGCCACCAGATACAGTGTGCCACTTGCCACTAGAAGCCTGCCACCAGATACAGTGTGCCACTTGCCACCAGCAGCCTGCCACCAGATACAGTGTGCCACTTGCCAACCACAGCCTACCACCAGATACAGTGTGCCACTTGCCACCAGCAGCCTGCCACCAGATACAGTGTGCCACTTGCCAACCACAGCCTACCACCAGATACAGTGTGTCACTTACCACCAGCAGCCTTCCACCAGATAGTGTGCCACTTGCCACCAGCAGCTTGCCACCAGATACAGTGTGCCACTTGCCACCAGCAGCCTGCCACTTCCTCCAGGACTCTTCCAGGATGGGTAGAAGGGACAGGACCTGCATAGTCAAACAAATCCCTGAAGCCCCCACCCCTCCTCATCTGGGATGGTATGGCTGTGTGTAAAATGAATGCCAGGAGTATTGATCAGACCAAGTTCTATAGAGGGGGGTGTGTACAGCCTTTGGGCTCACACTGTATCTGCAGTTTAGAAATCAATAGGACTGTGGGTAAAACGCAGGAAAACTGCGGATACACCAGCAATGGGCCAAAACACAGCAAAGCAGTGTGAACATACCTAAAAGCACAAGGAGCCGAGTCTACATATTGACTGCAGTTATAACAGCCATTGCTGAAGATAAAGGTAAAAGAGGGGGAGAGAAGGGAGATAAGAGTCCAGTCACTGAGCTCACACTTGGATGGGAAGCTCATCACTCACATATCTGTTCACCTTCTATCTGCCGGCTGCTCTGTTCATAATTTCTCCGCCCACACGGCTCCTTCACTGCACACAGAGAGAAAGGGGAGAGAGGGGAGGGGGAGGGCAGAGCCATTTGTGTAGGCTGGGGTTTGCACAGAGTACTGGAGAGGTTCGGGTCAATGGAGAAGCTGTTTTCCTGGTCTTCCCCAGAGGAGGGCTCCAGTGAGGAGGAGTGGGAGACCGGAGATTCCCCAGCCGTAGATACCCCATCCGAAACAATGAAGGAACCACAGTCCCTAGCATTGACCTCAGTACAAGCCAGCAGACTTTTCATCAATCAGCCATCCACTACCCAGACCAGGGCACCCACATACAGGCAATGGGTCATCAAGGCCCCAGATGCCTGCGTCCTGCCTGGAAAAGGAAAACCCAAACAGTTACCCTGACTCTCACATTTCCAGCAGGAGGTTCGAAGGAGGGTTGCCTTGGAGTGGGGCTTAGACTATCCCTATGTCCCAGCCCAAACCATGGACGTCATTGAAGACTCACAGGGACAGTGAGAGGATGACTGGGTTTGGGACTTCTTGCATGTGCCCAATTCACTCTGGGTACCAGAAAGTGATGTCTGGGCCCCGGTTTATAGATATCCAGCAAGAATGGAAATTGGGCCGTGCCATACACCAAGACCGAATCCTGGTTGTAAAGGAGGGTCGGCCTACCAGGAGCCACTCGGTCTCCGTCAGAGTAGAAGGGGATAGCCGGAAGAGGTTGCCGGATCCACGTGTTTATATGTAGGAGGACTGCTGTGCTGTGCAGCCCATATAAAACCGGCCACAAGGACTGCGAGGACAGGGCAGGGCCTGTGTGTTTTTTCTTCTCTGATAAATCTCTTACAGGGATAGCCTTTGCCCGCCACCCAGGGTGCCTGATGGAAGGACAAGTGTATCACGGACACTAGGGTGCACTGTCCCTGCCAAACCTTTTGCTTCCTAACTTTCGGGAGGGGCCCCTCCACCCAGGAGCAATTAGAAGGTTTTTTTATTGCCCACCGGCATGTCTGTTTGGATTGTGCTCACCAGGAGGTCCCCTTAGATCCCTTCTGAGGGAGTGACAGAGAAACAGGGAAAAACATGCCACCTTTTGTAAATTTTTTCAGAATGTGTTTCTTCTTTTCACCACGTCGAGGATCGTAACCTATTCTGCCTGGTGAACTACTTGTAAAGATAGTTGTATAGATAGATTGTATGTTGTTTTTGTCTTCTTTTAGGAAAGCCAGGGATGTGACGGCTGTCCATCTCCACCGCGGGAACAGATGAAGACCTGTGACAGGCAGAGTATTACTCCTAAGGGAACGGTGCTCTACTTTTCACTTGTATGTATCTAGCTGCAGGGACTTATAGTTAGGATGTGTATAAAATGTGCAAAGTAAATATATGATCAGAGTGTATATATTATATTTTTGTACTTTTATACAAAACCCCTGGCCAAGTTTTCACCCTTTCCCCCATCCAAATAATTTATATGGGATGCCTTTACTCCTGGGCCCAGGAGGTATTTTTGAAATTTATTTTCCACAGCTGAGATTTTTGGTGGGGGTGAATGTAGCACCCTCCACTAATAGGTAGGTGCTAGTATAGGAATTTTACTAGGGAGACTGTCAGCACAGATAAATTTAGGCAGGCCTATGCTTTGAGCTAGGCCTGTCTGTTTTGATCTGGGAGCAGGGAGTGGTTAGTGTAGCAGTGGGTATGACCACCTGTGCTTTAGTTCTGAGGCGCCTCCCCTGCTTCCTAGTTCTAGAAGAGGGGCAGGGCCTGGAACTGGAGTGGCAGGCAGCTCACGTGGGAGCCCTGACCAATCCCCAACTGCTATTGGCAGGGGGCAGGCCTCCTATATAAGCTGAGGTAACATGCCACTGGGGAGAGTTGTCAGCCGGGTGAAGTGGAGAATGGAGTACTAGACAGCAATGGCGACCCTAGGGGGGGGCAGAGGGGGCCCTGACCCCCCCAAGATTATGCTGTGCCCCACCATGTGCCCCCCAACAAAAAAAAATTTTTTTTTTTTTTTTTTTTACAAAAAGGCAATTTCTTTTTGTTTGTATTCATATCGGATGTGCCGCATCTTACTCGGGCCACCGCTGGGGTAACACAGTCTCTATTGAGAGGGAGAACGTCCCCAGTCAGCTCCTGCGGGTGATTCCTCCCCCCTCCCTCTGCTCGCTGACACTGCATAATGCAAGCGCTCACACAACCACGGCCGCCCGATCTGCTCCTTCCCCTGCATCCTCATTGGCAGGGAGAAGAGCGAGTTGCAGGAAGGACTCCACCAGGACTCTCAGTTACTGAAAAAACAGACTGATTTCTCCCGTCCTTAGGACATGAGAACGAGCCTGTAAATTCCAAGAAATGCCAGACCAGTGCTGTCAATAGCAGGGGCAGGACAGCAAGAGGAGGCTGGGGAACCCCACAGTGACAGAACACCAGGGCCCAATGGCAAGACAACCTTTGCAACCCTGATAGTTCTCCCACTGCTTTGGACCCTTATATTTTCTTGGTATGCTGGTGACATATATCTCTTGTTCTCTGTCACCCTGGGGGGGCCCCAGTAGGAAGGGAGCTCACTGCAGAACATGTGAAAGGGCCGTTGTGGGATCGTAGTAAAGGGGTAAAGGGCCCCAGGATAGATTATATATATATATATATTTGCATTTTATATTGCCCCCCTATTTTTGTCCCTGTCCCTCCATGTGCCCCCCCTAAATATGAAAGCTGGAGACGCCACTGCTAGACAGCAGCAGGAGGGGGCGCTGATCTCAGGGGGGAGTGCGCCGATCGCAGGCGGAGGCCCGGGGAGAGCTGTGAGGGAACATCATGTTTACACGGTCATTAGAGATGTCCTCATCATTGCACGGTCATTGATGAGGAACTCCTGGAGCAGAGGGGCAGCTGAAGCTGTCGGAACGTACGGTCCGGCTAAGTTCTCCATCAAGGCCTCGGGGCAGAGAAAGGTCAGTGAGTGTACCACAGTGGAGGGCTGGATGTGCCAGGGGGTCTGTGAGGGAACTTCACTTCTACACAGTCATTAGTGAAGTCCTCATCATTACACGGTCATTGATGAGGAGTCCTGGATCAGAGGAGAGACTGTGGGGAGTAGTGTCAAATCGATGTGGCTGGTTGGCACAGGATTTGCAAGCTGGGCTGGCTGAACAGTAGCAAGTTGGGTGGCTGAACAGTAGCAGTAGCTTCTGCGGGAAACCTGGATCCTCCGGAGCGCGGACACCCGCGGCCCTTCCTGATCGGGGTGAGCGGGGGCACGGCCAGTGGAAAGAGCCATATGCGGGGAGATCCATTGTTATATTTGGAGAAGATACGCCTTCAGGAACCCCCTCTGATCCCTTCAGGCTGTCAAGGTCTTCCCACTATTGCTAGTGAGCATTAAAAGCCGGTTTGACCCTCACAGTATACACTGTTTTGGGTTCAAACCCTCCGGTAAGCCTCCATCTTTACCATCTGAGTGAATTGCACGTTTGTGAAGACACTGTGGTGTGATGTTTTAGAGCTGGTCCATTCATGCACTATCCAACATAGATATGTGGGACTTTTAAGGACTAGCTGTACATCATCATTTCTTAGACTTTATGGCTTATGCCGGTGAAGGTGCTTTACACATCACTTCTAAGTGGTGACCTATTCAGTTTCTAACTCACGGACTTTTTTATTTAAATCATATTTGTATTTATTCAAGTTTTCTAATGTGAGACATTTATCTGTGTTCTGGTCACATTGTATGTAGGGCATTGGCTCTTCACCTCATCAGTTTGAAGGTGCCTCTTCCATTTAGCGCTACACGTTTTTGGTTTATATTCACTGTTCAGAACAGGCTGTTAAACTACTAGGCCTCTGGGGAGAGGTACTGCAGGCCTCTGGCCTAGTAGCAGCAAGCAACCAGAGCCAGCAAGAGGAGCTATTCAGAGTGGGTTCTTTTGCTTACAGAAGAAGATGTTACACAACTAATGTACTACAGCATAAGTTTGTGCAGGAGGAGAGGATTTTCTGGGAACTTTACCCTTACAAAGTCTTGGGTGAAGTCCTTATTCTTTACATGGTAATTAATGAGGAATTCCTGGGAGCAATAGTCTGCAGGAGTTATGCAGAGGAGGAGCAATAGTCTGCATGGTGGTGCAGGAAGAGGACTGTAGTTATTAAACACGTGCATCATTCCTTCAGACTCAACCTATGTGCTAATCTATACAATCTCTACATGTGATGGCAAAGTGATCTATTCTATGGGCATCTCATATAGCCTTTTCCCAAATCACGTTGTACCCCCAATAAACAAAAACAAAACAAAGCAAATGACTGATCATTGTCTCTGAGGTGACATATGGGAGTCTGGCAGTGGTGTGACATGGTGGATGTTTGTTACTAGTGGCAACTACACCGCTACATCTATTCAAAAATACTGCATGACAATGTGCTGTAAGTTATTGCAAGCATCTCGTTTTTTTAAAGGGCAAGAACATAAGCTTAAAAAAAAGGATGAAACATGTAGGTGTCTTATCTATCAGCCAACCTGCGGATATATTTTGAGCTTCGAAATTTTCATAGATTAGGGATTGGCGTAATATGTGTGCATCATGCACAGATCCCGAAAATCCTGTGACCACATTCCAGATGATCAGATTGGCATCACAAACCACCTGGATGGTTAAGGAGTGGTGACCCTTCCTTTCCCTGTATATGTGCTCCTTAAATGATGCTGCAAAAAAGGCAACATGGGAAAAATCAATTGCACCAAGCACATTGGGTATTTGGCAATACTGTAAAAATCTTTTTTTATTTCATCCCACTCCTGGCAAGATTCAAGGAAAAAGATGTATTTTGGTGCTATTGCACGGAATCTAATTACAACTTGGGTGAAGGGACGGGAAAAATAGGACTGGGAAATTTCCACAATCTCCCCTGCGACCATCTGGTATGACTCCTTTCCAAACAAATGTAACTTGGTCATGGCTGGTATGTCATGACTTCTCTGTGTAGAGGGCTCAAGGTACCCAATCATTTGATATACACCTCCATTATCAGTTGCTTGGATAACCTTAACTTCTGCAGAGTCTTAACGTCAGAGAATTGGTCCAGATGTGTGCGCTCCTTGAAGGTTCTACCTTTTAAAAGGACCACTTGACATCTTCTACTCCTGCTTCTGTATTAACTTAAATTCCAGTAGACTAGATACAAAGGACTCAATTTCAATAAGATATCCTCAGACAGCCTCTAGATAACATTCCTCACTCCTCTTACACTTTACACACCTCCATAGTTATCGTAAGCTCGGAGCATTACCACATGCACTTACTTATTTATTTTCTTTAGTGAATTGACTTTAATGCCTTTTTTTATGCATTATTTACCGAACGTGAAATCTATGGGACAAAAAAACCTGCTGCACTGCACCTGAAGAAGGACCTGCACCTTTTTACAAAATGCACCGCACTGTGCTGCATTGATGTGAACAAGCACCATAGATAATAGTGTGATTTCCATTGTCATGCATGCCAATGCGACAGCAAACACAGGAAAAAAACACATTAGTGTGAATAGGGACATTTTGTATGTCAGGTTTTATAGCAGTTTTTGCCTACATTAGGACGGCTTTTCTTGCTTCTTGCTGTGGTGACACAATATTTTAGCAAATCTGTTATACTATGGTCATTTCAGCTTTGCATGAGTTCCAGAAGTACCCACAATTAGGGTAAAACACCAGTGTTTAGTAATTGTTTATACAGTATCTCACAAAAGTGAGTACACCCCTCACATTTTTGTAAATATTTTATTATATCTTTTCAGGTGACAACACTGAAGAAATTACACTTTGCTACAATGTAAAGTAGAGAGTGTACAACTGTCAGGGCTGGTTCAGACCTTCCTTCACTGAGCTGGCCGCTCAGCTGTCGGCTAATTGCCAGGTCTCATCTCTCTCCACAGTTAACCAGCTGTTGTGGATCTGCTCGTCAGTCCTGCCTACTTAAAGATCCCAGCTCACTTTATTTCTGCCTTCGCCTTGGTCACATCATAAGAAACCATCTCCTACTTTCCTGTTTAAAGACTGGCTTTGCTGACATCCCTTCTGGCTCCTTATCCTGCTTGCTGTTCCTCTACTTGGATCCCTGACTTCTGGCCTGGCTGATTACCCGATCTGGTTACTGAACTCTGGCTTGGCTGATTAACCGATCTGGTTACTGAACTCTGGCTTGGCTGACTACCCGATTTGGTTACTGGACTCTGGCTATGCTTTGACTACGCTTACTCTTTTTACCTTTTTATTTTTATTAATAAACAAGTGTGATTTTACTGTACTTCTGTCTCGGTCTAGTTCATGGTTTCTGACAGTAGACGAAGCCCATGAATTCAGAAGATACAGTCAATCCACTAGTTGGTAATATTTTTTCCAGATTAGATGAGCAAGATCACTGCATGAATCAGTTTGCCATGGCGTTACTAACGCTCCTGAGTCGCACGGCTCACCTGGAATCCCCCACTGTGGCTGCTCCGGTACAACCTGAGTTGCAGGTCGTCCCTGCTGCCGTGCCAGTCTCTGTGCAGGCACCAGCCTTGAGTATTACCTCTATAAGAAGTATGTCTGGTTCCGCCCTGCTTCCCCAGGGATTTGGGGGCGATCCAATTCAATGCAGAGGGTTTCTCAACCAAGTTGAGATATACTTTGAGATGCTGCCCCAGGCGTTTCCCACGGACAGAAGCAAAGTAGGGTTCGTGATATCTTTGCTTTCCGAGAGAGCCTTGGCATGGGCTAACCCTCTATGGGAGATGCAAAAACCTGTTGTCTTGAGTTACCCTGAGTTTGTGGCCTCCTTTAAAAGGGTATTTGATGTTCCCGCACGCTCCGCTTCTGCTGCCAAGTGCCTTGCGCCCATCGAACAGAGTACGAGAACTGTTGCCGACTACGCCATTGAGTTCCGTATTCTGGCAGCAGAGGTTGCTTGAAACAATGAGGCCCTCGTGGCTGCTTTTTCTCATGGTCTCTCGGATTCCATCAAGGATGAGATAGCAGCCCGAGATATACCCACTGAGCTGGAGAGCTTGATCTCGTTTGCCATCCTCATGGACTCCAGACACAGAGAAAGACTTTCTTTTAAGGAACGCTTTCGGAAGCCTCCTGTACATTTGCCTCCAAGCTTTGCAGTCCCACCTGTGCCTCCCCCACCTCCCATGCCTCCTGGTACCGAGTCGGTCAGTGAAGATGAACCCATGCACTTGGGCTTCACGCGTCTCTCTGCGGATGAGAGAGCCTTTAGGAGGAGGGGGAGATTGTGCCTTTATTGTAGCCAGGCAGGTCACTTTTTGAAGTCTTGTCCTACCCGTCCTGGGAACACCCAAACCTTGAGGTCCTGTCATGGACAGACCTTAGGTGGTGTTGTGTCGTTCCCAGTTTTCCAGAAGGATAAGCCCCTGGTTTCAGTCACCCTTTCTTGGGCTAAGTCGTCTATTGAGATACAGGCTCTAATTGATTCTGGGGCTGCAGGCCTGTTCATTGATGCTGCCTTTGTATCAAAGCATTCGATTCCACTGCAGCTGCTTGACACTCCACTTGCCATTGAGGCTCTTGATGGGAGACCTCTACAGCCTGCCCATGTGACTCATGAGATGGTTCCATTTTCCATGGCTGTAGGGGCTCTTCACCATGAGATAATTCAATTCCAAGTGATTTCCTCTCATAAAGTTTCTGCTGGTTATTGGTTATCCTTGGTTACAGAGGCACAACCCCTCTTTTGATTGGCTCCGTGATGAAGTTCTCTCCTGGTCACCACAATGCAGTGAAACACGCTTCTGGAAGGTAGCCAAGGTCCTGTGTACCTCTTCACTCTCCTCCCTGCCAGAAGAGTACCGTAATTTTAGTGATGTCTTTGACAAAGGTCAAGCCGGTAGTTTGCCTCCACACCGGCCGTATGATTGCGCAATTGACCTTCAACCTGGTGCCACTCCCCCTCATGGCCGGGTTTACCCTTTGCCGGTCTTGGAGGATAAAGCCATGGAGGAGTATGTTGCAGACGCACTTTCTCGGGGGTTAAATCCGGAAATCCTCATCTCCTGCTGGTGCTGGTTTCTTCTTTGTGAAAAAGAGGAGCGGTGAACTGAGACCTTGTATTGATTATAGGGGTCTCAATCGTTTCACGATTAAGAATGCCTACCCGATCCCGTTGATTACAGTTATTTGACCGCCTCAAGGGAGCAACGGTTTTCACTAAGCTTGATATGAGAGGGGCTTACAATCTCATGAGGATTAAGGAAGGCAACAAGTGGAAAACTGTGTTTAATACCAGAACAGGCCATTATGAGTATCTCGTAATGCCTTTTTCCTTTGTAACGCCCCGTCAGTTTTCCAGAAATTTATTAAATATGTCCTCTGAGATTTGTTGCAGTTATGTGTTGCAGTTATGTGTGGCGATATCTCAATGATATCATCATATTTTCCATGTCACTGGAGAGCCACCACACAGATGTCTGTAGTGTGCTTCAGAAATTGAGAACAATCTCTATTGTAAACTGGAGAAGTGTGAGTTCCATCGGGAACATGTTAGATTCCATGTCATTTCCACTGCTGGTTTTTCGATGGACCCAGAGAAACTTTCCGCAGTCCTACAGTGGCCTCGACCCATGGGGTTATGTCCTCTGCAGCGTTTCCTGGGTTTTGCCAACTATTATCGGAAGTTTATTCATAACTTCTCGTCTCTGGTCAAGCCCCTGACCGATATGACCAGAAAGAACGGTAACCCACAGAGTTGGTCTCCGGAGTCCATTAACCACTTGCCGAACGCCTAACGCAGATATACTGCTGCAGAATGGCACGGGCAGGCAAAATCACGTACCTGGTGCCCGAGGCGGTCAGCTTCATTAGGGGAGCGATCCAGGCTGAGGGGGAGGCCACTCATTCGTGGCCACCCCCTCGCGATCGCTCCCCATTCACTGGCCAACCCAGCATTCAGGTGGAAACAGTTGATTTTACGTCATTGGATTTTTATTCGCTGTTTTTCACCGAAGATCTCTATAGATCTTTTGTGGACCAAAGCAATTTGTACGCTCGTCAACACATCGCCACTATTCCCCAGTACTCCCTTGCCAGAGATTGGAAACCAATTACGGTTTCCGAATTTAAGATCTTTCTGGGCCTTTCCCTCCCCATGGGCATAACCAAAAAGAGTGAGTTGCGGTCATATTGGTCCACTGACCGAATTCACCATATGTCCGTGTTCTCTGCTTCCATGGCCAGGGCATGATATGAGCAGATTTTGCGGTTCATGCACTTCAACAACAATGAACTCTGTCGTCCTCGTGGAGACCCTGAATACGATTGGCTCTACAAAATTCGGCCCCTAGTAAACCACTTCAACCAACGTTTTGCAGACTTGTTTACTCCCCATCAAGTTGTCTGTGTTGATGAGTCCCTAAGTTTTCTGGCCACTTGTCATTCAAACAGTACCTTCCCAGCAAGAGTGCCAGATACGGGGTCAAGATGTATAAGCTCTGTGACAGGGCCACAGGCTATACATGTAGTTTTATGGTTTACGAGAGCAAAGATAGTCACGTAGAGTCGACAAACTGCCCTGACTATATAGGAAGCGCTGGCAAGATTGTGTGGGACTTGGTGTCACCCTTATTCGGAAAGGGGTACCACTTGTACGTGGACAATTATTACACGAGCATGCCAACTTTTTAGTCACCTTTTTGATCATCAGATTGGAGCATGTGGCACCGTGCGAACTAAGCGCCGGAGCTTTCCCCAGCGGCTTGTAGATTACTGTCTTAGGCTGAGGGAGAAAGCCTGCTTGCAGTGTAATAATTTGCTCGCTATGAAGTGGAGGGATAATAAGAATGTTTTCGTTCTTACCTCCCTTCATGCAGACACGACGGTCCAAATTACTACGGCGACTGGTGTTGTGGAGAAACCCCTCTGTGTCCACGAATATAACCTTAACATGGGAGGGGTGGACCTCAGCGACCAGTTGTTGGCGCCGTACCTAGTTGCCCGTAAGGCCAGACTCTGGTACAAAAAAGTGTCTGTTTATTTATTTCAATTGACTTTGCTGAACACTTATGTGCTATACAGAGCTTCAGGACTGGATCCTTCCTTAAATTCCAGGAAGAGATCGTCAGAGCCCTTCTGTTTCCAGACGGTGCTCCACCTAACCTTCCCCAACCAAATGCAGTAAGCCGGCTGCATGAGAAGCATTTTCTTTATGTCCTCCCGAGTACCCCTACCCAACGAGCCCCTCAAAAAGATGTCGTGTCTGCAGCAAGCGCGGATATAGGCATGACACCCGGTATTATTGTCCCTCCTGTCCTGACAATCCTGGTCTTTGCATTGGTGAATATTTTGAACGCTACCATACACTAGTTGAGTATTAGCGTAGGGTACAGCACTGCACAGACTAGGACACACGTTCACAGGGTCTCCCAAGATGCCAAGTTGTCGTTTTATTGTTCTCTCTCTGTTCTCTCTCTTTTGTTCTGCTCTTTTTTACTGTATTCTATTCTGCAATGTTTTATTGTTATTATGTTTTTATCATGTTTGCTTTATAGGTATGACATTTTTTTTATACTTTACTGTTTACTGTGTTTTATTGTTAACCATTTTTTTGTTTTCAGGTACGCCATTCAGCTGCAGAGCAGATTTATATATCTTGACAGCAACAGCGTTTGCTCCCACAATACATAATTCCGCGACTCCAGCGCTGTCGGAGGCGATTTCACCACCACTGTTACATACTTCAGCATATATGCCGAAGCGTGGGGCAGCAGTGGGTGGAGGAGCGATTTGCTCCTACCTTTTGCGGGAGGATGCCCCCATGATTCGGCATATATATATTTTAGGCACAGGTTGCGTTAAATGTTTTATTTTTTACTATGTTTTTTTTGTATTTGCTTTGCAGGTATGGTAAGTCTTACTGCTATACTGTAATGTTACTTTGTTTTATTGTTAACCATCATTTGCTTAGCAGGTACGCCATTCAGTTGCAGCTCGGATTTATTTATCTTTACAGCAACGTTTGCTCCCACGATACATAAAGCCGTGACTCCAGCGCTGTGGGAGGTGATTTCACCACCACAGTTACATACTTCAGCATATATGCTGAAGCGGGGGGGCAGCAGTTGGTGGAGGAGCGATTTTCTCTAATGGTGGGCATACCCACTGATCAATATCTTTTTTTCGTGCAGCCCACAGGCTGCATGAAAAAAAAGTTTACAATATATGCCTAACAAAGACCGGCAATGTACTGGTATGTTGCTGGACTTTGAGTGGTTATACCAGAATGATGCCTGCAGGTTTAGGTATCATCTTGGTATCATTCTTTTCAGCCAGCGGTCGGCTTTCATGTAAAAGCAATCCTAGTGGCTAATTAGCCACTAGACTGCTTTTACAAGCAGTGGAAGGGAATGCCCCCCCCGTCTTCCATGTTTTTCTCTGGCGCTCCTGTCCCAACAGGGAACCTGAGAATGTAGCCGGTGATTCAGCCAACTGACCATAGAGCTGATCAGAGACCAGAATGGCTCCAAACATCTCTATGGCCTAAGAAACCGGAAGCTACCAGCATTTCATGACTTAGATTTCGCCGGATGTAAACAGCGCCATAGGGAAATTAGGAAAGCATTTTATCACACCGATCTAGGTGTGGTCAGATGCTTTGAGGGCAGAGGAGAGATCTAGGGTCTAATAGACCCCAATTTTTTCAAAAAAGAGTACCTGTCAGTACCTACTGCTATCATAGGGGATATTTACATTCCCTGAGATAACAATAAAAATGATTTTAAAAAAAATGAAAGGAACAGTTTAAAAATAAGATAAAAAAGCAAAAAAAATAATAAAGAAAAAAAAAAAAAAAAGCACCCCTGTCCCCCCCTGCTCTCGCGCAAAGGCGAACGCAAGCGTCGGTCTGGCGTCAAATGTAAACAGCAATTGCACCATGCATGTGAGGTATCACCGCGAAGGTCAGATTGAGGGCAGTCATTTTAGCAGTAGACTTCCTCTGTAAAGCTAAAGTGATAACCTGTAAAGGCTTTTAAAGGCTTTTAAAAATGTATTTAGTTTGTCGCCACTGCACGTTTGTGCGCAATTTTAAAGCATGTCATGTTTGGTATCCATGTACTCTTCCTAAGATCATCTTTTTTATTTCATCAAACATTTGGGCAATATAGTGTGTTTTAGTGCATTAAAATTTAAAAAAGTGTGTTTTTTCCCCAAAAAATGCGTTTGAAAAATCGCTGCGCAAATATTGTATGAAAAAAAAAATGAAACACCCACCATTTTAATCTGTAGGGCATTTGCTTTAAAAAAATATATAATGTTTGGGGGTTCAAAGTAATTTTCTTGCAAAAAAAAATAATTTTTTCATGTAAACAAAAAGTGTCAGAAAGGGCTTTGTCTTCAAGTGGTTAGAAGAGTGGGTGGTGTGTGACATAAGCTTCGAAATGTTGTGCATAAAATGCCAGGACAGTTCAACACCCCCCAAATTACCCCATTTTGGAAAGTAGACACCCCAAGCTATTTGCTGAGAGACATGTCAAGTCCATGGAATATTTTATATTGTGACACAAGTTGCGGGAAAAAGACAAATTTTTTTTTTGCACAAAGTTGTCACTAAATGATATATTGCTTAAACATGCCATGGTAATATGTGAAATTACACCCCAAAATACATTCTGTTGCTTCTCCTGAGTACAGGGATACCACATGTGTGAGACTTTTTGGGAGCCTAGCCGCGTATGGGACCCCGAAAACCAAGCACCGCCTTCAGGCGTTCACAGTTTCGGAGGCCATGGAATGCCCAGGTGGCACAAAACCCCCCAAATGACCCTATTTTGGAAAGTAGACACCCCAAGCTATTTGCTGAGAGGTATAGTGAGTATTTTGCAGACCTCACTTTTTGTCACAAAGTTTTGAAAATTGAAAAAAGAAAAAAAACATTTTTTCTTGTCTTTCTTCATTTTCAAAAACAAATGAGAGCTGCAAAATTCTCACATGCCTCTCAGCAAATATCTTGGGGTGTCCACTTTCCAAAATGGGGTCATTTGGGGGGGTTTGTGCTATCTTGGCATTTTATGACCTTCAAAACTGATAGGTAGTGAGGAGTGAATCAAAAATTTACGCCCTTAGAAATCCTGAAGGCGGTGATTGGTTTTCGGGGCCCCGTATGCAGCTAGGCTCCCAAAAAGTCCCACACATGTGGTATCCCCATACTCAGGAGAAGCAGCAGAATGTATTTTGGGGTGTAATTCCACATATGCCCATGGCATGTTTGAGAAATATATCATTTAGTGACAACTTTGTGCAAAAAAAAATAAATGTTGTCACTTTCCCGCAACTTGTGTCAAAATATAAAATATTCCATGGACTCAACATGCCTCTCAGCAAATAGCTTGGGGTGTCTACTTTCCAAAATGGGGTCATTTGGGGGGGAGGGGTTGTGCCATCTTGGCATTTTATGGCCTTCAAAACTGTGATAGGTAGTCAGGAGTGAAATCAAAAATTTACGCCCTTAGAAATCCTGAAGGCGGTGCTTGGTTTCGGGGCCCCATACGCAGCGAGGCTCCAAAAAAGTCCCACACATGTGGTATCCCCATACTCAGGAGAAGCAGTAGAATGTATTTTGGGGTGTAATTCCACATATGCCCGTGGCACTTTGAGCAATATATCATTTAGTGACAACTTTTTGTAAATTTTTCTTTTTTTTTTTTTTGTCATTATTCAATCACTTGGGACAAAAAAAATAATATTCAATGGGCTCAACATGCCTCTCAGCAATTTCCTTGGGGTGTCTACTTTCCAAAATGGGGTCATTTGGGGGGGTTTGTACTGCCCTGCCATTTTAGCACCTCAAGAAATGACATAGGCAGTCATAAACTAAAAGCTGTGTAAATTCCAGAAAATGTACCCTAGTTTGTAGACACTATAACTTTTGCGCAAACCAATAAATATACGCTAATTGACATTGTTTTTACCAAAGACATGTAGCCGAATACATTTTGGCCTAAATGTATGACTAAAATTGAGTTTATTGGATTTTTTTTATAACAAAAAGTAGAAAATATAATTTTTTTCCAAAATTTCCGTTTTTTTCCGTTTATAGCGCAAAAAATAAAAACCGCAGAGGTGATCAAATACCTTCAAAAGAAAGCTCTATTTGTGCGAAGAAAAGGACGCAAATTTCGTTTGGGTACAGCATTGCATGACTGCGCAATTAGCAGTTAAAGCGACGCAGTGCCAAATTGTAAAAAGTGCTCTGGTCAGGAAGGGGGTAAATCCTTCCGGGGCTGAAGTGGTTAAGGCCTTTGAAAGTCTCAAGGCTGCCTTTGTTTCTGCTCCTGCGTTGGCACATCCTGATCCTATGTTACCTTTTATTCTTGAGGTTGATGGTTCTGAGGCTGGTGTTGGCTCCCTTCTGTCTCAACGTCCTACCTCTGAGAGTGCCATGCATCCTTGTGGCTACTTTTCAAAGAAAAGTCCTGAAAGAATGGAGACATCTCCTCGAAGGTAACATTATGCTGGTTCTTATTCTTACTGACCATAAGAATCTCACATTCTTGTCTGAGGCTAAACGCCTCTCTCCCAGAAGGGCACGATGGGCTCTTTTCTTGTCAAGTTTCAATTACATTGTCTCATTCTTACCCGGTACTAAGAATGTAAGGGCTGATGCCTTGTCACAGCAATTTTTCTCCACTTCCAAGTTGGAGTTGGTTCTGGTTCCTATGATTCCTCCTGATCGTATTCTGGCTACGGTTCGCACCAGTCTTACTTCTCTTTTGGGTGACAAAATTCTTGCTGCTCAGGTCGATGCTCCTCCTGAGAAACCTTGTGACCGCTGCTTTGTCCCAGAGTGTCTCCATACTGCCGTGCTCCAGACTTACCATTCTCCCAAGGCAGCTGGCCACCCTGGTAAGAATCAACTCGTCTGGGCCATTTCCCAACAATTCTGGTGGCCTAGTCTACGTGTTGATGTAGCTGCCTTCGTAGCTGCCTGTTCCGTGTGTGCTCAGAGTAAGACTCCACAATACCTTCCAGTGGGCCTCCTACAACCCATACCCAATGGAGAGAGGCCCTGGACCACCTGTCTATGGATTTCATTGTGGAGTTGCCCAACTCCCAAGGCAACACAGTTATCCTTATGGTGGTTGACCAGTTGTCAAAGATGTGTCATTGTTTTCCACTTAAGAAGTTGCCCACTTCTAAGGAACTGGCTTCCATTTTTGCTCGGGAGATCTTTCGCTTACATGGGCTACCCAAGGTGATTGTCTCGGACAGGGGTAGTCAGTTTGTGTCCCGGTTCTGGTGAGCCTTTTGTGCACAGCTGGGAATTCGGCTTAAAACTAAAGAGGATCTTGAGAGCCACAACAGTCCTGTGCCAAATGTATGCCAATATCCAGCTGCAAGTGCAGATCACGTTTCATATACCGTGCAAACTACTACTGATAGAAAATATGCGCTGCGCTAGAGTGAACACAATAATTCTAGAATATGAGATGTGTAAATAGGCACTTATACTGTGAAGAATTGCCAATAAATTGCCAATAAATAATACAATTGCAAATCTTATATATAACGTGAAAATAAAATAAATTAACCAAGTAAGAGTGAATTCATATAGATCCAGCGTATAAAGTGCAATGTGCATATACAAAATATTAAATATTAAATCAAAACAAAATATCAGAGAAAACAGAAAGATTTCTGATCCCAGCGCTCAAAATGGATGGATAATATGTTTTTTTATACACTGCAAGCTGCTATTATAAAAAACAAAACGATGTATGCAATAAAATATATATACCTCCCCAAATGAGAAAGTATTAACAGCGCTTCATATAAATGGAAGAATCCACAAGTGTAATAATTCATATAGTGCAAATACAATTAAATGTTATTGATGGAGGAACTTAGTCCATAAGATCTATAGAGCCTGGATCAGGCTAAACCGGCAAGTCTTTCTAATGATAAATTAATGCATTCAACTGACATCATTCAAGATGAGCTTTCATTCAACCAGAAGTGCTGCTACACCTTCACCGATTCACCTTGTGATAGCCCCCTTTGGGTGTATGCTTACCAAGTGTAATTGACAGGTAAGCCTGTGATAAATCTCCCAGGGCGGGTCTGCTCCGCTGTCACTGTGTAGGTCAGTTCTCCATAGCCAGGATGTTTAGATGCCGTGGACATATCATACAGGAATAAAAGGGAGGCTTGCCATAGTGTTATACCGTTTATTTAAAATACTCAAACCCCCTAATACAAAATATGCTTACGAGATCAACAAGATAAAAGAGCGGCTTGTCACAATACTAGTGTCAGCTCACTGCTGCTCAGGAGAACCAAACGTCCCACCCAACGAGATGAGTCCCAGGATGACGCTGCCTGTGACAAACTGCAGGGTCGCGTGGTCACACTCTGACGCGTTTTGTCATTATGTCTCCAACTGGCTATGTGTACAGGATATGGGCGTTTCTCTCTTGTTTATACCCGTGGAGCTGCATTAAATCAGGCTGGAGAGTAACGTCTGTTATCAGCATTGAGGCCGGGGGTGGCTCCAAACCGTGATTTGACTCAGGGTAGCAGCTGAGTCACAAACTCTCAGGTGAGCATATTAGCCACCTGGCTGTGTGTACAGGATACAGGCGTTTCTCTCTTGTTTATACCCGTGGAGCTGCATTGAATCAAGCTGGAGAGTAACGTCTGATATCAGCATTGAGCCGGGGGTGGCTCCAAAGCATGACTTGACTCAGGGTAGCAGCTGAGTCACACGCTCTGAGGTGAGCATATTAGCCTAAGGGGGCCACTGGAGTGCACTGGAGCATGGTTTGCAGCACCAAGGATTTATGAGTATGTCGGATAACACCACATATGGACACTATCTACACACGTACAGATTTGATATTGTTTTCACCTATCACTTTGTGATTATATAATGGGACATTTGTGATGGTTATCATGGAGCGCTAAGCACTTTTTGCATTTGTTTATGCGCTTTATATTTGCATTATTTAATATTTAATATTTTGTATATGCACATTGCACTTTATACCCTGGATCTATATGAATTCACTCTTACTTGTTTAATTAATATTATTTTCACGTTATATATAAGATTTGCAATTGTATTATTTATTTGCAATTTATTGGCAATTCTTCACAGTATAAGTGCCCATTTACACATCTCATATTCTAGAATTATTGTGTTCACTCTAGCGCAGCACATATTTTCTATCAGTGGGAATTCAGCTTGCTTTCTCCTTTGCGTATCACCCGCAGTCTAATGGGGCTGCAGAACGAGCCAATCAGTCCTTGAGGCAATTCCTACTTTGCTATATTTCTGACCATCACAATAACTGGTCAAACTTATTACCATGGGCAGAGTTTGCTCACAACAGTGCCTTGAATTCTGCTTCCCGATTGTCTCAGTTTAAGGCGAATTATGGTTTCCAACCTTCCAGGTTGCCTGACTCATTTGTTCCACAGAGTATTCCTGCTCTAGAGGAGCATCTCCGTGGTCTTTGTTCCACTTGGGCACAAGTCCAGGAGGCTTTGCATCATGCTAATGATAGGTACAGACTCCATGCTGACCACAGGCGCCTGCCTGCGCCTTCCTACCAGGTTGGGGACAGGGTCTGGCTGTCATCTTGCAACCTCCAACTTCGTGTTCCCTCACTGAAGTTCGCACCTCGGTTTATTGGCCCTTTCCGTATCCTTCGCAGGATTAACCCAGTGGCTTACGCGTTGGACCTTCCTCCTAGTATGCGCATCTCAAATGTGTTTCATGTCTCCTTATTGAAACCGTTGGTCTGCAACCACTTTAACACATCGGTGCCACGTCCTCACCCTGTACAGGTTGGGAACCATGAGGACTATGAGGTACAATCCATTGTTGACTCCCGTAGGTTCCATGGACGCATACAGTACCTAGTGCATTGGAAAAGGTACGGCCCAGAGGAACGCTCCTGGGTCTCATCCTCAGACGTACATGCTCCTGCCCTCCTCTGTGATTTCCATAGACGTTTTCCCCTCAAGCCCGGTGGTCCTTCAAAGGGGAGGGGTCGTTGAGGAGGGGGGTACAGTCAGGGCTGGCTCAGACCTTCCTTCTCTGAGCTGGCAGCTCAGCTGTCGGCTAATTGCCAGCTCTCATCTTTCTCCACAGTTAACCAGCTGTTGTGGATCTGCTTGTCAGTCCCACCTACTTAAAGATCTCCAGCTCACTTTATTCCTGCCTTGGCTTTGGTCACATCACAAGAAACCATCTCCTGCGTTCCTGTTTAAAGACTGGCTTTGCTGACATCCCTTCTGGCTCCTTATCCTGCTTGCTGTTCCTCTACTTGGATCCGTGACTTCTGGCCTGGCTGATTAGACGATCTGGTTGCTGAACTCTGGCTTGGCTGATTACCCGATCTGGTTACTGGACTCTGGCTATGCTTTGACTACGCTTACTTTATTTACCTTTTTATTTTTATTAATAAACAAGTGTGATTTTACTGTACTTCTGTCTCGGTCTGGTTCATGGTTTCTCACAACAGCTTGTATAACAGTGTAAATTTTCTGTCACCTTAAAATAACTCAACACACAGTCATTAATGTTTAAACCACTGGCAACAAAAGTGTGAAAATGTCCAAATTGGGCCCAATTAGCCATTTTTCCCTCCCCGGTGTCATGTGACTCATTAGTGTTACAAGGTCTCAGGTGTGACTGGGGAGCAGGTGTGTTACTTTTGGTGTTATCGCTCTCACTCTCTCATACTGGTCACTAGAAGTTCAACATGGCACCTCATGGCAAAGAACTCTCTGAGGATCTGAAAAAAAGAACTGTTGTGCTACTTGAAGATGGCCTAGGCTATAAGAAGATTGGAAGACCCTGAAACTGAGCTGCAGCACGGTGGCCAAGACCATACAGCAACTTAACAGTACAGGTTCAAATCAGAACAGACCTCGCCATGGTCGACCAAAGAGGTTGAGTGCACGTGCTCAGCGTCATATCCAGAGGTTGTCTTTGGGAAATAGACATATGAGTGCTGCCAGCATTGCTGCAGAGGTTGAAGAGGGTCAGCCTGTCAGTGCTCAGACCATACTCCACACCCTGCATCAAGTTGGTCTGTATTACTGTTGTCCGAGAAGGAAGCCTCTTATAAAGATTATGCACAAGAAAGCCAGCAAACAGTTTGCTGAAGACAAGCAGACTAAGGACATGGATTACTGGAACCATGTCCTGTGGTTTGATGAGACCAAGATAAATATTCCAGCTGGTCATTTAAATAATCCCTCCCTAAACTCTAGAAACTTCTTCTAGAGGCAGGGGGAAGCAACCAAACTTCCAGCAAGTATAATATAAATCCTTCTAACTTTCCCCAGCCCTGGCCACTAAAGCTGTTCAACACACTGCTGCTTTCCAAAAAATTCCAGCAGTTGGTAAGCATCATTTATTGTTGTCAACAAACCTTAAGGTGGAAGTCAGGTCAAAACCTAACTGAGATTAAACCTGCTCCCACCCCCATGGTAAGCCTTATAATAAATACCCTGTAAAGGAAAGATGTGAATACCTTTTCTCAGGGCACTCCGGTCTGGTCACATGATCAGCTTCCAGCACAAAAAAGCCTAGCTTAACTTTCCCTCATCACCTCCTCAGAGCACATGGCTTTCCATCACTCTCCTCCTGCAGCCAGCCATTGAAAATAAAGAGAACTGCCTGTAACCTCCTGGTAAAGATGAGCATGTGACTTACCCCTTCTCCAACATGACAGTGCTGGTGCTTGGCCCAGTGATGTAATGTAAGGACAGAAAGAAGGCTCTCAGTCCAGAAACCCATGTCACCATGGATACAAGGTGCATTTGTCAAGGAGTGCCTTTAGCACAATACCCTTCTCATGAAACGGGGGGGGGGGGGGGCTGTAGGACTTTGTGATGTTGTTTTTGTATATAGATAAGTTGTGTTTTTTTTAACAATCAGTGTTCATTTATGTCTTTTCAATAAACTATTTTTGTAATATATTTTGTGTCACTGTGCCTATAAAGTCCTAAAGTCCCCCCCCCCCCCCCCGTTTTTTGCTAGAATAGTTTCAGGACGCGGCACTTTTATATTGTTCATGTATCCACATTACCACTCTGTGTTACGATACATCTGCATTTGATACCCTTCTCATGTTGGCTTCCTTTGAGCAAGTTATTTAAAGGGATTGTGTATATTTTTTTGTTCAGTGGATTTTCAAAGAATGAAAAAGACTATATAAAAAGGTTAAGTACAGCGCTGCACTGAAAGTAAACTAAAACAGCAGCCAACACACCCGTAGACTCAGGATCAAAATAACAACAGAAAATTCAAAAGTGTGGCGCTATAAACTCCGTAAATATGTAATGAATAAATATATCAAAATGATAAGAAAATCCTATAAATTAAGTGACTTCAAAGCAAACATTTCAGTGTAAACCAAAAGTGCTACGTGAACAGATGTAACAGTGACTAGTGAACAAAGTAATAACACTTATATACATTCACCAATTCAAATGGTAAAAAAACATCAGAGATGGTATTAAATATAAAATCCATATCACAAAAGGTGAAATAATGATAAAAAAGCAAAAAGTCTATGGTAACAGTACATAGGCGATGATGAACAAGTGTCTCCTGAACATGCAGAGTGATTGTTTAGACCCGGCAACCTGGCAGATAAATGGCCCGTAGGGAGACCAGAAGTGCACGGAAGATTGAAATCAGTGCCAGAACCATCACTAGAAATCATGCAGGCTTACCAGAAATAGTGGCCTGAAACTGCGTATGCCATACAGGTCAAAAGAGCTTGATGACCAACAGGTCTGGGTATTTTATCTGGTCAGATGTCATCACCACACAGAAAGGGGGAAGTAATCAGCAGGGCTTCCACATCAATGGATACACCACCATAAGCCAAGCGGATGATTCGTGTTGCATGTGAGGGGTAAAAACACTCACATAGCGTGATAATGTTTCAACTAAACAGACCCCAGATGATGACTGTTTAGTTGAAACATGTCAGGTGGACCCCTCACAACTGCCGCTACACGATTTACATGCTATTCCTATCTTCTGAAAATGTGAGTTTGTTTTTTATTCTTAATTTTTAATAAATCCAAGTTTAAACGTTATCACGCTATGTGAGTGTTTTTACCCCTCACATGCAACACGAATCATCCGCTTGGCTTATGGTGGTGTGTCCATTGATGTGGAAGCCGTGCTGATTACTTCCCCCTTTCTGTGTGGTGATGACATCTGACCAGATAAAATACCCAGACCTGTTGGTCATCAAGCTCTTTTGACCTGTATGGCATACGCTATTTCAGGCCACTATGTCTGGTAAGCCTCCACGATTTCTGGTGATGGTCCTGGCACTGATTTCAATCTTCCGTGCACTTCTGGTCTCCCTACGGTCCATTTATCTGCCAGGTTGCCGGGTCTAAACAATCCCTCTGCATGTTCAGGAGACACTTGTTCATCATCGCCTATGCACTGTTACCACAGACTTTTTGCTTTTTTATCATTATTTCACCTATTGTGATATGGATTTTATATTTAATACCATCTCTGATGTTTTTTTACCATTTGAATTGGTGAATGTATATAAGTGTTATTACTTTGTTCACTAGTCACTGTTACATCTGTTCACGTAGCACTTTTTGGTTTACACTGAAATGTTTGCTTTGAAGTCACTTAATTTATAGGATTTTCTTATCATTTTGATATATTTATTCATTACATATTTACGGAGCTTATAGGGCCACACTTTTGAATTTTCCAAAGAATGAAAAAGAGAAAAGAGTATGTGTACAATTCTGTAAGAATACAATAGATTCCCATAAGATCATAACACCGGAAAACAGGGACGCATGTAAATAAGTTATGTAATTCAAAAACACAATTCAAGTGTATTGCCTGGACAGTGTGGATAGCAAATTATCAACATTTATGGGCTCAAACATAGAAAGCTACTAATGTCCACAATTTCCTTATTCGTGCAAAGGTCATTTTGTAGGAATACGGTACATATTAACTGTTGAGAACATAATACACAAAAATGTATGATTGAATGTATTGTTATATCCAAAACATATAAGGTATCAAGTGCATAGTCTGAAAAAACAGTATATAAACATGTCCAGGTTCCTACATAGGAAATGACATGTTCATGAACTTGCTTAAAGACATGAGAGATATGATTGCTAGGTTCTGGTCATGGGGGGGTAGGTAAGAAGTTTGAAGAAAAAAAAGTGTGTGCGTGGGGGGTTAGGGGAAGAAACTGAAAAATAAAAGATGTTGATGGAAGGAAAAAGTGTGTGAGTAGGGGGATGAAATTGTAAAATTAAAAGATGTTGGTGGAAAGAAAAAGTGTGTGTGTGAGGGGTGGGGGGAAGAAATGGAAAAAACAAAAGATGTTGATAGAAGGATCTGGAGAGAAAAGGGCAGGGGTAGGTAGCAATCATATAGGGAATGTATAAAAGAATGGGGTCAGGGGGTGTCCACAGTTGAATGCGGTTGCCCTTTGTGAGGGAAACAGCAGTCCAGGAGCAAATGCAGCCTGGGCATAGCTGGCTAGGGAATTCACAAGAATGCAGAGTCAATTAGATCAACTGTCTGTCCTATATTGTCAGGGATTCCTAAATGAATCCAGGAGGTATGTAGGATTTGATCCAGGAGGTCCATATTTTATGGATTTTAAAGTGGAGCTACAATGCATCTGAACACCACAAACCAAAAACGCAATTTAATTCATTTTAAATATTCGAAGTAAACTCATCCATCCATGTCTAAATTCTTTGTTTTAAGAAATCTTTTTTAAACCCCCCCGTGGCATTTCTGGCAGTGGCCATCTTGAGTAATAACAGATGATTCATGTATCATTTACTTTCTGGAATTCATCTGCCCTTAGCTTGGGCATAGGCTGAGCTGATAACTCTCCCTCACCTCCTGAAGACTGCTGGGATGTATGACATCATTTGCCTGGGCATGGAAACCAGGAAGTAACTGAAGAAATGTAAAAACAAGTTGAAAACAAGTACTGTAAATATTATATACTTTCCTATCTATTTACTAATACTACCAGGATAAGGACTAAAAATAGTCCATGTTGATTGAGATAGTAAAGTTCTGCTTTAGGATGACATCAGTTGCAGTATGTTTTTCATAGAACATTGTTTGTGATACCTGGTTCTTGACCTCATTAAAGGGATATTCAGGGATTTCCATGCAAATACTAGTACCCTTTTGGCCACCGTGGGGATATGAGCTACCAATATAAATTGCATACCTATGCATGTAGTGGGCCTTTTATTGAGAAGGGCTTCAAGGCGGCCCTTATGAAAATTGCCAGTCATGATATTGAAAATGTTTGACTTTGAAGTATTGAAAAACATCTTCAGGTTTTAACTGGTGGTTCGAAGAGTGTGAAATGGCATTGAGTCACTTAGGAAATGTTTGACTAGGTAATATTTATGGAAAAGCCAGGTTTTAAAGGCCTGTAGGTTCTTGCGGCCAGGCTGAAATAAGTGATTTCCTAAAATGGACTTAAGAGGGGTATGTGGGAAGGTTAGTTTACGTGTATTTTCCATTAACCACTTGACGACCGCCTCACGCCGATTTACGTCGGCAAGGTGGCACGGACAGGCAAAATCACGTACATATACGTGATTTGCCTTCCGCGCGTGGGGGGTCCGATCGGACCCCCCCCCCGGTGCCGAGGCGGTCGTCTTTTGTCCCACCGCGATCGGAGATGAGGGGGAGGCCATCCGTTCGTGGCCCCCCCTCGCGATCGCCGCCGGCCAATCACATCATTCCTTTGCTGCTGTATGCTAAACAGCAGCAAAGGAAATGATGTCATCTCTCCTTGGCTCGGTAATTTCCGTTCCGGCCCGAGGAGAGAAGACAGGTATGTGAGTGCACAACACTACACACACACAGTAGAACATGCCAGGCACACAAAACACCCCGATCCCCCCCCCGATCGCCCCCTGATCCCCCCCCAATCACCCCCCCCCCCGTCGCAAACTGACACCAGCAGTTTTTTTGTTTTTTTGTTTTTTTTCTGATTACTGCATTGGTGTCAGTTTGTGACAGTTACAGTGTTGGGACAGTTAGTATTACCCCCCTGTAGGTCTAGGATACCCCCCTAACCCCCCCTAATAAAGTTTTAACCCCTTGATCACCCCCTGTCACCAGTGTCGCTAAGCGATCATTTTTCTGATCGCTGTATTAGTGTCGCTGGTGACGCTAGTTAGGGACCTAAATATTTAGGTTCGCCGTCAGCGTTTTATAGCGACAGGGACCCCCATATACTACTGAATAAATGTTTTAACCCCTTGATGGCCCCCTAGTTAACCCTTTCACCACTGATCACCATATAACTGTTACGGGTGACGCTGGTTAGTTTGTTTATTTTTTATAGTGTCAGGGCACCCGCCGTTTATTACCGAATAAAGGTTTAGCCCCCTGATCGCCCGGCGGTGATATGCGTCGCCCCAGGCAGCGTCAGATTAGCGCCAGTACCGCTAACACCCACGCACGCAGCATACGCCTCCCTTAGTGGTATAGTATCTGATCGGATCAATATCTGATCCGATCAGATCTATACTAGCGTCCCCAGCAGTTTAGGGTTCCCAAAAACACAGTGTTAGCGGGATCAGCCCAGATACCTGCTAGCACCTGCGTTTTGCCCCTCCGCCCGGCCCAGCCCAAGTGCAGTATCGATCGATCACTGTCACTTACAAAACACTAAACGCATAACTGCAGCGTTCGCAGAGTCAGGCCTGATCCCTGCGATCGCTAACAGTTTTTTTGGTAGCATTTTGGTGAACTGGCAAGCACCAGCCCCAGGCAGCGTCAGGTTAGCGCCAGTAGCGCTAACACCCACGCACGCACCGTACAGCTCCCTTAGTGGTATAGTATCTGATCGGATCAATATCTGATCCGATCAGATCTATACTAGCGTCCCCAGCAGTTTAGGGTTCCCAAAAACGCAGTGTTAGCGGGATCAGCCCAGATACCTGCTAGCACCTGCGTTTTGCCCCTCCGCCCGGCCCAGCCCAGCCCACCCAAGTGCAGTATCGATCGATCACTGACACTTACAAAACACTAAATGCATAACTGCAGCGTTCGCAGAGTCAGGCCTGATCCCTGCGATCGCTAACAGTTTTTTTGGTAGTATTTTGGTGAACTGGCAAGCACCAGCCCCAAGCAGCGTCAGATTAGCGCCAGTACCGCTAACACCCACGCACGCACCGTACACCTCCCTTAGTGGTATAGTATCTGAACGGATCAATATCTGATCCGATCAGATCTATACTGGCGTCCCCAGCAGTTTAGGGTTCCCAAAAACGCAGTGTTAGCAGGATCAGCCCAGATACCTGCTAGCACCTGCATTTTGCCCCTCCGCCCGGCCCAGCCCAGCCCACCCAAGTGCAGTATCGATCGATCACTGTCACTTACAAAACACTTAACGCATAACTGCAGCATTTGCAGGGTCAGGCCTGATCCCTGCGATCGCTAACAGTTTTTTTGGTAGCTTTTTATTGAACTGGCAAGCGCCAGCGGCCTAGTACACCCCGGTCGTAGTCAAACCAGCACTGCAGTAACACTTGGTGACGTGGCGAGTCCCATAAGTGCAGTTCAAGCTGGTGAGGTGGCAAGCACAAGTAGTGTCCCGCTGCCACCAAGAAGACAAACACAGGCCCGTCGTGCCCATAGTGCCCTTCCTGCTGCATTCGCCAATCCTAATTGGGAACCCACCGCTTCTGCAGCGCCCGTACTTCCCCCATTCACATCCCCAACCAAATGCAGTCGGCTGCATGAGAGGCATTTTCTTTATGTCCTCCCGAGTACCCCTACCCAACGAACCCCCAAAAAAGATGTCGTGTCTGCAGCAAGCGCGAATATAGGCGTGACACCCTCTATTATTGTCCCTCCTGTCCTGACAATCCTGGTCTTTGCATTGGTGAATGTTTTGAACGCTACCATTCATTAGTTGAGTATTAGTGTAGGGTACAGCATTGCACAGACTAGGCACACTTTCACAGGGTCTCCCAAGATGCCATCGCATTTTGAGAGACCCGAACCTGGAACCGGTTACCGTTATAAAAGTCAGTTACAAAAAAAGTGTAAAAAAATATATAAAATAAAAAAAAATAGTTGTCGTTTTATTGTTCTCTCTCTCTCTCTATTCTCTCTCTCTTGTTCTGCTCTTTTTTACTGTATTCTATTCTGCAATGTTTTATTGTTATTATGTTTTATCATGTTTGCTTTTCAGGTATGCAATTTTTTATACTTTACCGTTTACTGTGCTTTATTGTTAACCATTTTTTTGTCTTCAGGTACGCCATTCACGACTTTGAATGGTTATACCAGAATGATGCCTGCAGGTTTAGGTATCATCTTGGTATCATTCTTTTCAGCCAGTGGTCGGCTTTCATGTAAAAGCAATCCTAGTGGCTAATTAGCCTCTAGACTGCTTTTACAAGCCGTGGGAGGGAATGCCCCCCCCCACCGTCTTCCGTGTTTTTCTCTGGCTCTCCTGTCTCAACAGGGAACCTGAGAATGCAGCCGGTGATTCAGCCAGCTGACCATAGAGCTGATCAGAGACCAGAGTGGCTCCAAACATCTCTATGGCCTAAAAAACCGGAAGCTACGTAAATAGCGCCATTGGGAAATTGGGGAAGCATTTTATCACACCGATCTTGGTGTCATCAGATGCTTTGAGGGCAGAGGAGAGATCTAGGGTCTAATAGACCCCAATTTTTTCAAAAAAGAGTACCTGTCACTACCTATTGCCATCATAGGGGATATTTACATTCCCCGAGATAACAATAAAAATGATTAAAAAAAAAAAAAATGAAAGGAACAGTTTAAAAATAAGATAAAAAAGCAAAAAAAAATAAAGAAAAAAAAAAAAAAAAAAAAGCACCCCTGTCGCCCCCTGCTCTCGCGCTAAGGCGAACGCAAGCAGCGGTCTGTCGTCAAACGTAAACAGCAATTGCACCATGCATGTGAGGTATCGCCGTGAAGGTCGGATCGAGGGCAGTAATTTTTGCATTAGACCTCCTCTGTAAATCTAAAGTGGTAACCTGTAAAGTCTTTTAAAGGCTTTTAAAAATGTATTTATTTTGTTGCCACTGCACGTTTGTGCGCAATTTTAAAGCATGTCATGTTTAGTATCCATGTACTCGGCCTAAGATCATCTTTTTTATTTCATCAAACATTTGGGCAATATAGTGTGTTTTAGTGCATTAAAATTTAAAAAAGTGTGTTTTTTCCCCAAAAAATGCGTTTGAAAAATCGCTGCGCAAATACTGTGTGAAAAAAAAAATGAAACACCCACCATTTTAATCTGTAGGGCATTTGCTTTAAAAAAATATATAATGTTTGGGGATTCAAAGTAATTTTTTTGCAAAAAAAAATAACTTTTTCATGTAAACAATGAGTGTCAGAAAGGGCTTTGTCTTCAAGTGGTTAGAAGAGTTGGTGATATGTGACATAAGCTTCTAAATGTTGTGCATAAAATGCCAGGACAGTACAAAACCCCCCCAAATGACCCCATTTTGGAAAGTAGACACCCCAAGCTATTTGCTGAGAGGCATGTCGAGTCCATGGAATATTTTATATTGCGACACAAGTTGCGGGAAAGAGACAAATTTTTTTTTTTTTTGCACAAAGTTGTCACTAAATGATATATTGCTCAAACATGCCATGGGAATATGTGAAATTACACCCCAAAATACATTCTGCTGCTTCTCCTGAGTACGGGGATACTACATGTGTGAGACTTTTTGGGAGCCTAGCCGCGTACGGGACCCCGAAAACCAAGCACCGCCTTCAGGCTTTCTAAGGGCGTGAATTTTTGATTTCACTCTTCACTGCCTATCACAGTTTCGGAGGCCATGGAAAGCCCAGGTGGCACAAAACCCCCCAAAATGACCCCATTTTGGAAAGTAGACACCCAAAGCTATTTGCTGAGAGGTATAGTGAGTATTTTGCAGACCTCACTTTTTGTCACAAAGTTTTGAAAATTGAAAAAAGAAAAAAAAAAAAGTTTTTTCTTGTCTTTCTTCATTTTCAAAAACAAATGAGAGCTGCAAAACTCACCATGCCTCTCAGCAAATAGCTTGGGGTGTCTACTTTCCAAAATGGGGTCATTTGGGGGGGTTTTGTGTCACCTGGGCATTCCATGGCCTCCGAAACTGTGATAGGCAGTGAAGAGTGAAATCAAAAATTTTCACCCTTAGAAATCCTGAAGGCGGTGCTTGGTTTTCAGGGCCCCGTACGTGGCTAGGCTCCCAAAAAGTCCCACACATGTGGTATCCCCATACTCAGGAGAAGCAGCTAAATGTATTTTGGGGTGCAATTCCACATATGCCCATGGCCTGTGTGAGCAATATATCATTTAGTGACAACTTTGTGCAAAAAAAAAAAAAAAAAAAAAAAAGTGTCACTTTCCCGCAACTTGTGTCAAAATATAAAATATTCCATGGACTCAATATGCCTCTCAGCAAATAGCTTGGGGTGTCTACTTTCCAAAATGGGGTCATTTGGGGGGGTTTGTGCCACCTGGGCATTCCATGGCCTCCGAAACTGTGATAGGCAGTGAAGAGTGAAATCAAAAATTTACACCCTTAGAAATCCTGAAGGCGGTGCTTGGTTTTCGGGGCCCCGTACGCGGCTAAGTTCCCAAAAAGTCCCACACATGTGGTATCCCCATACTCAGGAGAAGCAGCTAAATGTATTTTGGGGTGCAATTCCACATATGCCCATGGCCTGTGTGAGCAATATATTATTTAGTGACAACTTTGTGCAAAAAAAAAAAAAAAAAAAAAAAAAAAAGTGTCACTTTCCCGCAACTTGTGTCAAAATATAAAATATTCCATGGACTCAATATGCCTCTCAGCAAATAGCTTGGGGTGTCTACTTTCCAAAATGGGGTCATTTGGGGGGGTTTGTGCCACCTGGGCATTCCATGGCCTCCGAAACTGTGATAGGCAGTGAAGAGTGAAATCAAAAATTTACACCCTTAGAAATCCTGAAGGCGGTGCTTGGTTTTCGGGGCCCCGTACGCGGCTAAGTTCCCAAAAAGTCCCACACATGTGGTATCCCCATACTCAGGAGAAGCAGCTGAATGTATTTTGGGGTGCAATTCCACATAGGCCCATGGCCTGTGTGAGCAATATATCATTTAGTGACAACTTTTTGTAAATATTTTTTTTTTTGTCATTATTCAATCACTTGGGACAAAAAAAAATAAATATTCAATGGGTTCAACATGCCTCTCAGCAATTTCCTTGGGGTGTCTACTTTCCAAAATGGGGTCATTTGGGGGGGGTTTGTACTGCCCTGCCATTTTAGCACCTCAAGAAATGACATAGGCAGTCATAAACTAAAAGCTGTGTAAATTACAGAAAATGTACCCTAGTTTGTAGACGCTATAACTTTTGCGCAAACCAATAAATATATGCTTATTGACATTTTTTTTACCAAAGACATGTGGCCGAATACATTTTGGCCTAAATGTATGACTAAAATTTAGTTTATTGGATTTTTTTTATAACAAAAAGTAGAAAATATCATTTTTTTTCAAAATTTTCGGTCTTTTTCCGTTTATAGCGCAAAAAATAAAAACTGCAGAGGTGATCAAATACCATCAAAAGAAAGCTCTATTTGTGGGAAGAAAAGGACGCAAATTTCGTTTGGGTACAGCATTGCATGACCGCGCAATTAGCAGTTAAAGCGACGCAGTGCCAAATTGGAAAAAGACCTCTGGTCCTTAGGCAGCATAATGGTCCGGGGCTCAAGTGGTTAAACACATTTTTTTTTTATCGATCATATAGTAAATAAATATACATCAATGAAATGCTTGAGACAAATACATCAAGTAGTACAGGGTATTGTAACAGGTAATTTGCTATGACTTCCCCTATGTTGTAAGCATTAACGTAAGTTATTCTTTGTAATACCAATGACATTCAGTAGCATTCCAAACACTGTGTATACCATGCCGGTCTGTTAATCGCTTCTCCCTTTCACATCAATTTCTTACAAAAGGCTGTTGGCCTGCGTATCCTATTGTATCTCTTTTTTTTATGTACAGGTTTCAGGTGTTTTGAGCCATTTGTCCCAAATTTTTTCATACTTTGCAGGGCACCCTCTGTGGGAATACGTGAGTTTCTTATAGGGTAGAACTGCAAACTCCGGAGGGTCAGGCCTCATCCATGTTATGGCTATGACCTTCCTTGCAGAGAAGAATGTTTCATGTAGAAATATCTTTTGGAATTTATTAATCTCTGTATCTGGGAAAATTCCTAGTATGCACGTTTTGGGCTGTAGTGTGATAGGAGAGCCCATTGTGTCATGCAGGAATCTCACCACCTGAGTCCAGAAGGCCTGGATCTGCGGGCATTGCCATATTAAGTGGAAAATGTGCCCACTGCTTGATTGCACATCGGGCATGTTGCCGACTGATTATGTTTGTATCTGGATATTCTGAGCGGTGTGAGGTAGGATCTATGCAGTATGAAGATCTGAGTTAACCAATCTGATATTTTAGGGGACACCCTTTTGCAAGCATCTAGAGCATCACTCCATTCATCATCCTCCAGATCGCCCACCACCACCTCCCTCTCCCACCTAGATTTCAGTGCATACGTTGATCTGGTTGCTAGTGGTAGCGTCAACATAAGGTACAATTGAGAGATCAGTTTTTTTGGGTCTGGGCATTTTATTGATTCCATTAGAGGATTATTGGTTGAGACAAGATCATCTAATGGAAATTGCGAATGGAAGGCATGGCGAAGTTGTATATATCTGAAGAATAGCTGGTTTGGTAGTAAAAACTCAGATTTTAATCTGTCAAAGTTCTTCAGTTTTCCATTACAGGTGATATGGGACAAATAAAATATTCCCCTGGAACTCCACACCTCACTGTCTGGGATCATATAGAACTCAGGCAGATTTGTGTTGTGCCACAGGGTGGTGAAGTCGTGTATTGCTGGTATGTTCAACTTATCAGAGGCTAGTTTCCAGATCCTTTTGTACTGATACAGTAGAGATCTGCGGTTGTCCATTTTTGCCTCCCCTCTCGCTCCCCCTGTTATAGCTACTAGTGAGTCCTGAGTCTTCTGAGACCACTCAGGACAGAGAAAACTGTGGAATCTCTCCCTATCCACCTTGTCAACATGGAAAATTTGTGCCAATTTGGCTGCCATAAAATATGTGTTGAAGTCAGGGAGGGCCATTCCAGCTAGGTCAGTGGGATTTTTCAATTTGTGCCAAGAAATTTTGTCCCTGTTATTGACCCATATAAATGGCTTTAGGATAGCTTCCATTAATTTAAAATGTCTGAGTATTAGGTATACTGGTGAGTGCCATACCATATACAAAATTTTGAGTAAAAGAACCATTTTTGTTAGATTTATTCGGCCCATCACTCCCAGAGGGAGGCGAGCCCAGACCTGGGTCTTCTGCCTAAGCATTTCGTAAAGTGGGACTATGTTTAGTAATATATAATCTGCTGGGTCTCTAGTTAACCACACTCCCAGATACTTAATGGTATCCACTCTCTGTAAAGGTAACAGGGCTCTATTCCTGGGTGGTGAAAAACTATCCAAGGGGAGTATCTGGGACTTGTCCCAATTTATACGAAGGACAGAAAATGTGCCGAATTGTTTAATTAGGTCTAAGGCCAGCGGTAGGGAACTGTCTGAGTCATCTAGGTACAAAAGCATGTCATCCGCGTCAGTGGCGTCTCCAGCTTTCATATTTAGGGGGGGCACATGGGGGGACAGGGACAAAAATAGGGGGGCAACATAAAATGCAAATATATATATATATATATATATATATATATATAGATAGATAGATAGATAGATAGATAGATAGATAGATAGATAGATAGATAGATAGATAGATCTATATATATTTTATCTATCCTGGGGCCCTTTACCCCTTTACTACGATCCCACAACGGCCCTTTCACATGTTCTGCAGTGAGCTCCCTTCCTACTGGGGCCCCCCCAGGGTGACAGAGAACAAGAGATATATGTCACCAGCATACCAAGAAAATATAAGGGTCCAAAGCAGTGGGAGAACTATCAGGGTTGCAAAGGTTGTCTTGCCACCAGGCCCTGGTGTTCTGTCACTGTGGGGTTCCCCAGCCTCCTCTTGCTGTCCTGCCCCTGCTATTGACAGCGCTGGTCTGGCATTTCTTGGAATTTACAGGCTCGTTCTCCTGTCCTAAGGACGGGAGAAATCAGTCTGTTTTTTCAGTAACTGAGAGTCCTGGTGGAGTCCTTCCTGCAACTCGCTCTTCTCCCTGCCAATGAGGATGCAGGGGAAGGAGCAGATGGGGTGGCCGTGGTTGTGTGAGCACTTGCATTATGCAGTGTCAGCGAGCAGAGGGAGGAATCACCCGCAGGAGCTGACTGGGGACGTTCTCCCTCTCAATAGAGACTGTGTTACCCCAGCGGTGGCCCGAGTAAGATGCGGCACATCCGATATGAATACAAACAAAAAGAAATTGCCTTTTTGTAAAAAAAAAAAAAAAAAAAATTAAAAAAAAAAAATTTTTTTTTTGGGGGGGGGGCACATGGTGGGGCCCAGCATAATGTTGGGGGGGGGGTCAGGGCCCCCTCTGGCCCCCCTAGGGTCGCCATTGATCCGCATACATTCTAATCTTTTCCATTACCTCCCCTCTACCGAGTCCCATAATCCCAGGGTGTGCCCGTATAGCTATCGCAAGTGGCTCTGCCGCCGGTGCGTAAGGCAGCGGCGATAGGGGACACCCCTGTTTTGTACCCCTGGACAAGGAGAACTGTCCAGACGGCCAACCATTAGCCAGCACCTTCGCAACCGGGGCTTGATACAAGAGCTGTACCCATTTTATAAAGTTAGGTCCCAAACCAAATCTGCTCAGACAAATCCAAAGGTAGCTCCACTCCACTGAGTCGAACGCCTTACCTGTGTCCAGGGCCACTATCACCCTTGACCCCGGATGGTCATGAATGGCCTGCAGGTTTATGAACAATCTTCTGAGGTTAAAGGATGTATTTCTGCCTGGCATAAACCCAGCCTGATCACTGTGTACTAAGGACAGGATGACTTTATTCAGGTGGATGGCAAGCACTTTTGCAAGTATCTTGACATCCACCTGAAGCAGGGAGTAAGGACGGTATGACTCTGGGAGATGTGGATCCTTACCCGGTTTGGGGATTACTACTATAGTTGCTTCTTGCATAGATGCCGGCATGTCAGAGCCCAGAGCATTATATAGTTCGAGCAACCTAGGGATCAACAGATTGTAGGTGGAGTCAAATTCCACAGGTAGACCATCCGATCCTGGGGCTTTAGATCTGGGGAATTCTGCTATAGCTCTGGATATCTCATGTGTTGTCAGTGGAGCCTCCAACTCCTCAACCTGCTCAGCAGCCAGCCAAGGGATTGTCAGCCCCTCAAGGAAGGATTCCATATTGGAGGTGTCTCCTGTAGCTGTGGCCGTGTATAGTTTACTAAAGAAATCCTTGAATATATCTGATACTCTGCTAGGTTCTGTCACTAGTACATTGTCAGAGGAGCGTAATGAAATCACCACAGGAGGCCTCTCCTCGCAATGTACCAGATGGGCCAGAAGTTTCCCAGTCCTCTCCCCATGCTCAAATGCTCTGTGCTTATGAAAAAAGATTTTGCCTCCAGACTTTTCATAATGTAGTTGATCCAGTGCTCTCGAGTAGGGATGAGCTTCGTGCTCGAGTCGAACCCATGTTCGACTCGAACATCGTCTGTTCGCCCGTTCGCCGAATTGCGAACGATATGGGCCGTTCGCGCCAAATTCGTGTGGCGCGTCACGGCCCATAATTCACTGCGGCATCGCAGTGCATTGCTGGCTGATGATTGGCCAAGCATGCACTATGACCCGCATGCTTGGCCAATCACAGCGCCGCCTGAACAGAGAGCCGTAATTGGCCAAAGCCAAGGAGGCGTTGGCCAATTATGGCTCAGGGGATTTAGTACACGACCCACAATATATAAGGCCGCCTGCAAGGCGGCCCTGTGTAGTGTGTGTTCCGGCTTTCATTGAGAGAGAGAGAGAGACAGACAGTGACATTTGATTTGAGTTAGATAGATTAGGCATAACAGTCAGTCAGTTAGCTGCACTTACAGTGTATTGTGTATATATATGCATCCCAGGTGTTGCATATATATATATATATACACTGTATTCAGTTTAGCTAGATCCGTTCTTGTTATCTTCCTACTGACAGGCAGGCTTGTCTTGTTACAGTATTTACAGCTACCTGAAGAAAATTACTGGTGTTCTTTTGATCCTATTAGTACCACAGTCAGGCAGCTAGACTATTTACAGTTAGTGCAGTGCGTCATGCTCACAGTGTTCAGCTAGATCTGTTCCTGCTATCTTCTTACTGACAGGCAGGCTTGTCTTGTTACAGTATATACAGCTACCTGAAGAAAATTGCTTGTGTTCTTTTGATCCTATTAGTACCACAGTCAGGCAGCTAGACTATTTACAGTTAGTGCAGTGCGTGCTGCTCACAGTGTTCAGCTAGATCCGTTCCTGTTATCTTCTTACTGACAGGCAGGCTTGTCTTGTTACAGTATATACAGCTACATGAAGAAAATTGCTGGTGTTCTTTTGATCCTATTAGTACCACAGTCAGGCAGCTAGACTATTTACAGTTAGTGCAGTGCGTCCTGCTCACAGTGTTCAGCTAAAACTACAAGTTAGTGGGGTGCGTCCTGCTCACAGTGTTCAGCTAAACCTACAAGTTAGTGGGGTGCGTCCTGCTTACAGTGTTCAGCTAAACCTACAAGTTAGTGCGGTGCGTCCTGCTCACAGTGTTCAGCTAAACCTACAAGTTAGTGGGGTGCGTCCTGCTCACAGTGCTCAGCTAAACCTACAAGTTAGAGGGGTGCGTCCTGATCACAGTGTTCAGCTAAACCTACAAGTTAGTGGGGTGTGTCCTGCTCACAGTGTTCAGCTAAACCTACAAGTTAGTGTGGTGCATCCACCTCACAGTGTTCAGCTAAACCTACAAGTTAGTGGGGTGCGTCCTGCTCACAGTGTTCAGCTAAACCTACAAGTTAGTGGGGTGCGTCCTGCTCACAGTGTTCAGCTAGATCCGTTCCTGTTATCTTCTTACTGACAGGCAGGCTTGTCTTGTTACAGTATATACAGCTACCTGAAGAAAATTACTGGTGTTTTTTTTATCCTATTAGTACCACAGTCAGGCAGCTAGACTATTTACAGTTAGTGCAGTGCGTCCTGCTCACAGTGTTCAGCTAAACCTACAAGTTAGTGGGGTGCGTCCACCTCACAGTGTTCAGCTAAACCTACAAGTTAGTGCAGTGCGTCCACCTCACAGTGTTCAGCTAGATCCGTTCCTGTTATCTTCTTACTGACAGGCAGGCTTGTCTTGTTACAGTATATACAGCTACCGGAAGAAAATTGCTGGTGTTCTTTTGATCCTATTAGTACCACAGTCAGGCAGCTAGACTATTTACAGTTAGTGCAGTGCGTCCTGCTCACAGTGTTCAGCTAAACCTACAAGTTAGTGGGGTGCGTCCTGCTCACAGTGTTCAGCTAAACCTACAAGTTAGTGGGGTGCGTCCTGCTCACAGTGTTCAGCTAAACCTACAAGTTAATGGGGTGCGTCCTGCTCACAGTGTTCAGCTAAACCTACAAGTTAGTGGGGTGCGTCCTGATCACAGTGTTCAGCTAAACCTACAAGTTAGTGCGGTGCGTCCTGCTCACAGTGTTCAGCTAAACCTACAAGTTAGTGTGGTGCATCCACCTCACAGTGTTCAGCTAAACCTACAAGTTAGTGGGGTGCGTCCTGCTCACAGTGTTCAGCTAAACCTACAAGTTAGTGGGGTGCGTCCTGTTCACAGTGTTCAGCTAGATCCGTTCCTGTTATCTTCTTACTGACAGGCAGGCTTGTCTTGTTACAGTATATACAGCTACCTGAAGAAAATTACTGGTGTTTTCTTGATCCTATTAGTACCACAGTCAGGCAGCTAGACTATTTACAGTTAGTGCAGTGCGTCCCGCTCACAGTGTTCAGCTAAACCTACAAGTTAGTGGGGTGCGTCCACCTCACAGTGTTCAGCTAAACCTACAAGTTAGTGCAGTGCGTCCTGCTCACAGTGTTCAGCTAGATCCGTTCCTGTTATCTTCTTACTGACAGGCAGGCTTGTCTTGTTACAGTATATACAGCTACCTGAAGAAAATTACTGGTGTTTTTTTGATCCTATTAGTACCACAGTCAGGCAGCTAGACTATTTACAGTTAGTGCAGTACGTCCTGCTCACAGTGTTCAGCTAAACCTACAAGTTAGTGGGGTGCGTCCTGCTCACAGTGTTCAGCAAAACCTACAAGTTAGTGTGGTGCGTCCACCTCACAGTGTTCAGCTAAACCTACAAGTTAGTGGGGTGCGTCCTGCTCAGAGTGTTCAGCTAAACCTACAAGTTAGTGGGGTGCGTCCTGCTCACAGTGTTCAGCTAAACCTACAAGTTAGTGGGGTGCGTCCTGTTCACAGTGTTCAGCTAAACCTACAAGTTAGTGGGGTGCGTCCTGTTCACAGTGTTCAGCTAAACCTACAAGTTAGTGGGGTGCGTCCACCTCACAGTGTTCAGCTAAACCTACAAGTTAGTGGGGTGCGTCCTGCTCACAGTGTTCAGCTAAACCTACAAGTTAGTGGGGTGCGTCCTGTTCACAATGTTCAGCTAGATCCGTTCCTGTTATCTTCTTACTGACAGGCAGGCTTGTCTTGTTACAGTATATACAGCTACCTGAAGAAAATTACTGGTGTTTTTTTGATCCTATTAGTACCACAGTCAGGCAGCTAGACTATTTACAGTTAGTGCAGTGCGTCCCGCTCACAGTGTTCAGCTAAACCTACAAGTTAGTGGGGTGCGTCCACCTCACAGTGTTCAGCTAAACCTACAAGTTAGTGCAGTGCGTCCTGCTCACAGTGTTCAGCTAGATCCGTTCCTGTTATCTTCTTACTGACAGGCAGGCTTGTCTTGTTACAGTATATACAGCTACCTGAAGAAAATTACTGGTGTTCTTTTGATCCTATTAGTACCACAGTCAGGCAGCTAGACTATTTACAGTTAGTGCAGTGCGTCCTGCTCAGAGTGTTCAGCTAAACCTACAAGTTAGTGGGGTGCGTCCTGCTCACAGTGTTCAGCTAAACCTACAAGTTAGTGTGGTGCGTCCACCTCACAGTGTTCAGCTAAACCTACAAGTTAGTGGGGTGCGTCCTGCTCACAGTGTTCAGCTAAACCTACAAGTTAGTGGGGTGCGTCCTGCTCACAGTGTTCAGCTAAACCTACAAGTTAGTGGGGTGCGTCCACCTCACAGTGTTCAGCTAAAGCTACCTGTAGAAGGTTGGTGGTGTTCTCATACTACAGGCAGGCAGTTGATTTTGCTAGCTGCAGTATCAGTACATATATATATATATATATATATATATATATATATCCCAGCTTAGTGCAGCTACAGGCCATTAGTATGTCTGGAAGGCCAAGAAGGAGAGGCAGACAGTCACAAGCCAATAAGAGAGGGCAAGCAGGCTCTGTGTCTAGTGCTGGTCGTGGAGACGGTGCAATCTCATCAGCACGTGGCCGTGGGACACGCTTGGCCCTTTTTTCAGCAGCTGCCCGTGTTGAGCCGCAACATGCGGAAGACTTGGTCGAGTGGATGACCAAGCCGTCCTCATCCTCCTTATCCTCTCTCACCCATGCCCAGGGTACTTTGTCTGGCAAAGCAGCGGCCTCTTCCCTCGGCTCAATGTCATCAGTGACTCCTTCCCTAGCCCCACCATGTCCTCCTGAGGAGTCCCTCGAACTGTTTGACCACAGTGTTGGGTACATGCTCCAGGAGGATGCCCAGCGTTTGGAAGGCTCTGATGATGATACTGAGCTCGATGAAGGCAGTAACATGAGCACGGACAGAGGGGGTGCCCAAGAAGGACAGCAATCTGGCAGTCATGCTCCCTCTGCTGCAGCATACTGCCAGGTTTGCTCCAGTGATGAGGAGGGAGGGGATGATGAGGTCACTGACTCAACGTGGGTGCCTGATAGGAGAGAGGAGGAGGAGGAGGAGGAGGAGGTGGCACATCATAAGGGCAGCACATTGACTGCATCACACCCCAAAGCTCCACATGTGCAGGGCGCTGCAGTCTCTGCGCGTTATTCAAAAAGTTCTTTGGTGTGGGCCTTTTTTGAGACGAGTGCATCAGATCGCACCGCTGCTATTTGCAACATATGTCTCAAGCGTATCTCGCGTGGCCAAAGCATCTCCCGCTTGGGTACCACATGCTTGACCAGACATATGTTGACCTGCCATGCAGTTCGTTGGCAAGCGTATCTAAAAGACCCACACCAAAGAACAAAGAGGACCTCTCCTTGCTCCTCATCAGCTGAGATTTCCAACCCCACTATACCTTCAGTCCTCTCTGAGACCTGCACTGAGAGGAATGAAGGTGTAGAATTAGGTGTGTCACAGCCAAGTACTTGTGGGCAATCTGCTTTTGGTACACCGACGTCAGAATGTACCAGGCAAATTTCCCTGCCCCAGCTGCTGCACCGCCGAAAGAAGTTTGCTCCCAGCCATCCACATGCCCAGCGGTTGAATGCTAGCTTGGCAAAATTGCTAGCACTTCAACTGCTGCCTTTTCAGTTGGTAGACTCTGCCCCCCCGTGAGTTTGTGGAATGTGCGGTTCCTCAGTGGCAGGTACCCAAACACCACTTTTTCTCACGGAAGGCGATTCCGGCTCTCTACCGGCATGTGGAAGGCAATGTCTTGGCCTCGCTGGACAGGGCGGTCAGCGGTAAGGTGCATATTACCGCTGACTCATGGTCTAGCAGGCATGGACAGGGACGTTACCTAAGTTTCACGGCGCATTGGGTGACTCTGCTGGCAGCTGGGAAGGATGCTTGACAAGGTGCAGTAGTGTTGGAGGTTGTTCCACCACCACGCCTCCAAAATGCTAATGATTGTGACACACCTCTCTCCTCCACCCCCTCCTCTTCTTCTTCCTCCATGGCCTCTTCCTGTACTTTGTCCTCAGAACCAGCGGTGCTCCGTAGCCGTTCAAGGGGCTACGCAAGTACGCAGGCCAAAAGATGCCATGCGGTGCTTGAGCTGGTGTGCTTGGGGGACAGGAGCCACACTGGGGCAGAGGTTCTGTCAGCTCTGCAGGGGCATGTTCAGAGGTGGTTGATGCCACGCCAACTTAAGGCAGGAATGGTGGTTTGCGACAATGGCACCAACCTCCTCTCTGCCCTCCGACAGGGACAAATGACCCATGTGCCCTGTTTGGCTCACGTCCTTAACTTGGTGGTGCAGCGGTTCTTGGGCAGGTACCCGGGCTTACAGGATGTCCTGAGGCAGGCCAGGAAAGTCTGTGTGCATTTCCGCCGGTCATATAAGGCCAGTGCTCGGCTGACGGACCTCCAAAAGGAGTTTAACCTGCCCAAGAACCGCCTAATCTGTGACATGCCCACCAGGTGGAACTCAACGTTGGCCATGCTGCAGCGGCTGCACACGCAACAGAGGGCCATCAATGAGTACCTGTGCGACTATGGCACCAGGACAGGGTCAGGGGAGCTTGTTTTTTTTCCCCACGCCAGTGGGCCATGATCAGGGATGCATGCACTGTTCTGTCACCATTTGAGGAGGCCACGAAGATGGTGAGCAGTGACAGTCCACCTGTTGGAGCACACGCTGCGTGGAATAATGGACAGGGCACTTGAGGCAGAACAGAGGCAGGAAGAGGAGGACTTCCTTAGCTCTCAAGGCCCCCTTTATCCAGATAGTGTTCCTGTGTGCCCACCGATCACACAGGAAGAGGAGGAGGAGGAGGAGGAGGAGGAGGAGGAGGAAGATTGTGTCAGTATGGAGGTGGAGCCTGGCACTCAGCATCAGCAGCAGTCTTTAAGGGATCAGTCCCAAGAAACACATGGACTAGTACGTGGCTGGGAGGAGGTGGCTGCGGACCATGTCGTCCTTAGTGACCCAGAGGACTCCGGAACGAATGCCTCAGCAAACCTACGCTGCATGGCCTCCCTGATCCTGCAAAGCCTGCGTAAGGATCCTCGTATTCGTGGTATCAAGGAGAAGGACCAATACTGGCTGGCAACCCTCCTTGATCCACGTTACAAGGGTAAGGTTGCGGACCTTATCTTGCCATCGCAGAGGGAGCAGAGGATGAAACATCTTCGGGAGGCCTTGCAGAAAGGTCTGTGCAACGCGTTCCCAGAGACTGGGAGGTTACAAACTCCTGTTTCTGGACAACGTGTTGCTGAGGCTTCGGTCAGTCAAAGAAGGAGCGGTGGAGAAGGTGGCCGTCTGACCGATGCGTTCAGACAATTTTTTGGTCCGCAGCCCCAAGGTATGATCGGCTCCAGCAACCATCGCCAGCGTCTGTTTTACATGGTGCAGGAATACCTAGGGGCAAGATCTGACTTGGACACCTTTCCCACCGAAAATCCTCTGGGTTACTGGGTCTTGAGGATGGATCACTGGCCAGAGCTTGCACAGTATGCAATTGAACTACTGGCCTGTCCTGCATCCAGCGTTCTTTCGGAACGCACATTCAGTGCTGCTGGAGGCGTGGTAACCAATCACAGGGTGCATCTGTCCACCGACTCGGTCGATCGATTGACCTTCATAAAAATGAATCAGTCTTGGATCACCACCAGCTACCAAGCACCTGATGCTGATGTAAACGAATATTTTTTTTTGAAATCTCAGATGCCTTCAAAGACTGCCTATGCTGATGCTGTACTATCCCTGAGTAATTATCCTCTTCCTCCTCAATCATCATGCTGATAGCTTGTAAGAACATTTTTGGTTCTGGGCGCCACCCCAGTGCCTAAGGCACAATTTTTCAGCCCCTGTTTAACAGGGGCGTGTAATTACAATTTTTAATGCAATACTTTGCAGCAGGGCTCATTCCTGCGTTCCAACTAGAGTGTCTGTGAGGGGTTGCAGTGTTGTGGCACCAGCACCAGTGCCTAAGGCCCAATTTTTCTGCCCCTGTTTAACAGGGGCGTGTAATTACAATTTTTGATGCAATACTTTGCAGCAGGGCTCGTTCCTGCGTTCCAACTAGAGTGTCTGTGAGGGGTTGCAGTGTTGTGGCACCAGCACCAGTGCCTAAGGCCCAATTTTTCTGCCCCTGTTTAACAGGGGCGTGTAATTACAATTTTTGATGCAATACTTTGCAGCAGGGCTCGTTCCTGCGTTCCAACTAGAGTGTCTGTGAGGGGTTGCAGTGTTGTGGCACCAGCACCACCACCACCACCACCAAAGGCCCAATTTTTCTGCCCCTGTTCAACAGGGGCATGTAATTACAATTCTTGATCTAATATTTCACAGCAGGGCCCATTTCTGCACCCACCAAGAGCGAGTGAGGACTTACAGTGTTGTGGCACCAGCACCACCACCACCAAAGGCCCAGTTTTTCTGCCCCTGTTCAACAGGGGCATGTAATTACAATTCTTGATCTAATATTTCACAGCAGAGCCCTGTGAGGGCTTACGTTGTTGTGGCCACAACAACACCTAAGGCCCAAATTTCTGCTGAGTATATAGTGCAGGCCCCTACTTTCAAACATCTAACTTACAAACGACTCCTACTTGCAAACGGAAGGAGACAACAGGAAGTGAGATGAAATCTACCCCTAGGAAGGGAAATTCTCTCCTGTAAGAGTTAATATGGGAAAAACATTTCTCCTTTCCACTGATGCTTTCCAATCCTTGTTCCACAAAAAACCCCAAATTCTCAAAAAACATTTGTCATTGGGACAAATAGTGAGGTGAAATCTTCTAAAGAGGAGGAAAGACAGCAAAACAAATGTCGCAGGGGTGATAACCCTTCCCTATGTTGTCCAAAAAGCTTAAAAAAGATATTTTGGCTGGAGCTAAACATGTTAAAAATGTACCCGTTCAAAATGACAAACAGATTCTACTTAACAACAAACCTACAGTCCCTGTCTTGTTTGCACCGCCTGTATACTGCTGTTCAGAGTATATAGGGCCTGGTGGCCCCACACCTTTCCTTATTTTAATTTGGGTGCGGGGTTCCCCTTAATATCCATACAAGACCAAAAGGGCCTGGTAATGGACTGGGGGTTACCCATGCCGTTTGTCTCACTGATTTTCATCCATATTCCCAGGACCCGACATTACATTAAACCCGCAAGCAGTTTTAAATGCCAGTTTTCTATCCATTTACAAACTGATTTTTCTAAGCCTGTAGGCTTTAATTTATACATTAGCAATATGTGGGGAACTGTGCCAAATGCTTTAGCAAAATCCTAGTAAACTATGTCCACAGCCACTCCTTTATCTAAGCTTTTGCTTACCTCCTCATAAAAAGAATTCAGATTTGTCTGACAACTTCGCTTTTTGTGAATCCAACTTTTCTATGTGGTCTTTTATTAAACTCTCAAGTATCTTCCCGACTATAGAAGTGAAACTAACCTTGGTAAAGACTTTGATCCCTTTAATTATAGGCACCACATTAGCCTTACACCAATCCAATGGTACCGTGACAGTCATTAAAGAAAAATTTGAAACAATGGCTTTGATATAACAGTAATAGTTGTGTGATCCTTCAGGCGCTGCTCCATTGATTTTCCCCTTGCACACTCAACACAGCACGTCACCCCCTTGGCACCACTGCTATTTCAGTGAATGGCTTTTTTTCAATGAGTAGAAGACATTCTCCAATTGGAAAGTTGAGATTGTGACATCATCTGCCCCCCCTCTCCACCTTGTCCATTCAGTGTGCAGTATTCCTTGTATTCATTAAAAATATACAAGGGGGTCTCTATATTTTGTTTGGTGTCTCTGTTACTGTTATGTGCTACTTACTGTAAGTTTCATACTATTTTACAATATCTTGTACTGTAAATTTACCTTTTATAGATTGTGACGGTGATGGGCTCTGCCACTGTGGAAAAAGAGGTAAAAGTCACACAGAGTTCTCATGACTACGAATTGAGGGGCTGATGTAAGTGGAGAAAATTGGTCTTTCAATTCTCCCTGGATTTTGTAATTCCTGGAATGGGTTCTGGAGTCCAGAGGATTCAAACAGGCTTGGGAGGTACAAAGCCTGCAACTCTTTGTCCAGGTCTTACTGGAGACCAGCAGACTGTGTGTGTAGGTGTGCACAGCCTAAAGGCCTGCCCTTTGTTCAGAGCTCCATCCGGGAGACAGAGGCCAGGGTGTGGGCCAGTGCAGCAGGGAGCAGCAGGTGCACATGTGCACTGACCAGGCTGACAACTGGAGTCACAGTGGCTGCAGAAGCTGTTGTGTTCTGGAGTGAGAGTCTACATCCTAGGCTGGGAGATGTGTAGCTGAGGTGAGCTAGCTGCTTTATAGTCAGAAGGCTGTTTTTACTTTGAATGCTGTATGAAGCTGATGTAAGGAACTTTACTTTATTTTTAAAATAAAAGTGGGCCAACAAGCCCTAAAACCATATTTCTTGTTCGAACTGAATTTATTTGTAAGCACTATACTTGAGTGAAACCCCTAGAATTCTACAAGATGAATTCCAGGTATGGATATTTTATACATATGGTAGTTACATTAGACCAGCTTGGACCAGTGTAACTATACATATACCATAACTGGCCACTCGCTTCTGTGTCCCATGCCAAGAGGCTGGCCTGCTGCATTGTGAACATAGGAAATCTGCATTTTATTAAATTAACACAAAGCATCCTCTGGGGGATGAGGGGGAGAGGCAGGGTGGTAATGTCACACCTCATTCAATCAGAGAATGAACTGCATTCATTCTGAAAATGCTTTTTGTGAACCACGCTTGTGCCAAGTGGCCGGTTTCCTATGTTCAGATTTCAACAGGCCAGCCGCTGGGCACAAGACTCAGGAGCAAGTGGTGATCACTTTAGTACTAATGTCTACTTCTGTGATTTACAGCTTCCGGGGGCATTGGCCAGGTATGGTATATACATAAGTACTTTGGCCCAAGCCAAACCAATGTGACTATGTATAAAATATCCATACCTGGAATTCTTCTCTAAATTTGTAAATGAAAAAATATAGAGCCTGAACATTTTGTGCTAGTAGTTGCATCTTTTTGGTGGAATGAGACACTTTTTTATTGACCTTAATATTTTTCTTAAAAGATCTACAAGAAACTGCCTAATTTAATTAAAATGAAGAGGGACACATGCTTTTTGATATTTTTTGCTAAAAGCAAACCATTGTATGTGGTGGGCAGCACTAAAAAATATGAATTTTCTGGGGAAATACTGCACATCTTGTTGTAAAGAAAAAAAAAAAAAGTGCGCCAGTACTGGTCTTCTTTCATTACAGGAAAATTAGACTTTGCACCTGAGTTAGTAAATCCACAAATGGAACTGAGAATGTAAAAGTATTTCAAAGATTCACCTATCTCTAGAGAGTGAAAGAGGAACTGCAGTCGACTATGTGGTTAAAACAATACCCTTCATCAATAGATTCAGTTTCATGTTGCAATGAAGAAACCCTTTCCTGCCTTGCTCAAGTATTGACTTTTTTGGGGACACAGCAGTAGGTTCTGCCACCTACATGGCATTTAAAAAATGTGGGTATCCTACATCTGCAAATAGCATGACATAAATCTGTACACTTGAGTTCCCTGGCTTGTACAAAAGCTAAGAATCCTACTATAGATGGTGTAAGCTACATAAGTAGCACGAGCAGCAATTATCTGCACACATTTGGAGCATCAGGCTCCATTTGCAGAGGTGTTTAGCCACTCTGCGAATCCCGGTAGCAAAAATCTACTGATTCCTACAGCTGGGATTGAAAGCTGTGTGCAGATAATCATGACTGTTTACACAGCCAATGATTACCTGCTGTGAACGTGACTGTATGCACACAGAGTACTAGTAGAACTAAAGGCAAATCTTTTTTTTCCAGTTTTGATAGAGTAAGGGAGAGTTATATCCCCTGCTTTTTGTTGCCATCTTTGCCCTTACTGGATAGATTTCCCTTTTATTTCCTGTCTCATAGCCAAAACAGAAAGTGATGGTTGTCACCATGGTCCCCAGAACTCACTGGAAGATCTCCCCTCTATTCTTGTTCTGGTGAGAACCTGAAATCTGGAATTGTTTTTCACTTTCACGCTTAATGATAATGGTAAACAGGACAAATAGAGAAGGTGAATCTACCTAATGGGGGGCACAGACGCAAATAAAAACCTGATGTGTTCTAGACTTCTAGTCACTATATCCAAAACAAAAAAAAAGGTTTTGCCTTTAGTTATACTTTAAAACACCTGTTCTTTTGTTCTCTCTACCTTCCTGCTCAAGTGACACCTGTACCCTCATCCCCATTTCTTGCACAGGTACCACAGTGAAAGAAAGTGAGTGGAAATCTTCCAGAAATTCAAATTCCCCAAAAAACTGGTGGAAATTAGGTTTTGACCAAGACAAAAGGAAAGCCCCATGAGACGGTCATGCTGCTAATGTCTTCTTGAAATGTAGAAAGACCCTCAAGCACCCACCCAGAACTGACATATTAATTTATTGTCTGGTAAAAAGCTCTTTTGGACTGAGTCTTTTTTATTTTAGTAATAACATTCTGCTGAAATTTTACTATGTATGTTCTATAAAGCAATTACCTAAAATATAAAAATCAGCAGTAAACAATTATTTCTTGAACAATGAAAGCAATCAAAACTGTTACTTTACATTAGATATACCAATAATTATCAACAATTAAAACATAATCTTTATTAGGTCATTAGTATTTAATTTTAGCAAGACCTTTTATTTTAGACAACCATGTAATTTAGAGAGAACTGTACAAAACATTGTAAACGTGTAATCTGTTTTCACATTCAGAACAGTGTGATATAAGTTTTTTGTTCTTACTGTGTGACATGCCATATTGTGACATTCTATATATTTAGTGCTTCATCCTGATAATAGTACACCACTGATGATATGAACCCAGTAATTAAAAAAATTAATACTTTTGTCAATTTTTTTCTAGTACATGTGTAGAATGCATTCTGTTTGCCTTTCATAGCCTTGTTGTTTCTAGAAAATATTAAACCCTTGACTCTAACAGTACGCAGATATGCAGCCTCGCTGGACTGGGCTTTTTTCCGTAGGGCCGCATATCTGCGTATCTGTCATTAGGCACAGTGCGCTCCAGGCACAGGGACCGAGGTCTCACCGAGAGCCTGAGTCCCATACTAAGGATCAGGACCCTGGAAATCCCCATTCCAGGTCACCTGATCGCTGTGACAGCCTCTGATTGGCTATCACAGTGATCAGTCACTGTGAAGCCCACTCCCGTGTTTCTTTCTCTGTAAATGGAGAGGAAAGATACATTAGGGTTGATTTACTAAAATTGGAGAGTGCAAACTTTGTTGCAGCTGTGCATGTTAGCCAATCAGTTGCTAACTTTAGCTTGTTCAATGAAACTTTGACAGAAAAAATGGAAGCTGATTGGTTTCTATGTAGAGCTGCACCAGATTTTGTACTTCCCAGTTTTAGTAAATCAACCCCATTGCATCCTTATCTCTCTTTGCAGAGAGGAAAAAAATGTATGTGTAAAAAATCAAAAATAAAAGAAATCAAACATAAAATAAAAAATAAATAAAATAAAATAAAGAAAAATACCTTGATCGATGTTTGATCTAGGTCAGTTCCAGGGTTAATGTTTGGGTCAAGTAAGGGTCAAAGGTCAAGGTCAGGGTCAAAGGTCAGGTCCAAATGTCAGGTCTAAATGTCATGGTCATGGTATTTTTGACAGGATTAAAAAAAAACTTTTTTTAAAAAAAATTAGTATCAGTGTCAATTAGTGACCATGTCAGTGTGTTTTAGGTAGGATAAAAAAAAAAAAAAAAGCAAAATGCTTTCCATTGTTTCTGGGCTGTATTGCAGTTACAAACAACAAATAACATATGGTAGTAACAAAAAATATACAGCTAAATAAAAAACATTTTGGCCCAGTTAATATCCATTACCATTTACCACCAAATGAAAGCCCAATTTGTTCTGAAAAAAAGAAGTGTATAATTCACCTGGATTCACAAAGTAGTTGTGATGATATGTATGGTTTTACTAACACAGGTCAAATTGCAAAATTGTGCTTAGGCATTAAGATTTGTTTCAACCTTAGGCGCGAAGGGGTTAGGATGCTCATTTAGTAGTGGTAGTAGCAGAGCCTTACTTTACTTACCTGTCCCAATGACGCACGCCGGGCCCTATAACATTACCCACAATTCCCTTGGCTCCCATCAGCCCCCTGGACTCCTGGACACACCCTGGGAATATAAGTTGCAGCTTCTCCCACCCCCCTGTGTTCAGTGGGACTGTAACTGATAGAGCAGATATGACTGAGCTAGAGTTGATGTGTGGTTACTGAAGGGTACAAGAGCATGCAGCGCTACCTGAAGCCCCAGTCACATTTGTAAACTTTGTCCAGAGAGACATCCCAATACAATCATTCTAGTAGGGTGGTGTTACTCTCAGCTTTATGGTCTGCTTTTCCAGAGACTACAACAACCATGCGTGTGCTCAGCCTACTGTGGGGTTCCTGTCTTCAGATACCTGAGTCACCCTATGAAGCCAGTCCATAGATCTGCATGTATTTGATTACTGTATAGACTGTCTTAACCTTTTTCTAGTGTTTTGTTCAGCTGATAATGTTTGCAGACCAGTTTTTTATGCTGCTATCTAGTGGCCAAGTGGTGTTAGTCTCAACTTTGTGGTCTGTTTTTCCAGCCTGTTTTGGGGTCCCTGTTCTTAGCTACCTGGGTCACCCTCTGCAGCCAGTCCCCTGTTAAGAGTTGGATAGGTTTGGCCACCTAAGGTACTGCACATATTTGATTACTGTACGGACTGCCTTACTCTGCCCCAGTGTTTTGTTCAGCTGATAGTGTTTGCAACCTTGTTATTTTACACTGCTTCCTGGTGGCCAAGCGTGGGAACCATTTCTGTATTATGTTACAATATGTAGATTCACTCTGTTACTTATTTTTATTTTTTTTTGTCTACTTTAAAACTTTGCAACAACCATTGTCGCTTTTCCTTCATGCTGACATTAGATACCAAGTTGCTGGTCTGATCAGTTGACTGATATCATTACATAATATTTGGCTTCTACAAAAAGGATCAGACATGTGAGACAACAGTGATGGAAACGGTGCAATAGCAGCACCTGCTGCTGTTCTCATACAGGGGGATGGACAGCTGACCACAGCTGCCCAAATATGCAGGTTCAGATCAAGATCTGAAAAATTAAACCAGGAGACTGAAGAGCATGATCCAATACAATAGTGGATTTTCTCCCAATCAACAAGCAGAATTGGTAAATTTAGCAGTTAAAGGAGAAGAAGAGGGGTAAGGCGCATGCACGGCTTTCTGGCATGGCGGATGTGGTCTGAGTGAGCTCCAGGCTCGCCCGTTCTCTGATCAGCAACAAAAAGGCATCTTCGGGTGTAAGCGTGACTGAACAACCCACTCCGCGGGCACCCCATGGGCAAGATTGGCCAGCAGCAACAATACTGTAAGCCGCTGCTTGAGCCACGAACAGAATCAGGCATGGACCGGTTCATCACTAGGCCGCAATCCTCGGCCTCAAGTTCCCCTGCAGATCCCTTCGCCGCTATAGATCCACTTCTGGGGACGGAAGATATGGGTACCCTCTCCACTGCTACAGGCCACATTACAGGGCTTGAACCCCCCTGCACAGGGCGTTTTGACCCGGACATCCTGGATACTAAACCGGATGCCAAACTACAGATCCTTCTTCAGCAGATCACCAGGAGCATCGTGGCAGAGGTGAGCAAAATTTCCACAGAACTAAGGGGGGAAATAAATCAAATTGGAGAAAGAGCTGACGCTCTAGAACAAAAGTTTGATGAAATGGTGAACTATGTGCAGGCCATGGAGGAAGAAAACTATAATCTTAAACACTCTGTCACCCAGTTACAAATACAGCAAGAAGATTTGGAGAACAGAGACAGACGTCAGACCCTCAGGTTCCACGGCATTCCCGAAATGGTGGGAGACTCCTCTCTGCGTCCATACCTCCTCGTGCACTTCAAAACTCTAGCACCCATGGTGGTGGATGTGGATTGGCGTCTGGACAGGGCACATTGTTCCCTGGGCCCCAAACCCCCCGCTGGAGCCAGACCCAAGGATGTCATTGTGCGTTTCCACTAATATGATAGTAAGGAAGCACTGAGCCTGCCGCACGTAACAAATCTCAAATTACTTACAAGGGGACCAAGCTACAGATCTTTAGCGAACTATCTCCCATCACCCTGGCTAAAAGAAGGAACCTACGCCCAATAACAGCCCACCTGCAGCAACATCGGGTCCCGTACTTTTGGGGGTTCCCCTTTTGGCTCATCGTCTCAAAAGATAGCGTCCAATACAGCCTCCGAGACCTCCAGGAAGGAGATGCCTTCATGAAAAGCCTCGCTCTTCCTCCTCTGCCTGATGATGATCTACTATCTGCACCTCTACAAGCTCGTCCTTTACCATCTACACCTAGTCGTCTGTGGACCCCCGTGAGGGGCCAACCGAAGAAGCATCTTTCCACACCTCAATGATCACAACCCTCAAAGCAACCACCCTGATGTCTCTGGTTAAACTCTCCCTGGCTTAATTCGTATCTCTTTTCCCTTTTTTGTCCATGGAAAACACAGTGTTGTGAACTGGACTCAAGGTTTAAAATGTTCCCCTGAACCACTTCAGGGGTAACCAGCTTTCTAATCCCCATGGGAAATCATCTGTTTATTGTTTTGGGCATTTTTTTTTTTCCTACGGACGTTTTATTGGTTGACTGCCCTCAACAAATTTTTACTCTTTTCCTTTTTATTGTGTATTTTTTGTAGCTACTGTTAAGTTTTCCTAAGGAGAGCAGGCGGCTTCCCTCCTCTCCAGAGTTTTCCTGCTGGAGGTCCGTATGTGTCCCTCCCTGGCCCATGATATTTTACAGGACCTCCTGAGATGCGGATGTGTCTCAGGTTTTCAACTGTTGTTTCTTTTTTTTATTGTTATTGTTTTTATTCTTGTGTTTTAGTTTTTTTGGATTGCAACTCATATGTCAGTCCTGTTAGTTAAGGTCCTCTACCCATCTCTTTTTTTTTTCTTCTTTTTTTCCTATTTATTTTTTTTTTGAAGAGGTCAATTGGATCATGTATGAGTATCAATGGGGTTATTTCTCTCACTACGTTTTAAAAATTCATATGTATGTCCTTTACTATGTCAGTTTTATCACATGTCTACATAGGTTTACTTTGCTACTATTGCTCTTTTTTGATGATCTGTTCCCAGGACCTTAAAGCTTTTGTCATATAATATTAAGGGCCTGAATTCCATTCGGAAGTGATGGATTGCTCTGAAGGAGTTCAGATCCTCAGGTGCGGATGTAGTCATTCTCCAGGAGACGCATTTCGTACAGGAGGCTCTTTAAAATTAGCTTCCAAGCTCTTTCCTACCTCCTACCTGGCCTCTGATTCCACAGGCAAGGCCGGAGTGGCAATTCTAATCAAAAAATCTTGTCCCATTAGGGTCAAAAGTACACATGCTGACCCTCATGGGAGGCTCATTATTCTGGACTGCGACTATATGTCCTCTTCCTTTACTTTAGTTAACTTATACGCACCCAATACTGGTCAGGTGAATTTCCTTGATAAGGTCTTTGGCTTGCCCCAATACCGTGACCAACCCTTTATGATCATAGGAGGGGATTTCAACTTGGTCATGTCCCCAACTAGGGATAGGCAAACTATGTTAAATGACATTCCCTCAGGGAAATCCAACTCTCAAGCTAATGCCTTCTGTAAATGTGTCAGGTCCCACCAATTATTTGACTCTTGGAGGATTAAACACCCCACGGCCAAGCAATTTACCTTCTTCTCCACGGCCCACAAAATGTACTCCCGCCTGGAACATTTTCTCGTTTCAGCTTCACTTCTCCCTCACATTATTGACTCTAACATATCTCCCATTACGTGGTCTGACCACGCCCCTATTACAATGGAGGCCATGTTGTCTAAAATCCCCTCTAGGACTTGCCACTGGCGTCTAAACGACCAACTCCTTCATTCTGAACCCTCTCGCGTTAAATTAGCGGCAGGGCTTCAGGAATTCTTTTTACTTAATGTGGGTCTATTTCCGACTTTTCCACACTGTGGGAGGCACACAAGGCAGTCTTCCGTGGTGCATGCATCGCGGAGGGCACACTCCTGAAAAAAGATAGAAATAAACTTTTGGAGTCACTGACTTCTGACTTGATAGTAGCAGAACGTAAGCTATTGTGCAAACCCACAGTGTCGAAACTTCGTACGGTTACATCCCTCAGGGAACAGATTAAATCTATAAAACTTGGTAAGGCAGCTAAATCTATACTCTGGGTCAAACAAAAATTCTATGAGTTTGCTAACAAGCCTCACAGGATGCTAGTAAACAAACTACGTCCGCGTCTCTTCAGCTTTTTCCCTGACTTTCTTATTAAGGCTGACGGATCTAGAACACACTGTCCGTTTGAAATGTCCAAGGTCTTTGGTAACTTCTACAGAAAGTTATATAACTGCCTAACACCCGAAAATCATTTCAATTTTACAAAAGAAAAATTTGATGCTTTTTTCGAGGATCTTAGACTCCCGAAACTATCTTCCTCAGATCTCATTGATCTGAATGCTCCCATAACTGCTGAGGAACTTTGCCACACGATCAAGGACCTCCCGTTACGTAAATCCTCTACCCTACTTCTATTATAAAACCTTCCTTGACATTTTATCCCCCCATTTATTGACTCTCTATAGCACGTTCCTCAAAGGTCAATCCCCGCATTCCCAGTTTTCCCATTCCTACACCCTGACAACTATAGACCTATAGACCTTTTAAATTCAGACTATAAAATTTTTACCAAGATATTAGCTACTAGGCTTTCTAAATTTATCCCAAAATTAATCAACAGAGACCAGGTGGGTTTTTTCACGACCAGACACGCGGGTGATAATACCCGTCGCACCATAAACTTGATTGACCTTCTGAATAGATCCTCACGTCAAGCTTTAGTGTTAAGTCTAGATGCACAAAAAGCCTTTGATAGGCTGAGCTGGCCTTATATGTTCTCTACTTTACTTAGGTTTGGTTTTAAAGGCCCTTTTCTGAAAGGGCTACAGGCATTATACTCCCAAGTTTTGGCTCAAGTCCAGATGTCTTCTTTTCTGTCGCCTTGCTTTCCTATGAGTAATGGCACTCGGCAGGGGTGCCCATTGTCCCCATTAATTTTTATTTTATGTCTTGACCCCCTAGCCGAGTCCATCTGCCGACACCTGGATATTTGTGGAGTGGTGATGCGACAGAGGGAATACAAATTATCATTGTTCGCAGATGATATTCTGCTATCACCCAACCACTGCTGTCCCTACCCTCACTACATGGTCTCCTCTCCTCTTTTGGAGCCATATCTGGCTATAAAGTTAACACTACCAAAACAGAGGCCCTTCCTTTAAATATTCCCCTCCTCTACTGTCTCAACTAATGAAATCTTATCCTTATAAATGGTGTACATCCTCCCTCAAATATCTGGGGATCCATCTTACTTCTACTTACTCCGCCCTCTACCCTGCTAATTTCCCTCCCCTAATTTTAGATATTAACAAATCCCTGCAAAACTGGACTAAATACCCCCTTTCCCTCTTGGGTAGAATAAATATATTAAAGATGTCCATTTTACCCAGATTATTGTATTATTTTGAAACACTACCCATAGCTATTTTCCTTCCTCAACTTCATACAATCCAAAGGAGTTTCCAAAGATTTATTTGGAACGGTAGAACCCATCGCATTGCGAGCTCGGTGGTCTTTGCCCTTAGATCTAGAGGGGGACTGGGTGCTCCGGATATTATAAAATATTATTATGCATCCCATCTTAGGGTTATTTCCTCCTGGTCCAGTATGGTGGCCCCTAGCCACTGGTCTGATATTGAGAAAGGGGTTTTGTATCCGGTGCATCCATGCTCCCTGATTTGGTCCCCCACCCCACATACAGACCCTGTCTATAGATGTCAATGTACAGCACCTATGAACTTCACCCTCTCTATATGGAATAAATGTAGACAGAACTATTCTCCTTCATCAACCTGCCCCCCCCCCCCACAAATGTATTATTTAATCCAAACATCCCAGACAGTTTATCCTTGGGATGTATTTTTCCTTGGGTAAACGCCTCTTTGTTTCAACTTCGTAATCTTGTTAATTCGATATCCCATCAACTACATACATTCGACACCATCCGTGAAAAGTTCGACATTCCCTGCCAGTTGTTTTATTTTTACCTTCAAATCAGGCACTTTTTCCATTCCCGTCTCTGACCTTGGACAAACCCACCCCTTTTGAATAGTTATGTGCTCAGGGTCCCAATTAATTACAATTAGTATCTTCCATCCACCGCATCCTTCATGAGTCCACTCCCCTTACTGAGGTCACTCATTTATACATGAGAAAATGGGCTCAACTGTTGTGTAGGCCTTATAGTCCTCAGTTGTGGGATAGGATCTGGACTGCCACTTCTAAATCTTCCAAATGTGTCTTGCAGAGGGAGACGTCCGTTAAAGTTCTAATGTTTTCGTATAAAACACGCGAAGCCATCCACAAATATGACCTCTCAACCTCGGACAGATGTTGGCGTTGTGGTATAGAAGTGGGTTCTCTGTTTCATATATTCTGGCAATGCTCTTTGATTCGACCCCTTTGGCAAGAAGTAATGTTGTTGATTCAGAAAGCAGATGTGTCTCTCCGGCTTGACCATCTGCATTACTTATTAGGTCTTCCTTTTAAAGGTATTTCAAAACACAATAATAGATTGATTGCATATATTTTCTTAGCTGCTAAGAGACTGATCCCCTTGTGTTGGCTATCCAACCCCCCCCCCCCCCCCCCCAATGTATAGACTCCTTTAACTTATAGCAGACATTCGTAGGATGGAATATTTAACGGCCTCTGTTTATGACACTGTCCCTCAATTTCACAAAATCTGGGATTTATGGGACCAATCAGAGTTTGGGACTCCCCTGACGGCCACTGCCATATGAATACCCCAGCCCCTTTGTCCCTTTTCGAAAATATGTATCAATGTGTTTCTTCTACCCCAAAACTGATACCTCTTACTCTCATCTGGTTTCATCAGTACTATCCTAGTCGGTAATGTTACTCATGTATGACCTCTAACCCGTTTTCTATTTACATATGAGTTATTCTCACCTCTGTTAATGCAGTCTACCTTTGTGTCTTGTATTAGTGGATTTCTCTTATCCACATCTTGTTTTTATATTGCAATTTTGGCACTGTATGTTTGAATTGAAACTTTATGTGTTTCTTTGAAAAAAAATTTTTTGTTCTCTCAATAAAAATACAAATATAAAAAAAAAAGGAGAAGAAGAGGAGCCCCGCAGGTCATCCCAGCTGAGGTGACATGAATGACTGAAAGAACAGTTTACTGATGGGCTGCTGTCCAACAAAGCCAAAGAGACCTTACAAGAAAGAGATAGAAACAACCCCAATCTGTAATTTTATGAATTATTAGAAGCAGCCATAGCAAGATTTCGATAAAAACACACAGGCTTGTAAGAAGTAGCCACCCAAAAACAGAAGACGTGGCTCAGCTCCAGATAGAATTGTCTGCACTAAGGATTGAGTGTACAAAACCATGAGAGATGAAGAGAGATCACTGCTCCATGGAGGAAACACGTACTGCCTCGGAGGCTTCCTCGACAGGCAAGGTTGCCAGGCTGGGGCAGCCAAGAAATGGGCCATTGCCCAAGAGACTGTCCCCAGCCACGTACAAGGGGAGCCATTCAATTAGAATGGCCCATCAGTAAGATTCAGGTGGTGGGGTAGCCCAATGAGATGACTCTACCACACCCGGACAATACAGTGTTCAAGAGACCAATAATGTAGGTAAACTTTGATGGGCAAGAAATTGAGTGCCTCTAATACAGGGTCCAAAGTCACCCACCACACTGCTGAACCCCTGTTCCAGAGATACTTTCCTAACCAGAAAATGAGCTTAGAGTGTCAGAGGATCTTATAACAGCTGCCAACAAACTCCCCAAAGAAAGTGAGGATCACCTGGATGAGAGTCAAGCTATGGGGACCGGACCTTGTACAAAAATGCGTGTTCATTACATGTGCCTCTGGAAAAGTGCAGTCGAACGTCATCTTGGTCATGAACATTAGCCGGGGACATGAATTATGGAATGGGTGCCCTTATCTCTTCAAGATTGCCTAAAGAGATTAGACAACTGCTTCAGGCCTTATAAGCACTGAGGAGGGCCCAGATGCTGGCTTCACTAACCTTTGCTTAAGAGTTTAATTCACTTGGGGTACTTTTTGGGGCAGATTTTGTGATGCCATCCCATCGAGAATTCTTACTTCCCACAATCATCAGTTACCACTGTGAATTAAGGGGCATCCCGGGCCTTATAGAACCTTTATCTCTTTAACACAACCCAGTTTTTCACCAGGATTCTCACAGTGGTTAGGCAGGGAACACTGTTGTTTAGGATAGGGTGAGCAGGAGTGGACAGAAGAACAGATACTTTCACTAACTCACCACCAAGGAGCTGTCACCCGCTCAGATGATGGCCGAAGGGGGGCTGGTAGGCAAGTGGTCAGGGGTGTTTTCTCTTGAGATCCCAACGGCAGAAAGCCTGGCTATTGAGGAGAGATACTGAAAGATTCCACCACAACTCTTTTAAGAAGTTAAACAGATGTTGGATCATGTAATGCAACAGGGGATGATTGGAAGGAAAAACAAGCCCTTGGGCAACCTTTCATTGTAGTGCAAAAAGAAGAACCACACCCTTCACTTATACATGGACTACATGTACCTAAATGCTGTCACCACATAGGAAGTTTATCCCCGGCCAGATTTTTTTCCCCACTGGATGTGGCCATTAGATACTGGCAGATTCTTTTAGCCAATTCCGACTGCCCAAAGACTCCTTTATCAGCCCCATGGGGTTATGCCAGTTTAAAAAGATGCCCTTTGAGTTAAAAAATGTGCCAGTCACATTCCAAGAAAGATGGAAAGACAAGAAAGCATTCTGATTTACTTTTGAAGAACAGTTTGCCTATCTAGATGCTGTGTTGGCCAGGTTGCATTAGTATGGACTGAAATTTAAGCCAAAGAAATGTCACCTTTTCAAAAGTGATATCCAGTATCTGGGACAAGAATACAATACAAGAATGGAAGCTCCTTTCAACTGTGACCAAGGTGAGAGTCTTCCTTGAACTGACTGGCTATTATGAATGCTTTATCAAGCACTACAAACACCATTCTTCCTCAGTCTATAAGGCAACTGCATTGGACAGACCAAAAGAGAGGTTTAGTGGGGGCAACAACAACAGGTGGCATTCAAATTCCTGGCAGCAACAGCTCATGGCTGCCCAGTATTGGCCTTTGTAGACGTATCCCTCCCATTCTGTCTTTGAATCAATATCAGCATCCATAGTCTAGGGGTTATGTTCTCACAGGTACAGGATGGACAGGAAAGGGTGATCACAAATATTTGCAGCAGCCTACAAGCCACTGAGAGAAACCCTGCAAACCACAGCTCCTTCGAGCTAGAGCTATTAGCTCTGGTGTGGGCGGTCCCTAAATGTTTTGTGGAATAACTGGCAAGGGTAAAATTATAGGTCTGGACTGCTAATAGCCCATTGGTGCACCTCCAGAGACTGCCAAACTGGGCACTCTAGAGCAACTTCGGGCAGCCTGGCCAGTGAAGTTTGAGTTCTCCCTACACTAACATTCAGGGAAGAGTAATCAGGCAGCATATGCCCTATATGGGTACCCTCTGACCCAACCAAAGTGTGATAGGGATGAAGAATAAGAGGTTTTAGATTTAACCGGAGGTAGACCTAAAAGTAAACCAAGCGTGAGTCTTATTCACATGCTGGTGGAACATGCTTGGGCAGAAAATCAGCAGAATAATCTGGGGAATGTCTCATTAGTAGAGGTCTTGTGATTCCAGCAAGAGCCTAGTGCTAAAAAAAAACTTGAGACAAAAAGGCTATTGGACAAATTGTTCCTATTCATCTTGAAAGGCGGCATACTGTATCATAGGGTAATGTTCCCCCATGTCTCTTCTCAAGGTCCTGAACTATCCCTGTGGCCTAGAGAATCCAAGTGGAACACTGGCGTGTACACAAGATTAAAGCCATGCCCGTGGGACTGTTTCAACTGGCAGAGCAGATCCGCAGATACTGCATGATTTGTTAATTGTAAAAAGGAGTCAATTGCCACCCATGACCCAGAACACACTGGCTCTACTAGAGGTGCTGACTGTTGACTTCCTGACTGTCAATCCATCTGAGGGCAGCTTCCACCATGTCATCATCATTCAAGTGTGTGGTAGCCATGCCACACATGACCAGACCACCAAGAGCACAACATGGATGGTGTGGAAAATTCTTTGCCTCCCATATAGCTGCCCACAAAAGATACATTCAGATTAGAGTCCCTGCTTTAAAAAGTGTACATCAGGAAGACAAACACCACCCTGTATCCTCCACAAGGTAACATGATGTGCAAGACATTGCGGGGCCTAGCCTGTGAAAAAAGGAGGCGATGGACTCACTACTTGGCCAAAGTGGTCTAGAAGTACAACCATACAATACACTCAGCGACAGGTCGCTCACCTTATCAAGACGTGTTTGGCCACACCTTCAGTGGACCCAACAATTTTTAAGACCCTGTCTCCACTTAAAAGCTGGTACACATACTAACATCATGGATAAGGGAATGGAAACATTGTCTGGCAGAAGTGCAGCAGTTTGTGAAAGATCAGAAAGAGTCAGATCTTTTGGGTGCCGACCTTCAACATGGAGACTGGGTTCTCATTTAATACAAGGGCACACATCAAAAGGCAAGTTACAACTTCATGGAAAGAAGCTGCTGGTATAGTCTTGTGCCAGCTAATACCAGGTGTGCCGGTCTATAACAGGAAGGTTTGTGAGACAAGCCGAGGTAGCTACAAGCTACTCGAACTTCTTAGAAGGGCCACAGTGGAGCCCCTGAGAAATACAACAGGGAAATTGCTCCAGTCCTGGAGCCTCAAACACTACCACCAGAGATATGGTGACTGGCCCTTGTCATTCATCACTGACTCCCAGGCCTCTCAGAGAAATCAAAGAATCCAACAATGCTGCAAAACATAATAATCAATCAACCCATGTTCTTGGTTCTACAGTAAAACCCCCTGGACTCCTTCAGATCTTGCTGCAACCTCACCTGGAATTCATCTGCACTTGAGTGTTTCACAGGTGTGTGCTCACACCATCTGGTGGTTCGGCTAAAACTGCATGCTAGGAAATGTTGATGTACATCTGTTCAAGACTGGCTACAGTGACACTGTAATGGGCTGCCTGGTTCTGAGGTGAATGAAGGATGGCCACAGACACCATAGGCTCTTCTCCTTTTGGCGGGTCTGGCTCCACTGCATGGAGGCCTACCATTCCATCTGCATTGTTGTTATCTTCTCCAGTGGTCACATGATGTACCCCTTCTGCCCTATAGGACATTTTCAGGCAGTTTAGATGTAAGAGTGTTATGTTTTATACCCAATAAGAGATTGCTATTTCACTGATCCTGCACCCTTGCTGTTTTGCTCTTTAAAGCCATGCAATAGTAGCCTCTATACTTCTCATATGACATTGTCACATTAAGTGCTTAGCTCCAGCAAGATGCCTATGCAAAAATCTTTCTCTGAGACTCTGTTCTTAGGTTTTAGTTCGCTTGATCTTGTTCCTGATTTGCTTTTCTAGTCTCCGATACAGTAAACATCTGCCTGTTTTTTGTTGTGCAGGATATTGAAATAATGCGTTGGAAGTGTAGCCCCCTGTTCCTAAAAATGGGGCTATAGTGTAAATTTAGTTTTTGGCTGAGCTGTAAACAGCTCAGATTTGATTGTATATTTGGTTCTGTTCTAAACTTTACTGTGTTGTGCATTTTCCACTGTTGCCAGTAGGTGTGATTGGTACCATAGGACAGTGTGAGAATTACAATTAGGTTGTAATGAATATTCAGAAACAGCCCAGTAGAAGGTTCCTGGCCGCTGTGCATTCTGGAAGGGGTATTTATTGGACAGATGCCATGTGCTCTAGTCATTCTTACCTCAGAGCCCTTCTGGCCTGAGGATGTGCTGCTGCAAGTTCTGCAGTAGGCCCAGAAGCCTGTCTGGGGCCTACTAATCCTGAGGTGGTCATTAGGCTGTTTTGCCTGCGTGGAAGAAGCCAAGCCAAGCTGAGGAGATCCAGGGGAGGACTCTTGCTGGAGAGAGCCAGGATGAAGGCTGGTCTCTCAGGAGGGCCTGGTGACTACGTTGTAGGATGCACCTATATCTAAATTACCCTTACAGTACCGCCGGGTCGGGTTAAAGGTTCTGGTACTGTCAAGCTGTTCTACAATCTAATTAAGGTAACTAGCTCCTGGCTGCTAAGTCTGTGAGAGAGACTTATCCAGCAGTTCTGCTGGCTGCTCAGTCTGTGAGAGAGGCTTGTCCAGACAACCTACCGGTTGCTAGGTCTCTGTGGGAGACCTACCGAGGTATTCAAGATCTGCTAAAAGAAAGCTGTTTTGTCCTTTGGATTCAAGGAGTCTATAAGTGATCTGCTAAAAAGGGTATCTGAAACTTCCCCTAACCCTCTTTCCTACAACCCTTCTCAAGTTCTCATTAAAGCTTTGAAAAATACCTAAAGTGACTGGCGCCTAAATTCTGTTCAACTTCCCATTATAGCCATGGACTCAGCCTTGGGGTGAATATAAGCTATAGTGTAAATTTAGTTTTTGGCTGAGCTGTAAACAGCACACATTTGATTGTATATTTGGTTCTGTTCTAAACTTGACTGTGTTGTGCATTTCCCACTGTTGCCAGTAGGTGTCATTAGTATCTTAAACCCCCCCTAACCCTCTTTCCTACAACCTTTTTCAAGTTCTCATTAACCACTTCTATACAGGGCACTTATACACTTACTGCCAAGACCAATTTTCAGCTTTCAGCGCTGTCGCACTTTGAATGACAATTGCGCGGTCATGCTACACTGTACCCAAACGATATTTTTATCATTTTGTTCCCACAAATAGAGCTTTCTTTCGGTGGTATTTGATTACCTCTGGGATTTTTATTTTCTGCTAAACAAATAAAAAAAAGACCAAAAATTTTGAAAAAAAAAATGTTTTTTTTTTTCTGTTACAAAACTTTGTAAATAAGTAAGTTCTCTCCTTCACTGATGGGCACTGATGGGGCTGCACTGACAAGCACTGATGGGCACTGATGAGGTGGCACTGATGGGGCACTGATAGTCGGCACTGATGGGCACTGATAGGTGGCACTGTTATGTAGCACTGATGGATACACATAGGTGGTACTGATGGGCACTGAAAAGCGGCACAGATGGGCACTGATAGGCGGCACAGATGGGCACTGATAGGTGGCACAGATGGGCACTGATAGGCGGCATGGATGGGCATGGATGGGCACTGATAGGTGGCACTGATGTACAGTAATTGATGGTACGGATGGATGCCAATCAGTGCCAAACAATAATGCCTGCCAATCAGTGATGCCCACTGTGGGCACTGATTGGCATCCATTGTGGGCACTGATTGCATCCCTGGTTGTCTAGGGTGGCATACCTGGTGGTGACATCCCTGGTGGTCCTAGCGGCATCCCTGGTGGTCCTAGTGGTGTAACTGGTGGTCCAGTGTGGGCATCCTCGGGGGGCTGCACTGATAATCAATCAGCACAGACCGCCCCTGTGAGAGGAGCAGCCAATCGGCTCTCCTCTACTCGTGCCTGACAGATGCGAGTGAGGAAAAGCCAATCAACAGCTCTTCCTGTTTACACTATGATCAGCCGTGATTGGACACGGCTGATCACATGGTGAAGAGTCTCCATCAGAGACTCTTTACTGAGATCGGTGTAGCGATGTGTCAGACTGGCACACCGCACCACCGATCTCCTCGATGCGTGCCCCCAAGGGCGCACGGCAGCTGTTTTCCTGCTGGACATCATATGACATCCAGTCAGGATATTGAAACCACTTTGCCGCCGTCATTTTGCTGTAAATACCTAAAGTGACTGGTGCCTAAATTCTGTTCAACTTCCCATTATAGCCATGGACTCAGCCTTGGGGTGAATGTAAGCTCGTTTCCTGTATCTGGAGGTACCTTTCTGCTCCCAGTTGACCCAGGGGGTGCTACAGAAGCTTCTTATATATAGCAATATGCTTTACTTTCATGGAGAAATATCAGAACATGTCTTTTCATGGAACAGGAAGCAGAATATAAGAGAACACATACACTGAGAAAGATAATACGTCCTCTGATTACATTACCATAGAATACACATTATAATACTACAGCGCCACCTGCTGCATAGATAGGTATAATGCATACACTATTCAGTTTATTAGCAATCATGCTGTTGTTCTTTCCAACACCCCTTCTCAACAGCATGTGCTTTGTCAAATTATATTCAACTTCTTCTGGAAATAACTATGATGTTCCTTCAACAAAGACTTGGTGAGTGCATCAGCAGTCATCTCCTCTGATGGGCAATATTGAATGAAAATAACACCTTGCTCTTGATTGTCCCTCAGTAGGTGATACTTGATGTCAATGTGTTTGGTCCTAGGATTGACACTTTCTGATTGCGTAAGCTTTATACATCCCTGGTTGTCTTCAAAAATGGGAATTGGTTTTGACATGTCTATCCCAGTGTCCACAAAAAGTTGACAAATCCATATTGCTTCTTGACATGCGTGTGCTGCTGCAATGTACTCTGCTTCAGTTGAAGATAGAGTGACAGTTGCTTGCTTTTAACTAGACCAACTTATGGTTCCTACCCCTTACTGGAAGATGAATCCATTTGTGGATTTGCGGTCTGTGCAGTCCCCGGCCCAATTAGCATCCACATATATGACCAGTTTTGGATTGGATGTTGCTGGTAACTGTAACTTCATCTGAATTGTTCCTTTGAGGTACTATATCACTCTCTTTACTGCGTTCCAGTCATGCTTACAAGGCGCTGAAACTTTCCTGCATAGTATGATCACTGCTGCGGCTATGTCTGGTCTTGTCACAGTTGCAACATATAGCAGCTTACTGATTGCTCTGCGATGCATGTCATTGTTGGGTAGCAAGTTTTCTGGTTCTTTGCTCTTTAGATGATTCCATAGGAGTTTTCACTTCCTTTGCATCTTGCATATGGAATTGTTCCAAGATTTCGGAGATTTTCTGAGATTGGTTGAGAAGATAACTTCCATCTTCTTCTCTCTCTATTTGGATTCCCAGGAAATAGCTAATGTTCCCTAGCTCTTTGATTTCAAAATTTTCTTTCAGAACTATTTGATTATAACCTGTTTTGAACAAGAAGGGGATTATAATGTCATCAACACAAATAAGGATGTATATCCATCTGTCATCTTGAATCCTGGAGTAGAGACAGGGGTTTGCTTTACTTCTTGAGAATCCCTCTCTGGTAAGTACTTCATTCACTTTCTTAGTCCACATCCTTGAAAGATTGCTGGAAAGAACAAAATTTTTCACTTTCTCAGTTTGTCATTTGCCCAGACCTCTATCTGTTTTTTAAATCAATCTTGTCTTTCGATCCTGTATCTCATCTGATTGCTGTCAGATTGTAGACAGGTGCAGTCTACTTTTTCTACTGCAAGTGGCACTCAAGAGGAAGTTCTCAAGGTAGTCAAGAGGAACATGGTTTCTCTATGCTTTCCTGGGTCACTGGGGAAGCTATCAAATTGGATACTGCCACCCCATGTGACACTAGCAGCCATCTTGGTTTAGGCAGAGCCTATTTAAGGACCTGGCTCCCAGCCTTGTCACACAATTTGCGAATGGGTAGAGTAACCCCTGGTGAAGACACATGATCCCTGTGTCGAACACGCGTAGGGAATGGCCAGGACGGAGCAAGGAGCAGAGTGTTTGTTTGGGATGTGGCGCATACCTTACCCTCACTACCGTTTACTGTTCAAAGTCTTTGAATAGATTGGTGCACTGACGCACCTTAAAATTGTGAGTATCCCATTGTGGGGAGTGTATTTTATATAATAAAACCTTTTAAACGTTATTACACCATCGAGCTCTCTTTTTCTCATATATACATTTTGGAGCTGCATTGGAGCCGTGCATCTGGTGATCAGTATTGAGCCTTGGGATGGCTCCAAAGCTTGTTTTGACTTAGTGTAACAGCCGAGTCACACGCTCTGAGGTGAGCGCAATACCTGGGGGGTCACTGGATAGCACCGGAGCATGGTTTTACAGCACAAGGAACACTAGAAGCATGCTGGATTTGCATCTATGGACACATACCATATACACTTATGTGATTTGATCTATAGGATTTCACTGATCACTTTGGAGTATTGCTTATTTGACTGTCGACCACGCTAATAGTGTGACATGTGAGCACTTTTTGCACTTTAGTGTATTTGCTTTATTGTTTATGCACTTTACACTTTATTGTGTTTGTTTATATTTATTGTCTTTATATATATATTTCTTGATTTATTATTCATTTATTAATTTATTATATTGGATGTACCATTAGTATTTTACCCAGTGGGGTTATTTAGCACATTGTGCATGATTGATTTTTTTTGCAAACTATATTCTTTATAGATATTTTGAGTTTATACTTTACAGATACAATACCTTTTGATTGGTACATTACAATTTAGCGCAGCGTAATTTTTCTTTATTGTATTGATTGCACGATGTATGAGACGTGATCTACGCATGCAGCTAGGTGGGGATATTCTTTAGGCATAAGATCATTGTGGCTCGCAGGATTTTTTCCTTTAGGAACTGGGAAAGGTTACTGACAATGAGGGAAAGAACAGACGCTATCAGTTCAGCTGAAACCTGCTCTCTACATGCTGTTGGACCCTTGAGTGTTCCCAGTTGATCTTTCTTGCCACTGGAGTAATTGTAGACTGTCTTTGCATTATTTTAATACTTTAATCACACTTGGACTGTATGTGTTATGGCCCCCCACAGAGATGCGCCCCACCTGCAAGCTGTTGCCAGCCAAGGTGTATCTGAAGACTGGTAATTTTTGTCTTTACTGTACAGGCAGTGTACACTTTGCCCTAATGCATCCCTGTAAAATGGCCAGTGGCTTGTCTTAGATGTCTCCAAACTCCAAAGCAACAAGAAAAGATACCCTTTTGATGTTCTTTTGCATCTCCATCCCAAAATTCACCTTCCTCTCACATACAGTATCTCCATCTTTTGGGATGCTTTTGGGAGTTTTTTGGGCTTATGGGGCTTTTCTGGAGAAATTCAAGTATGCCTCTTGCTTGTTATTTTTGACTTACCCTTGTTGGAGATTAAAGTGACATTAAACCCAAAACCAAACATGTAGCATATTGCAGCCTACCCATCATTAGATGTTGTGTCTGCATCAGTTTTCTTTTTATTGGAATTTTTCTTCTGTTTTCACCTATGTATGAAGGAGCCATAGAGAAACCTTTGGGCATTAGCATTGTTACTCTAAGGCGAGGGGAGTGTTTGATGTGCCAACATATTTAGCTACATTAAAAATTGAAGCCAAGCTCCAGCTAACACTTCATAAGCAGTTACATAACAGTTTTCTTCCTTTTGGGATAAAGGTTTTACATACATAAATAAAATCTGTGCAACCCTGTCAACCCTTTAATAGTTTGTCACAACCCTCTATCTGCTACATCTGCAGGGCAGCTTGTTCTGTTGAAAAACAACATACTTACTGGATAGATTACCAAGTAAAAAGAAAAAGAAAGAGAGCCTAAAAAGAAAACTGATGCTGGTTGATCGTACTGTTCACTGTCCCTCCAACCTTACCTAGATTGTATAGATTGTATAAGATTGTATAGACCAGGCCATTGCTGCATCTACTGAGCATTCTCCAGTTTCAGTTCCCTTCTAAGCTGCCCATTTCCTCCTTTTTTCTTATCTGTGCAGCCCACATGACATGTGTCACACATGTGGGCATATACACTTCTGATAAATGACAGTCCACTCTCTCCCTCCTTCTTCTATGCCTAATAAACAGATAAAAACAATGGGGGTGGGATATTACATGTTGATTGATGGAGGCATCACCTCCCTGTATATCTAAGCACATACAAAAAATAGACACAGGCTGGAGGGGTGTAAAACAAGCTGTGATTGACAGAACCTCCTCCTAGATAGCCCACACTATGTTTTCACACAAAAATAATAAAGATGTGGGGGGGGCGTGTCCGGATGTAGAGTGCACCAGACGTGTTGCTGAGGAGCTCCGAAAATCCTGTCCTAATCCACTGCCATCCTGTGCTAAATACGATTTTAAGAGCCACAGAACTCTCCCCACTTACCCCTGGCCATCACCCACACTGGCCTTGGGGAAAATTTTGGAGCTTGGTCGCGCTGATTGAGCTATACTCGGCTGCGGCCGGCTCCACACAGCAACAGCCGCCGCCATCTTGAGGCCTATAAAGCCTCCGACATCTCCGGGCTGCAGCACCGCAATTGGCGGAGCGGAGGGCGGCCAATCCCTCCGAATTCGTGACAGCTATTCCTGGGGGGCGACTGCCCAGCATAGAGGGCCGAGGCACCGCCGGCGGAGCTAGTGAGATGGCTCCCCGGTGCCGCGACCCACCGCCATCTTGCGGCCTACGAAGCCTCTAACATCCCCGGGCTCGGGTGCCGCGATCGGCAGAGCGGGAGGCGGCAACTACTTCCGCACCTCTAGCAGCAGTCCCTAGGAGGCTGCTGAACTGTGTGGGGACCAGTGAAAGGATCCTTAAGATAGTATTTCGGGTGCCAGAGGCCCGCTGTTATCCTGAGGCCTGCGGTGCCTGGCCCATCCTCCATCCACAGGTACTGTGCCCCATAGAAGTTGTGCTGCTTTCTCTAAGTCACCATCCCGGCAGGGGCTGTGTTTTACAGTAAGCCCTAACCCTGTGCACCCTCTGTCCCACTCCTTGTGTTTTCCAGTGCCTTTCTGCTGTCCCTCACAGAGCATAAAGCCCCCTTCAGAGCAGAACACACTGCGGATGGGCCCTCCCAGGACCCGCTGTGCACATCCTAAAAAAAAGGCTTCTCACACCACTCCTGCAGTGGCCGCATCGTCTGAGTGGCAGCTGGCGGCTACAATGGCGGCAAACGCATAAACAGTGGCGGGGTCAGGGGCTACGGAGTCCCCAACGAGAGCAGAGATCCTGGCAGCCATCACGGCATGTAAAGAAACCCTGACTACCAAGATAGACTTCCTAACAGTAGATGTAAGCCTCATCCGTCAGGACATGGACAAATTCCGGTCACGTATATCCGAGGTGGAGGACAGGGTCTCCACGGTGGAGGATGCGATCCGGTCGGACTCCAGAGAGGTGAGGGCCCTGCAGCTTCAGGTGAAGGCGCTACAGGAGCGAGCCATAGACACTGAAAATTGCCTTAGGCGTAACAACATTCGCATAATTGGTTTACCTGAGAGAGTTGAAGGCCCCAGACCGGCAGAGTTCACTGAACAGCTATTATCCACCTTGTTTAATCTGGGTAATATGCCACCCACTTTTGTGGTTGAAAGAGCCCACAGAGTCCCACCACTCCCTCCGAGACCCGGGCCCCCACCACGTCCCTTCCTGCTATGCTTGCTAAACTACCGGGATCGTGACCGTATCTTGGCGGTGGCCCGAACCATGCCGGAAATCAAGTATGAGAATACTCGACTGTCCTTCTTTCCAGATTTCTCCCAAGAGGTGCAGCAGCGCCGCAAATCTTTCAGAGGTCAGACGCCGACTCCGAGAGAAGGGAATACGTTTTGGCCTTCTATATCCCAGCAGATTAGAATCACTGACGGCGACACCACCCTCTTCTTTGATACCCCCGAAGCCGCTGCGGCGTGGTTGGATACCCGCTAGTGTCATATCAACAACTGGAACTTTTATGGCTCTACGCTTTACTGGACCCAGCTACATACCCCAGCTTCCTATAAGGATCCTCATTTCTGTCCCCAGTTGACTCCCAGCACAATTTATTATCGGCTCCTACATCCTTCTGTATTACTGTACCTCGACATTATCCTAACTCTATACTCGGTACACTTTGATGATGGAACTAACGCTAGCGTCTCCTGCCTGAGGAGCTCCAGCAGCTACCATACAGACTTTTGTGGTTTTTTTTTGTTCTGTTTTTTGACCACCAAACGGTGATCCGTCCGAAGGCGCTCTGGTCCCTGGGATCCCCCCCCCCCTCATCGATCCAGAGATCACCACTCGCACCCCTGTTCCCTGTCGACAGTGTCTGGTGGATGGTTATCATCCACTCCTAGATACCTGTTCTCTGAGACTCACCAGCTACGGGAACTAACGGAGGTTTACCCTCTGACTCTGGACTGGCATGTTAGCGTAGTGCACTGAGTTAAGGTCGCCACTACGGTTCTAAAGTTCTTTTTGTTTAGGGGTAAAACTATTCCCAGCCTTCTCCCTTGTTTTGGAAGAGAGATGGGGCATAGTAGGAAAGGCACATTGTGCCTGGGTTTGTTTGAAACTGTTAAAAAGGTTTTTTCTTTTTTTTCTTTTGTTGGTGCAAGGTTTTGGATAAGTCTAAATGTTGCTAACACATGGTGTGCTGTGTCAAGGATTTTGCTGCTCATGGTTTGCTCCCTGATTCGCTCTCCCACTCATCCTGGTTGGTTCTCTCCCTTTAATATAGATGGCTAATCCCCCTGCTGATTCCTTTACGGTCCTTTCCTGGAATGTCAGAGGTCTTGGATCAAAATTCAAGTAAGCTCTCCTCTTCCAGTACCTAAAATCCCACTCCCCCCAACTCATTCTTCTTCAAGAGACCCATCTTATGGGCAGCAAAATCCTGACATTGAAAAAACCATGGATACAGAGGGCTATCCATGCCACGTACTCTACATATGCAAGGGGAGTGTCGATTCTTATACACAAGAACTTCCCCTGTGTGATTGAAGAGGTGTGCACGGACCCACAGGGTAAATTTGTTATTGTTGTATTTACACTATGGTCTCACAGATATATTGTCATTAATATGTATATCCCCCCACCTTTCTCACCTGTAATGCTATATGTGGTTATGGAAAAGATTGCACCCTTTTGCCCTGGGAAAATTCTAATTATGGGGGACTTTAATGCTATCATGTCCCTGGAATTGGATAGACCTGCTCCGCCAAAGCATCATTGCACAGATCTCTCTGTTTGGGCTCAGACAGTAGCCCTCGAAGAGATTTGGAGGTGGAAGCACCCTACCATCAGAATCTACTCGCGTTTTTCAGCATCCCACAAAACTGCATCCCGTATAGACCTGGCCTTTTCTAATCCCCCATTGTTGGCAGATGTGCTGGAGGCATCCTACTTACCAAGTGGTTTGTCTGATCATAGCCCATTGGTGGTGACGCTTCGCTCTCCTGCATCCCGGAGTGCTGCACTGTGGAGGTTGGGGGCTCATTGGGTCTCCCATCCGGAAATAACTGAAATTGTACCCCCCCTGTTAGCTGATTTCTGGGAGCGGAACATTGGGTCCTCCTCCCCTGAAATCACTTGGGATGCATTTACAGCATATACAAGGGGACAATATATCTCATCTATTGCCCATATTAAAAATAAACAATCAAAGGAAACCCAACTATTACAACAATCGGTGACAAATCATACCTCTACATACAGCTCGGATCCCACACCATTTCATTTTGACTCACTTATGGCAGCCCAGAGAGAACTGAATCTTCACCTGACAGAGGTCACACGACTTGCAGCTCATAGGGGCAGACAAAGAACTTTTGAACAGGGCGACAAAAATGGTCGCCTGCTGGCCCTATTGGCGCAGAATGACCAACCACTCACGCTTGTCTCCAACCTGCGGACTTCTAATGGGGACACGGTGACTTCCCCATCGGAGATTCTACAAACATTTACTGTTTTTTACGAAAGGCTGTATACAACCACGTTGCCCTCTGATTTTCAGCCTGAGCGGCTGTGGGACCTGTTAGATCCCCTGGCGCTGGGCTGGCTTTCGGACCAGGAGCGTGAGATGCTAGTTAGGCCATTTACAGCCCTAGAAGTTCTGAACGCTATTCAATCCTTCCCCACTGGTAAGGCACCGGGGCCAGATGGCCTCCCAATTGAATTTTATAAGTCGCATGGAGACCTCCTGGCACCCCTGTTGGCCCAGTTATATATAGGTGTTTAAAACATGGTAAGCTGCCCAACTCAATGTATCACGCATATCTGACTTTAATTTACAAACCCTCTAAAGATCCAACCTCTTGCGCCTCATATTGACCAATTGCATTGCTAAATAACGACTTTAAAATTTTGACCAAATTACTTGCTCTACGACTATATCCCCTACTACCTTCAGTCATTGATTCAGATCAAACTGGCTTTATGCCCCATAGATCCACTGATGTCAACCTCAGAAGATTATATACCAACTTACATGCCCAACACCACAACACGGGTTCGAGAACTATAGCCTCACTTGACATGGAAAAGGCTTTCGACACCGTAGAGTGGCCTTTTCTTTGGGAAACATTGCGTAGAATGGGATTCCCCTTGCTATTTATTCAATGGCTCCAGGTATTGTACAAATGCCCCACTACATCGGTGAGACTGGGGGGTGGACTATCAGCTCCCTTTAAACTCACTAGAGGAACTCGACAGGGCTGTCCTCTCTCTCCAGCCTTATTTGCCTTAGCTATTGAACCGGTGGCGGAGGCGCTGCGTACATCTCCACATATTAGAGGTCTTCGTATTGGCTTGCTGGAGGAGAGACTGGCCCTGTTCACGGACGACATGTTATTGTTCCTCAATGATGCTGGTCCGTCCTTGCAGGGTGTTCTGAACGTGTTGGACACTTTCGCAGGGGTTACCGGACTAAAGGTTAACTGGTCCAAATCCATACTGTTTCCGATAGACCGGGCGGCCAAAACCACTTCCCCACCAGACTGTTCACTAAAATGGGTGGAAAGTTTTAAGTACCTAGGGGTTCATATATCCACGCAAGCATTTTATCCCACTTAACCTTACCCCTACACTCTTGGACACTAAGACAAAACTTAAATCATGGAGTAACTTACCTCTGTCAGTTTGGGGACGAGTAAATCTCCTCAAAATGAAAATTATCCCCAAACTCACATATCTGTTCCGTCACTCCCCTCAGTGGATACCAAAATCCTTTTTTAAAAAACTGAATCAATTGTTCTCATCCTTTATCTGGGGATCCTCACCACCCAGATATAGGCTGTCGACCTTGATGCGGCCATCAATGCAGGGCGGTATGGCATTTCCTGATTGCTATAAATATATTTTAGCTACCCAACTGGTGACAGCGGCCTGGTGGCTGCAACCCGACAAAACTAATTCATCCACAATCCTAGAGGCCACGATAGTGGGCTCGTTGGAAGCCCTGCAATTTCTGATTTTCAGAGGCCCTCGAGCCCCATATCCTTTGACACCCTCTATGCATACCACCCTGCGGGCTTGGCGGGCAGGACTAGATATAGAAAAGTACAAATCAACCGAGATCTCTCCTAACACCCCGATCTGGCTGAACCCTAATCTGCCACACATCTACAAACTTCCCGACCCCTTCGCATGGACCGAATATGGTATAAAAATTCTTTCCCACATAGTGTCACAAATGTCATTATCTCCCCTTTCACACCTTTCAACTATATAAAACGTACCTCATCATTACCAATTTCGTTATCTCCAACTGTCACATGCTTTTGCTGCGCAGTTTCCACGCACTTCCTGCATCATGGTTCAGTCGGGGCTGGAGAAGACACTCAGAACTAGGTGTGCAGAGAAACCTACCTCACAGTTATATGCGCATTTGGTCTGTGTGTCTCTCCCACCTCTAGATAAACTCTGGTCTCTCTGGCAGCTTGACATACCCTCACTGGACAATGATGATTAGGATGATGTCTGGGATTTTCCTTTCAGCTCTTTAGTTACTATGCGGGATCGGTTGATCCAATTTTACTCCACATAGACTTCATAAAATGAACCCTACATGTCCATCGGAGTGTTGGAGATGTGGAATCTCCCCAGGAGATTTCTCTCATATTTTCTGGCATTGCCCTGCAATTCAGCAATATTGGAGTGAGGTGATTGGTGTGGTCAATAGAGTAGCGTCAATCGCATTACCACAAGTCATGGAAGTCTGTCTTTTGGGGCTGATCGAAACACTTGTACCAACAATAGCAAAACGCACATTGGTCGGGTTGTTGCTATTCTATGCCCGGAAAAACATTGCCAATTAAAGGACTAATGAAAGAAGCCCACCCCCCCTTCTTTGACACAATGGAAAAGTCTGGTTAATAATAACCTTTTTTTATATAAAGACACATACTTCAACAGAGGGTGCCCGATGAAGTACGATAGAGTCTGGCGGACATGGTTAGATGAAGCGGAAACAGCTTGTTGAGTCTCTAAATTAACATGATTGGGGTTGAGAATAATAAAAGTGTTGAGGGGTTCTATCCTTTTTGTTACGATTGGGAGGGGGGACTTGACGTATCAAGGGACATCTAAAAAGATACGAGAAGCAAGCCATGGGTTTAGCTCAATATATGTTAAATACAAATTACAGTATTCCACGATGTAATAGATATGATACCTTGTATAGGCACCATAGTTTATGAGTTGTGTATGTATTGTTTGTCTCGAAAAATGCAATAAAAATAATTATAAAAAAAAAAAATAATAAAGATGTGAGTTCAAATATATATTTGTATGATGATTTAAAACATTTATTGAAAATATTTACAAGCTTTAGGCAGGTGTGAAGAAATGCTGTAAAGTGAGAATGCTTTCAAAAATATATACTTTAATTGTTTATTTTTATCAATTTACAAAATGCAAAATGAGTGAACAGAAGAACAATCTAAATCAAATAAATATTTTGTGTGACTACCCTTTGGCTTTAAACCAACTTACATTTTTACACTTTCACACTTTGTACACTTGCATAAAGTCATGGATTTTGTAGAATTGGAGTCAGGTGTTTGATTAACCAATTATACCAAACAGGTGCTAATGATCATTCATTTTATATGTAGATTGAAACAGTCATTAACTCAAAAAAAACAGCTGTGTGGGTAGCATAAAACTGGGTGAGGAACAACCAAACTCTGTTACTAAGGTGAGGTTGTAGAAGACAATTTCACATCATCATCAAGTCATACACCATGGCAAGACTAAGCACAGCAAGAAGACACAATGTAGTTATACTGCATCAGCAAGGTATTTCCCAGGAAAAGATTTCAAAGCAGACTGGGCTTTCAATATGTGCTGTTCAGGCTCTTTTGAAGAAGCACAAATCAACAGGCAACATTGAAGACTGTAGAAGCAGTCGTCGGCCAAGGAAACTTAAAGTGTTACTAAATCCACAACAGTAAAATCAGTCTGTATATGCAGTAAAGCATGTTTGTATACTCACTGTGGAACCTAAAGGGTTAATCTTTTGCATTGTGTATAAAGGCTGTTTGATCATGTCTCTCTGATCCTCCTCTTCTATCATTGTCTCCAAAAAATAACCTGATATTTACAGAGCCAGGGGACAAGCTGCACGTGCTCAGTTTGGTGTGTATTGCTAGAGAGTTTTTTTTTTTTTTCTAGGGAGAGTGCATGTGATCAGCACAAGGCCAATCAGAACTGTCCAGACACGTCCAGACAGAGGATGCGGGGAGACTGAAAACTCCTCCTATAAGCTTTACTAGGAACTGATCCAAATCACAATGGTGCTATATACTGCTGATGAGAATTGGCATGTATCTGTTTATATTTACTAAAATAATTGTATTTCCATGTTCTGTGTACTGTGGGAGACCAGACATAGTGAATGTAGGTTCTGGGTTTAGTAACATTTTAATGCAGTAGATGAAAGACACATCATGCTTACTTCCTTTCAACATTGGAAGATGTCCAGCAGTGCCATTAGCAGAGAACTGGCAGAAACCAGTGGGGCCCAGGTCCACCCATCTACTGTCTGGAGAAGTCTAACCAGAAGTGGTCTACATGGAATAATTGTGGCCAAAAACCATACCTCTGACAAAGAAACAAGGCTAAGAGACTGAACTATGCATGAAAACATAGGAACTGGGTTGCAGAAAAATGGCAGAAGGTACTCTGAACCATTGAAGCAAAATTTGAAATATTTGGCTGTGGCAGGAGGCAGTTTTTTCACTGAATGGCTGGAGAGTGGTACAACAATGAGTGCCTGCAGGCAAAGGTGAAACATGGTGGAGGTTCCTTGCAAGCTTGGGGCTGCATTTCTGCAAATGGAGTTGGAGATTTGGTCAAGTTAAATGGTGTCCTCAATGTTGAGAAATACAGGCAGATAATTATCCATCATGCCATACCATCAGGAAAACGCGTGATTGGCCCCAAATATATTCTGCAGCGGAACAACAACCCCAAAACATAGAGCCAATGTCATTATGAACTATCTTCCGTGTAAATAAGAACAAGGAGTCCTGTAAGTGATGGTTTGGCCCCAACAGAGCCTGGATCTAAACACATATGTCTGGGATTTTTTGAGTCTCCACTCCCCGCCAGTGGCGGCCCGTCCATAGGGGGCGCATGGGCGCGGCCCCCCTCCAGGCAGACACACAAAAAAAATGTTAAAAAAAAATTTAAAGCTGGCCCTTAAAAAAAAAAAAAATACAAAAAAAGGTCCTTGAGTGCACTTTCCATAAGTGCACAGTGCGACGCCGGACACTTATGGGAAGCACCACGTCTATGCCATCACAAGATTCCAGATGCGGCACTTCATTTGCGGGTGTTCATCCCGCCTTGCGGTGCTTTCCAAAGCACCAAGTAGCTTCCACCTGGCGCTCGTAGTATCTATTACTACGGCCGGGTGGTTTCATTCACATCTGAGTTTGATGTCACATCCTGTTTTCTCTCTCCCATTGCGCCCCGGGAGAGAGAAAACAGGAAGTATGAGAGGACCGGACCCCTCCATCGCCGCTGGAAGGAGACACTGCAGGAGAGGACAACACAGTCAGCAAAGTAAGTGGAAAACGGAAAAGGGGGGGGGGGGGTTGTTGATGTGACACAGGCAGGCTGCATTATTTGATGTGACACAGGCAAGCTGCATTATTTGATGTGACACAGGCTGCATTATTTGATGTGACACAGGCAAGCTGCATTATTTGATGTGACACAGGCTGCATTATTTGATGTGACACAGGCTGCATTATTTGATGTGACCCAGGCAGGCTGCATTATTTGATGTGACACAGGCAAGCTGCATTATTTGATGTGACACAGGCAAGCTGCATTATTTGATGTGACCCAGGCAGGCTGCATTATTTGATGTGACACAGGCAAGCTGCATTATTTGATGTGACACAGGCTGCATTATTTGATGTGACACAGGCTGCATTATTTGATGTGACACAGGCAGGCTGCATTATTTGATGGGACACAGGCTGCATTATTTAATGTGACACAGGCAGGCTGCATTATTTAATGTGACACAGGCAGGCTGCATTATTTGATGTGACACAGGCAGGCTGCATTATTTGATGTGACACAGGCTGCATTATTTGATGTGACACAGGCAGGCTGCATTATTTGATGGGACACAGGCTGCATTATTTAATGTGACACAGGCAGGCTGCATTATTTAATGTGACACAGGCAGGCTGCATTATTTGATGTGACACAGGCAGGCTGCATTATTTGATGTGACACAGGCAGGCCGCATTATTGGATGTGACACAGGCAGGCTGCATTATTTGATGTGACACAGGCAGGCTGCATTATTTGATGTGACAAAGGCTGGCTGCGTTATTTGATGTGACACAGGCAGGCTGCATTATTTGATGTGACACAGGCAGGCTGCATTATTTGATGTGACACAGGCAGGCTGCATTATTTGATGCGACACAGGCAGGCTGAATTATTTGATGTGACAAAGGCTGGATGCATTATTTAATGTGACACAGGCAGGCTGCATTATTTGGTGGGACACAGGCTGCATTATTTGATGTGACACAGGCAGGCTGCATTATTTGGTGGGACACAGGCTGCATTATTTGATGTGACACAGGCAGGCTGCATTATTTGATGTGACACAGGCAGGCTGCATTATTTGATGCGACACAGGCAGGCTGAATTATTTGATGTGACAAAGGCTGGATGCATTATTTAATGTGACACAGGCAGGCTGCATTATTTGGTGGGACACAGGCTGCATTATTTGATGTGACACAGGCAGGCTGCATTATTTGGTGGGACACAGGCTGCATTATTTGATGTGACACAGGCAGGCTGCATTATTTGATGTGACACAGGCAGGCTGCATTATTTGATGTGACACAGGCAGGCTGCATTATTTGATGTGACACAGGCTGGCTGCATTATTTGATGTGACACAGGCAGGCTGCATTATTTGATGTAACGCAGGCAGGCTGCATTATTTGATGTAACGCAGGCAGGCTGCATTATTTGATGTGACACAGGCTGCATTATTTGATGTGACACAGGCAGGCTGCATTATTTGGTGGGACACAGGCTGCATTATTTGATGTGACACAGGCAGGCTGCATTATTTGGTGGGACACAGGCCGCATTATTTGCTGTGACACGGGCAGGCTGCATTATTTGATGTGACACAGGCAGGCTGCATTATTTGATGTGACACAGGCAGGCTGCATTATTTGATGTGACACAGGCAGGCTGCATTATTTGGTGGGACACAGGCTGCATTATTTGATGTGACACAGGCAGGCTGCATTATTTGATGTGACACAGGCAGGCTGCATTATTTGGTGGGACACAGGCTGCATTATTTGATGTGACACAGGCAGGCTGCATTATTTGATGTGACAAAGACTGGCTGTGTTATTTGATGTGACACGGGCAGGCTGCTTTATTTAATGGGACACAGGCAGGCTGCATTATTTGGTGGGACACAGGCTGCATTATTTGATGTGACAAAGGCTGGCTGCGTTATTTGATGTGACACAGGCAGGCTGCATTATTTGATGTGACACAGGCAGCCTGCATTATTTGGTGGGACACAGGCTGCATTATTTGATGTGACAAAGGCTGGCTGCGTTATTTGATGTGACACGGGCAGGCTGCTTTATTTAATGGGACACAGGCAGGCTGCTTTATTTGGTGGGACACAGGCAGGCTGCTTTATTTGGTGGGACACAGGCTGCTTTATTTGATGTAACACAGGCAGGCTGCTTTATTTGCTGGGACACAGGCTGCTTTATTTGGTGGGACACAGGCGGCTGCATTTGGTGGGACACAGGCAGGCTGTATTTGGTGGGACACAGGCAGGCTGTATTTGGTGGGACACAGGCTGAATTTGGTGAGACACATGCAGGCTGCATTTGGTGGGACACAGGCTGCATTTGGTGGGGCACAGGCTGCATTTGATGGGACACAGGCTGCATTTGGTGGGACACAGGCTGAATCTGGTGGGGCACAGGTTGCATTTTGTGTGACACAGGCTGCATTTTATGGATGGACAGACTCCGCTGGGGACACCTGATGGCATCTGGTGGCAGGCGACATGGCTAGTGACACACTCAGGGCTCCCACTCATTCTGCATTATTGTGAGTTGAATGATTTCATTTTATATTACAATGTATTAATAGAAATAATGCGCTTTAATCATCCTGAAACAATAACAACCATGGTGGCGGAATGATTGAAGTGCTAACACCAGGTGTTTGGAATATCTTTATCTGCTGATTGTTAAACTTTCTACAATACACATATTTCTATTGTTGTATAGGATCTAGGGCCTGCTGTCCCTCCAACCCTCTCTCCCTCCCCCTCCATCCCTCCTTCATCTCAGATGCTAACCACACCACCTTAGAGCCACACCCACTATTTCACTCAAACCATGCACATTTTCACCAAGTGGGAGGGGTCAAAAAGGAAGGGTGGGGTCTGGCGCCCCCCCATCCTAAAACTTCACCAGCCGCCACTTCTCCCCACACAGACTAATCGCACAGACTATACACTGAATATGCTTTTTTTGTGTCTATGGATGTGTCTAGACTTTGCACACACACAGGCTCCCATATGTATTTCACTTTACTATTTGTTGTCTGCATATTGCCTCAATTGTGTTTATGTTTTCTGCATATTTTTTTGATTTGCCAGTTTCTTTTCCGTACATTGTCAGGATTGCCTGCTGATTTTCTACATGTTGAAGGTGTTAATAAGTAATCTGTCAAGTAGGCTAGATACACCTCTGTGATGCTGAAATGTAAGACTGAACCTTAGCTCTGTTAAAGTATGTTTATTAAAAATAATGTAATGTAAAATTTGTAATAAACAACAACACAAATCTGAACAGTAAGGCTCCTTACTGATGGACCGATCGGGTCTGCCTGTCAGTTTTTCTCGCAGACCCGATGAAACCATCCATTGCTCTCTATGGAACGGTGGATGTCAACGGATGTGTCCGTTGACACCCTCTGACATCCGATCCGGCCTGCTAAAAACAAATAGATGGGGATCCGTTCCCCATCAATCTGGTGGATCGGATTGGATGACAGGCGGTCCGTTTCAATTTGACAGCCCTTAGAGGACAGCAGGCTGTGTCTGTGTCCATTCTGCATTGGCGGAGGGGACAATGACCTGTCATCTGCCTGCTCAATGGGGATCAACGAAGAGATCCCCTGCTTATCGGGCGGATCCACTGGTGGACTCCGCCAGTGTGAAAGGGGCCTGGTCACAAAGGTTGCATCATTTTATGCTTTTTTTTTCTCTGGTGACTGTTTTTTTTATTGTTTTGTGACTTAACTCAAAGGGGCTGATTTACTAAAACTGCAGCGTTCAAAATATGGTGTAGCCCTACATAGAAATCAATCACTTTCTAGTTTTTCTTGTCAAAGCTTAATTGAATAAGCTGAAGTTAGAAGCTGATTGGCTAACAGCCTCTGAATTTAATTCTAATATTAGAGCTAAATAAATGGATCAATTAATTATATTTGAACAACAGAACTACAAACAGCTTCAAAAGCCACAGAACAAGCTTTGGTATATATCTGCTTAATAAATAAAACTAAACATGCATTCCTTTTTCCAATATAATAGGCTTTGAAATGAAATGTACAGTATTAGTTCAAAAGAATTTCAAAAGCTTTCAAACCTCAAATAGGATCAAGAATTTTGATAGAATAGCAGGTTCATTTCCTATAGAGCGTTCTTTACACAAAATTCCCAACTGACCTTCATATGTGGAGGACATTTTTTTAATAAACAATAATTACACATAAAAGGCTGTTGCTTCAAGTCATTTTAAGCTGATGCTTTCATTGGTTTGCATCATACATCAATGCTAGGAAGACAATTCTGTGAAGCAATTGCATGTTTTAATTCTCTTATTACCTCTTTCTTTTAAAATTCTATTATTCATTTGCAAAAGTTAAAATACAGCTCAGGTAAGCTTCTGAAAGAATGTACTCACATAATTATAATGCTTTCTTCCTCCCCCTCAGTTGGTAGATTCAATTATACTTTCTGGTTGGCTTTCGGTACATAATTATACAGAATGTTTATGTAAAGTGAACAGAGAATAGTTATGTGAGCCCAGAAAAACATAATGCAAAAATAATGTATGTTGAGGACAAAAAATAAAATAAAAATACATAGCAGTAAAAAAAAACAGAAAGTCATTACTGCTTAAAACTGCTAATCATTGTAAATGACCGTGGAGGCCCTTAGAGACTATAGAACATTCCTATCAAACTCAGAAAAATAAATGAACTATACTGCACTGAAAATAATAATGAAAAAAAGAACAACATAAGACAATGAGATGGAAATAAAGTATGTAGACTGGAAAGAAAATGGTAATTAAGCACAGTATGGAGCCTTGCAAAGCCCCATAAGGAGTGGGCAAGTGAATGATTTTGTGACGTGTGTGTGTGAGTGTGTGTAAAATGCAGTAGATAAACCAGTTAGGATGAACCATTGGTGGATGAAACTTTTGCTAACATTGTAACAAGGCTCTGAGGCACATTTTTAATCTTAAAAAGATTATCAGGTAAAATACATGACCTTCCCCACATGGGGTAGGTCAGTCTCAATAAGCATGTCATTCATCAGCTGTTCTTCGAGGAAATTATTGTCAAAAGTTGCGTAATGCATTCTGTACAACAGTAACCTAAACGTGTGCTACTGATTCTTTCTTATTGGTGATTAAAGCTGAACTCATAATAAGTTGAATTTACTAAAGGAGTAGGGACATTCAATAAACAAAGTGAATGTTCACTTTCAAAAAGTGAACTGTTACTGAGCTTAGTTAGGTATAAGCTAGCTGGGTTCACATTAAAAGCCTAACTATGTGCTAGGGAAACATGATTTTAGCTGGCACATGACTGGATGACTAGAGTAAAAACACTGGGGTTGATTTACTAAAACTGGAGAGTGCAAAATCTGGTGCAGCTGTTCATAGAAACCAATCAGCTTCCATGTTTTATTGCCAAAGCCTAATTGACCAAGTTAGAAGCTGATTGGCTCAGCTGCACCACATTTTCCACTCTCAGGTTTTAGTAAATGAACGCCACAGCTTCATCATATTTGCATAAGTTAACCTTTTTAAAAAAAAATCACTTTGCTAATTGAACAGTCTTTACTCCTAGTTAATAAACTCCGTAATCTCAGCCAGTTGAAAAACATTTACAAAAGGAAAGGATTGATCCACTTGATAAGCATTTGTTAAACTTGCACTGCTTAACCACTTAAGGACCGAGCCTCTTTCTGAGATTTGTTGTTTACAAGTTAAAAACAGTTTTTTTTGCTAGAAAATTACTTAGAACCCCCAAACATTATACATTTTTTTCTAACACCCTAGAGAATAAAATTGGGGTCATTGCAATACTTTCTATCACACCGTATTTGCGCAGCGGTCTTACAAGCGCACTTTTTTTGGATAAAATACCCTTTTTTGAATAAAAAAATAAGACAACAGTAAAGTTAGCCCAATTTTTTTTATATTGTGAAACGCCAAACGTGATGTTACGCCAAGTAAATTGATACCCAACATGTCACAAACCTTTACCCTTAAAAATCTCCATAGGCGACTTTTAAAAAATTCTACAGGTTGCATGTTTTAACAGAGGAGGTCTAGGGCTAGAATTATTGCTCTAACTCTACCGATCGTGGTGATACCTCACATGTGTGGTTCGAACACCATTTTAAAATGCGGGCACTACTCACGTATGCGTTTGCTTCTGCACGCGAGCTCGTCAGGACGGGGTGCGTTTAAAATTTTTTTTTCTTCTTATTTATTTTACCTTTTATTTTTTAAATTAAAAATAAATAACGGATGCCGCACAGCTGACAGGTGAAAGTAAACAAAGGGTTACATTGACATCAAAGGGGTTTGGATTCGACACACAAACATTGGTAGTGTTCAGCGAAACTACACTGAACCAAATCCAGGTATGTTTGGCTCACCAAAAACCAGGAAGTACACAATTATTTTAAAAGAAGAATTCAAGGCAAAAGGTACACAATTCACAGTACTGTTTAGGCATAATTAACTTTTCTAAATATTCCCTATAGCTTTCAGTTTTTGAGTTCATTTTTTTGTTAACTCTATTCATTGGGCACAATACTCAAGGGATAGCATTCATGAGAAGCAACCACATAGCTAATGCTAAATGTCCCTTAAGAAAGAGGAGAGTCCAATCAATTATACCATACCTTATGGAATTTGAGTGGACAATCTCTGCTTAGGTATCCAGCTTTATAGGGGGATTTGGCTGTATTTATTAATTATTTCAGAAAGCTGGTGTAGAAGCCTTAGGCCTCGTACACACGGTTTGATTGTTGTATGACCGAGCGTCTGATTTTTGTCAAAAGAGCGTGTGCAGGATTTTGTCTAGCATACTAACTATCCGCAAATTGTCGTTTGACAAACTCGAACGTAGTGACGTACTATGAGAGTATAAAGAGTAAGTTAATTTCTCAAGCACCACCCTTTGGGCCCCCCTGCTAATTTCATGTTAGTAGAAATTTGGTGAGCATTGATTCGCGATTTGCAGATTGTACAAAACAAATGCCTTTTAAAATACATGTGGCATAACTACACCAGTATCACCAGCAAAGCAGCTTCATTATTTTAACATTTCATCAATTGCCGCGTCACAAATGTTAATTCTAGATTAGGAACGGTAGTTTACAAGACCGAACTCTTCCGGTTCTTTCCTTGATTCCAAGCATGCGTGTTTATACTTTCGACTTTTGTGTGACGATTTGTGTACTGACCATCCGAAAATCAGATGTTGAGTTTACATCTGACAAAAATTTTATAGCCTGGGCATCCAGCTTTTGTTTGACGAAAAAGTCAAATTGGCTGTCGAAAGCACCGTACTAACGATCCGAAAATCTGCAGGCAGCTCGTCTTGAGAATTTTCCCTTCTGATTTTCGTATCCTGTGTACGAGGCCTTAGGTTTCTTCCAATCGAGTACAAAAGCTTTTCTGTCATTAAACAGGAACAGTCCAAGAAAGGTCCCTGCACTATTGCTCATTGTATTTTATATGGTTCCACAAGGCACAAAAGACATGGAGCTATAACAGACTGTAGATGAGACAAAGTAAAGTAAAAAATAAAGTCAAGAATTTCATCCTAGCATATCTGAATTGGCATGAGCAGAAAATGTATGCAGCGCTTTTCTTTGCTGAACTCTGTGGCATGCCTCTGTTGGACATATATGAATAAGTAATGATTTGACATTGAATATTCTTGCTTCAGTTTATCAAATAAGGTTGTTCCCTTCTGTGATATGAAGGTTTTAATACCCTTGTACACCCAAATGACTGGATCTGGATTTCTATAAAAATGAGATAATTTGGGGTGATTCCATAGGAAGCATGTATAGCTGGAAGTTTTAATGAGAAGCAATTTTATTTTAATGCCGTGATTGTGGTTCTCATAGTACATGTAAAATAATATGGAGCTTTAATACCCCCATATACAGTAAAAGTTGCTGAAGTGCCTCATATCATCCTACATGTGCCACATCCACAATAACTGTGGCATTAGCTTTATTCAGTATTAAAGTGGTAATAAATGCTAGAGATTTGCTACCTTATTACATTCTTTGCATTAAGATAAAAAACCTCTAGTATGCAGCTTTCCCCAACGCACACTTAAACTTACCTAAGCCTGTTTTCGATCCAGTGATGTGCATGAGAGCAATGGCTCTCCCCAACCTCTTGCTCTTCATAGGCTCAGACACAGCAGCAGGAACCATTGGTTTCTGATGCTGTCAGTCACAGCCAGTGAAGATGGAGCGGAGGCAGGGCTTTGCCACCCTCTGTGTGTCTATAGGCAACAAGAGCCAGCTTGGGAGTAAGCCCACACAAGTGCCCCCATAGCAAGCGCCTTGCTATGGTGGGCACTTTCTGGAGGGAGAGCTGGCAGGGGACATGAGAAGAGGAGGATCAGGGCTGCTCTGCGCAAAACCATTGTACAGAGCAGGTAAGTATTACATGGTTGTTTTTTTTATTTTATTTTAAAGTTTACAGTCACTCTACCTAATTATGAGCATAAGTATGAGTGAGGTGGCCTGCTAAAAATGCAAACAATTTGGGAGTACCAAACCACACTCCAGACAGGTCTTTGAAGCATGGTAAGGTTTAAAGTGGTTGTAAACCCTCACATATACCAAATGAAGAGACTGGCCTCAGGTGATAAAAAAAGATGAAACAAATCCTACATAGGTTGTACTTTTTATTTGCAGTATTCTCTTCTCTACATCTGTTTAAAGTCCAGTTTTTTTATAGCTTGTGTGAGAGTTCACACAAATAAAGCTTTCTTTTGGTGGTATTTAATCACCACTGGGTTTTTTATTTTTTGCGCTATGAAAGAAAAAAGACAAAAAATTCTGTAAAAAAATGCATTTTTCTTCGTTTCTGTTATAACATTTAGCAAATTAGTAATTTTTCTTTATATATTTTGGCCAAAATTTATACTGCTACATATCTTTGGTAAAAATAACCCAAATCGGTGTATATTACTTGGTCTTTGTAAAAGTTATAGAGTCCACAAGCTATGGTGCCAATCTCTGAAAACTGATCACACCTGATGCACTGATGGCTTATCTCATTTCTTGAGACCCTACAAATACCCCCCAAATGACCCCTTTTCGGAAAGTAGACATTCCAAGGTATTTAGTTAGAGGCATGGTGAGTTTTTTGAAGTTGTAATTTTTTCCCACAATTCTTTGCAAAACCAAGATTTTTTTTTCCTTTTTTTTTTTTTTACAAAATTGTTATATTAGCAGGTTATTTCTCACACACAGCATATGCATAGCACAAATTACACCCCAAAACACATTCTACTATTCCTCCTGAGTATGGCGATACCATATGTGAGACTTTTACACAGTGTGGCCACATACAGAGGCCCAACATGCAGGGAGCGCCATCAGCCATTCTTGGAGCATAAATTATATAATAAATATATTACATATAATTTCTTGACTACCTCTTGCACTTTTGAAGGCCCTGGAGAACCAGGACAATGGAAACACCCCAAAAATGACCCCATTTTGCAAAAGAAAACACCCATGTATAATCTATGAAGCATAATGAGTCTTTCAACATGTCAAGTTTTTGGAAAATGTGTAAAGCAAATGAAAACGCATGGATGGATGGATGAGTATGCTGAGTATGGATGGGTATGCTGAGTATGGATGGCTGAGTATGCTGAGTATGGATGGCTGAGCATGGATGGATGTATGAGTATGCTGAGTATGGAGGAGTATGGATGGGTGAGCATGAATGGATAAGTATGCTGAGTATGGATGGGTATGCTGAGTAGGGATGGGCATTATGTTCGGATCGAACATTGGCTGTTTCCCCGTTCGCCGAATAGTGAACAATTTGGGGTGTTCGCGACAAATTCGAAAGCCGCGGAATACCCTTTAAAAGTCTATGGGAGAAATTAAAAGTGCTAATTTTAAAGGTTAATATGCAAGTTATTGTCATAAAAAGTGTTTGGGGACCTGGGTCCTGCCCCAGAGGACATGTATCAATGCAAAAAAAGTTTTAAAAACAACCGTTTTTTCGGGAGCAGTGATTTTAATAATGCTTAAAGTGAAACAATAAAAGTGTAATATTCCTTTAAATTTGTACCTGGGGGGTGTCTATAGTATGCCTGTAAAGTGGCGCATGTTTCCCGTGTTTAGAACAGTCTGACAGCAAAATGACATTTCTAAAGGAAAAAAGTCATTTAAAACTACTCGTGGCTATAATTAATTGTCGGTCCGACAATATACATAAAAGTTCATAGATAAAAACTGTGGTTGTGGGGATCTCTCAGGCGGGGGCTTATCGGAATCTGGAAGCCCCCTTTAACAAGGTGATCCCCTTATCCCGACCCCCCCTGTTTAAAATGATAACGGATACATTGTACCCGTACCATTTCACAAAAACAGTGTGGAAATGGTAAAAAAAAAAAACAACACACACCGTGGGAGAAGTCCTTTATTAAAACATAAAATATTAAAACTGTCCCACGTAGTCCATTCACCTCCGCCAACAGACCGAAAAAAAAATAAAGAATATCTGCCTCCATGGGAGGCACATGCCATATGACGCGTCCTCGCAGGTGACAGCTCTTTTAAAACTGTGTGCGGGCCCACACTGTTTCGTCACCACCCGGTCTGCCCCCCTCTGATGCACAGGGACATTCCCATAGCGTCACAGGGGGGCGGACCGGGTGGCCCTGCCCCCCTCTGATGCTACGGGGGAAGCCATAGGGATGGTTGCGTGGTTGGATAAGGGTCTGGTATGGATTTTTGGGGGGACCCTACGCCATTTTTTTTTTTTAATTTTGGCGCGGGGTTCCCCTTAAAATCCATACCATTTGGCTTTTGTATATAGGGTAAATCAGTCCTCGTTGGGGTCCCCTCTGTAAGGATCTCTCCCATTTAATTTACTTTTTCAAAAATAGAAACTGTTTGATGTGGACACAGTAGAGTTGATTTGCTAAAGGCAAAGAGACAGTAATTTGTAAGTGTAGTTGCAATTATTTTCCCCAGAGCTTAGTGAACGTGGTGAGGCTCTGCTGATTTCCATTATTCATATGCAAGGAAAAAAATGCTTTTTTAAAAAAATTTCCTTCCATGTGATTGAATATTCTTTACAAAGTTAAGTTTCACCAGATTCACTAAGCTTTTAGGAAAATTAGTACAACTGCAGTTACAAAGTGTACAGTCTATTTGCCTTTAATAAATCAACCCAGTGTGTAAGCTTAAGTAGGTAAGTAAGATAAACCCTTAGATCCCTGCTCTCTATGCACAGACCAGTAAGGTCTCATCATAGGGAAAGTCTATTAATGCCCATGCCAACTGAATTCTTCCCATTCAGTTGCTTTGAGACTTTATTATAATCTGCTCTCCCACTATTTGTGGAACTGCTGTTCCTTCATTATGTTGCCAGTACAGTACAGATCAATGCACAAAACAATTTTTGGGCAATATTGGAATCCTGAATCCACCCTGGGTTTATTCTTCAGGATCTATTAGCATTATTGTAGCCTACTTGAACAGTAGTATACATGATCTGAAAATCCCCTTGCCAGATACTTGTCTGCAACCACCCTTCCCAGTACATCTCTACTACAGAATGCTGGGTCCTTTTTGGCTGCCAATCTGTATGTGGAGGAGAAGCAGGAATAACTTGTAACCTCTAACATATACTGATTATGTAACCCAGATCATTCACTGAACCCAATGCCTTTTCATTGACAGCACTCTACTACCTGTCAAGTGTGTTTCTTGTGGAAAAAAAAAGTATATGAAGTCCCCGTGACCAAAGATATTTAAATATGGTAGCCTGTTTCATTTTTGGAATTTAAACTTGAGATAAGCTTCGGGCTTGGATTGTATATGAGTAAAATTGTATTTTATGAATTCTTGGGGGGAACAGCATGCATGGTATAAGAAAAACAAAAATAAACATGCAACCCCCACCTCACAAGGCACCTTATCCCCAATGCAAATGCAATTAAATAGAGCGCATGAATACGGATAGATTTTTTGCATGTATCCTTGCCATACCCCTGTGTTCAGTTCCACTTTCATATAACTATGAATTGGCTGAAGAATGTGGGAATAACAAACAAGTATAAGAATAAGTAACATAATGTACATGTTTATTTGGGGTGTTTAATTTTACTTTGTACATTCCTACATCCTGATTTGTATTTTTATCCTGCTGTTAGCATTTTGTGTTCACTTTGCATGATGCAGGTGTTTGAGGTTGATGCAATCTTTCTTTAATAATATATGACTACTTTTTTTCATTTTACCATTCCTTTTTAAAGCAGAGCTTGAACTCATCAGTTTGAGAGACAAGCACTGTTGGTACTTGAAGGCTGGTCATCAACTTTGGATTCAAACTCAGTGCCTAAAGCTGAGATCACAAGTATAGATCAATTTCAACAGTTATAGAGGCCAGACTTGATGCAGAAAGAAAGCTTCAGGCACAGAAAATCATACACGAACACAGGCAAATGCAGCTACTTCATGAATACTTTACTAAGCTGAACCCAGTGGTCCCAAAGCCATTTAAAGTTTTCATAGCATGCAGCTGTAACTCTACTCGCTTGCCCCAACTCACTACATAGAAGCATAGAAGCATTAATATTCTCAAAGAGCATATGGAAATGTTCTCTTATTACTTATACACACACACACACACGTATATATATATATATATATATATATATATATATATATATATATATATACATTGGGGAACGGAAAGTATTCAGACCCCCTTAAATTTTTCACTCTTTGTTATATTGCAGCCATTTGCTAAAATTATTTAAGTTCATTTTTTTTCCTCATTAATGTACACACAGCACCTCATATTGACAGAAAAACACAGAATTGTTGACATTTTTGCAGATTTATTAAAAATTGAAATATCACATGGTCCTAAGTATTCAGACCCTTTGCTCAGTATTTAGTAGAAGCACCCTTTTGATCTAATAGAGCCATGAGTCTTTTTGAGAAAGATGCAACAAGTTTTTCACACCTGGATTTGGGGATCCTCTGCCATTCCTCCTTGCAGCTCCTCTTCTGTTCTGTCAGGTTGGATGGTAAATGTTGGTGGACAGCCATTTTTAGGTCTCTCCAGAGATGCTCAGTTGGGTTTAAGTCAGGGTTCTGGCTGGGCCATTCAAGAACAGTCACTGAGTTGTTATGAAGCCACTCCTTCGTCATTTTAGCTGTTAGGGTCATTGTTTTGTTGGAAGGTAAACCTTCGGCCCAGTCTGAGGTCCTGAGCACTCTGGAGAAGGTTTTCGTCCAGGATATCCCTGTACTTGGCCACATTCATCTTTCCCTCGATTGCAACCAGTCATCCTGTCCCTGCAGCTGAAATACACCCCCACAGCATGATGCTGCCACCACCATGCTTCACCGTTGGGACTGTATTGGACAGGTGATGAGCAGTGCCTGGTTTTCTCCACACATACCGCTTAGAATTAAGGCCAAAAAGTTCTATCTTGGTCTCATCAGACCAGAGAATCTTATTTCTCACCATCACCACCAAATACAGTAACTGTGCCCATCATGTGCAGCCACTGTGCCCAGCATATGCAGCCACTGTGCCCACCATGTGCAGCCACTGTGCCTTGCCACAATTCTGTCTCTGAACTCTTCAGGCAGTTCCTTTGACCTCATGATTCTCATTTGCTCTGACATGCACTGTGAGCTGTAAGGTCTTATATAGACAGGTGTGTGGCTTTCCTAATCAAGTCCAATCAGTATAATCAAACACAGCTGGACTCAAAAGAAGGTGTAGAACCATCTCAAGGATGATCAGAAGAAATGGACAGCACCTGAGTTAAATATATGAGTGTCGAAGCAAAAGGTCTAAATACTTAGGACCATGTGATATTTCAGGTTTTCTTTTTTAATAAATCTGCAAAAAATGTCAATGATTCTGTGTTTTTCTGTCAATATGGGGAGCTGTGTATACATTAATGAGGAAAAACAATGAACTTAAATGATTTTAGCAAATGGCTGCAATATAACAAAGAGTGAAAAATTTAAGGGGGTCTGAATACTTTCCGTCCCCACTGTATATATATATATATATATATATATATATATATATATATATATATATATATATATATATATATTGTATATACTGTGTATATATATATATATATATCTTTAGATCTGCATATTTTTCTAGGGTTCTTAGTTCGGTCTTTATACCGCATAAATCCATATATACATGATATAAATGCTTGTATACAAACTCAGCTATGAACACAGGTACCAGAACAATAGCTTCAGACATTGAGAAGGATTTTGGTACAGTGGAATGGCCTTATTTATAGGAAGTGCTGAGAAGGTTGGTATTTTTGCTCTATTTAATCTAGTGGTTAAAGGTTATTTATAGTCACCTGGTGGCATCTACAGAGATACTTGGCAGGGCTGTCCTTTCTCTCCAGCCCTTTTTGCCATAGCTATGGAACCCATCATCTTCAAGTTTCTCCTGATATTAGGGACGTAAAATTGGATGGTTTGAGGAGAGGGTGGCCTTGTACATGGATAACCTCCTGCTGTTTCTAAATGATGCAGGACTCTCTGTACAAGGGGCTTTCTAAGTACTGACAACTTTTTTGAGAGTCACAGGCGTAGTATTTAATTGGCATTAATCTTTACTCTTACCGATCGACCCCCATGGCCACTGAACTTGCTCTTGGGGATCTCCATCTGCATTGGGTTTGGTTTTACATTATACATTTAGATTATTGCATTGGGCTTTACTTATTTAGATATTGTAATATCATGCAACGTTACTGATTATATTATGCTGAATTTAATGCTTGTACTACAGGAGGTGAAAATTAAACTGCAGGCAAGGGGAAATCTGCCATTACCTCTTGTAGGCTGCATAAACCTGGTTAAAATAAAAATATTACCTAAATTTACCTAACTGTTTTGCAATTCCCCACAATGGTCCTTCTTTTGTCCAATTGTTTACATCGTTTCTGTGGGGCTCTTAATCACTGAGATACAAACTTACGACCCTAACCTGACCATTCCTACAGGGTGGGCTGGCTATGCTGGATTGTTATAAATATTTCCTTACTACCATACTGGTAATTGCACATTGGTGGTTACAACCAGTTAAAAGCAACTCTTTTATGTTGCTATTTTACAGTCACTAGAAGGGCTTCAGCTACTTCTTTATCAAGGCATAAGACACCATATTTTACTAGTCAACCAACATTAGAATTTTTCTATAGCCTATGGGCGGATGCATTTGACCGGAAATGTACGATTGCAGCGTCGTACAGTTTAGTTGCTCCATCAAATCTTCTTAGAACTTTCGACAGACACTATAAGCCAAAGATTCGACGTTTGTATGTTTTTCGTTGCTTTGTTGAATCTTCGTCGTTCTGCAGGAGGCGGAGCCTAGCGGAGCAGACATGCATTGTTAGAGCTCCACACCGCTGAGGAGAGAAGAGAAGGACAAAGCGGAGCCTGCAGGCTCAAAAGGTATCCATTTGAACCTTTTTGCCCCAGGGAACAAACTGTGAAAGTTTGGGCAGGAAATATGGTACTGGGAGGAAACCGTGGCAGAAATAAAAATCACCTCACAAAGAGCTCACAGGCACTCACTGCAGCTGAAGCAGCTCCAGTCACCTCACAATATACAGCATCAGGGCGCTCTCACAGACAGAAAATGTCACAGCAAGACTCTCCATTTGAGTCAGATACAGAACAAATCCTCTCACAAACTTCTCCACAAGCCTCCTCAGTATCCCCAGTAATATTATTACAATTTGAAAAGATGCTTCATAAGGCTTTAAAACAAACCTCAGACCAAATAACAAAAAGCCTTACCAAAGAAATAAGAGAGCTGGGAAACCGCACCGCAGCCTTAGAAATAAAAATGGATGAAATTGAAATTACAACCCAAGAAAATATAACAGAATTGGAACAATTAAAAAAAGAGAATTTAATACTTCAAACTAAGCTCGAAGATTACGAAAATAGAGCCAGACGTTCAAACCTGCGCATAAGGGGAATACCTGAAACTGTGACAGACCTGCAATCTACTATTACTGCTCTATTACAAGAACTAAAGCCAGATATCCCTATTGAACGTTTAGAACTGGACAGAGTACACAGAGTCCTCACAGCCAAAAAGAAAGATGGACCCCCACATGATATAATCACAAAATTTCATTATTACAGAACGAAAGAACAAATACTAATTGCTGCAAGAGAAAAAAAGGAACTTAATTTTCAAGGACACAATTATCAAATTTTTGCTGACCTATCCCAACTTACTATTACTAAAAGACGATCCATGAAACCCCAACTAATGGAACTGCAACGCCACAACATTATGTATCAATGGGGCTTCCCCTTTTCAGTCAGATTTAACTACCAAGGTACAATTTACAGAAGCAGATCAGCAGATGAACTACAACAAACCCTTTTAAAATTAAATCTGACAGAACCCACAAGCAGCAACACTCCCACAAGCAGAAGAATGGCATCATCTTCACCTTCAGGCAGCACCCAGAAAATTTCAGAACAAAATGAGAATCATCATTCTCACAAAAGAGGCCGTTATGCCACATCATCCATGGACCAAGAAGATTCAATGGACTGACATCCTAATTCCTGATATCTCTTCATTTATTATACTAAGAGATGGTTCTCTATAAAAAACCTGTATTTATAACTGAATGTAACTGCATTCTGATAGTCACACACTGTGTGGGATCATGTTACATTCCAGTTATATTTCTTATTACTTCTGATTCATATAGCCTTAGAATATATAAGTGAAATAAGGAAATTCTTGTTCAGTTATATATTATCAGGTAATAACAATAGATTTATTACTTTTTAGGACAAATATGTTCAATAATCCAGAAGTAATGGAAGCTTTTTCTTTCTTTTCTTAAAACAAATATATTATTACCTAACTAGTTCCTAGAATTATGTTTTTGTTTATTCTAATCTGAAGCAATACAACCTCAATTTTATGAGTTAACATTTCTAAACAGTTGCATATGAATAAAATATGTAATTGTTTACTCTAAAAGGGTTAAAATCCCAAAATAATTCAAACTATCTTCATCAATACCAATGTTATTAACAGTACCTTTCTAACTGAATTATTTAGCCTAGGGCAAGACTAACCATATACAACCACCCTGGAATAAATAATTTCAACAAAAACTATATTCTGCACTCCAATTAATGAAACATCATTTTGATGTCTTTTGACATAGCACTTCTCTCCTGTAAGCGGAAGATCCGTGTACCCCCATTAGCCCTCCTCATTCTCCCAACCATATTATGTGGGAGTGTGACGAAGGCACTTATTCCCCTGAGAGAGATATTTATTCTCTTTCACGGGTAAATTGTGATTACTTGCAAAAAATAATTTATACAATGTATCATCTAATCTCATATGTTTTTTGTTTACTCTTTACTCCAGAATTCACTGGTTTCTTTTCTGTCTATTCATCTCTTCAGTCCACACAGGTTGATCTGCGCAGTCAGCTCTGCATAACAAAAAGTAAGTCAAAACTATTTGATCTATTGCCATGGCACCACTGAATATACTTTCCCTGAATGTTCAGGGAATAAATGTCCCTCAAAAAAGGACCAAAGCCTTCCGTACTTTCCATAACAAGAAGGCTCACATAGTATGCCTCCAAGAAACACACTTCACCAAAGATTCTACTCCAAAATATATTTCTCCTTTTTATCAACAAATTTACACGGCTTCTGCCTGTACCAAGCAAAGGGGAACTCTAATTGCATTTCACCGATCCACACCATTCACCTTATCATCAGAAATTAAAGACCCAGAAGGTAGATACCTGATACTCATGGGTTATATAATGGATACAGCAATCACTGTGATTTCCTACTACGCTCCTAACAAACAACCTACACCATTCCTCTCACATATATTACAAGTGATTAATACACACAAAATAGGAACAGTGATAATGTGTGGGGATTCGAACCAGGTCCTCCTCCCATTTCTAGATAAATCACCTTTTACACCATCCAAAATAACCTCTAGATTACCTTTTTCTCAACTTCTTTCCAAATACAATCTGGTAGATTCATGGAGAGAAAGTAACCCAATGAAAAAGAAATTCACTTATTTCTCGCACCCTCATCAAACCTTCACCAGAATAGATCATATTTTTCTAACAATAGGAATGATACCAGAAATTATTGCATCAGATACAGTATAATTCCGATTCCGTGGTCTGACCATAATGCAGTATACACTACTATAGCCTCAGCCATACCAAAAGCGCATGACCCAACGTGGTACTTACCGGACATAATGCTCAAACACCCACTACATCAGATGGCCATTGAACAAGCTTTAAAGGAATACATATCAATTAATAATACAACAGACATCTCCCCAATAACACTGTGGGAAGCTCATAAGCCTGTCTTGCGTGGTACAATACAAAGACAAATGGCACTATTTAAACGGGAACGCAAAAATCTAGCAAAAAAACTAGAACTCAATTTTAATGCAGCCTACATATCATTTCAAGATAATCCATCTCAGAGTACAAAATCTCATCTGGAAAAATCTAGATTGGAATACGATCTATTTCTCACTGAGTCAGTTGATAAATCCCTCAAACGCTCCAAACACAATTTCTACATGAATACAAACAAACCAGGTACATATTTGGCTCGGGCATTAAATTCAACTAACAAATCTTTCAAACCAATACGTTTGAAATTATCAAAAAATGTTTACACTTGTAATCCAGTTAAAATAGTCCATAAATTTCACTCACATCTCGCAACTTTATACAAGACAAACAATGAATTTAATTCTACAGAGGCTGAATCCTTCTTCTCAAAAATAACCTTACCTGAGTTATCTCAGAATCAAAAAAGCAGTTTGGATGAGCCTATAACTATAGATGAAGTTGCTAACGCCATAAAAGATCTAAAACTTAACAAAAGACCAGGCCCAGACGGCTACTCGGCTTTATACTATAAAACATTCTCAGAAATACTCTCTCCCATTCTCACTGAAACTTTTAACAAACTTCTAGATGGACATTCTTTTCGGCAAGAAACACTAATGGCAATTGTTTGTATGATCCCAAAACCCCTTTCTGATGATACTTCCTGTGTGAATTATCGGCCTATCTCTCTGTTAAACCTTGATATTAAATTATTAGCAAAAATAATAGCAAAACGCCTCAATAGCATTATAGGAAAATTAATACATAGAGATCAAGTAGGCTTCATGCAAAATAGACAGGCAGGCGATAATATACGCAGGACAGTGTTATTGGCACATATTGCTAAAAAACGGAAAATCCCTTTATGTTTTCTATCTCTCGATATTAAGAGGGCATTTGACACAGTATCCTGGCAATATATGCAATATTCATTACAAAAATGGGGTTTTGGACCCCACTTTTTAACATGGATCAAAGCATTATATAATAAACCCAAAGCCTATATAAAATATGCTGGATACAAATCTGAAGCCTTTAATATCGAAAGAGGTACCCGATAGGGTTGCCCATTATCTCCCTTATTATTTGCCCTTATACTCGAACCCATGGCCCAATACATCAGAACAAACCAAACTATAACTGGCATTGAAGTAGGAGGTATTACACACAATTAATGTATATTTGCAGACGATATATTACTTTTTCTATCATCACCACAGGTCTCTGGTCCTAACTTAATACCAGCTCTTGATGGATTTGCAACCCTTATCCGGCCTTATGATTAATCCTAAGAAATGCCTAGTGCTTAATATTTCACTCACAAACATGGAATTGATCCCGGCTAGGGCTGCACTCCCATTCACATGGGCAGAAAAATCAATCCCATATCTTGGAATTCATTTAACAGCATCTCATTCTGACTTATTCTCAACCAATTATCCTCCTGTATTAAGACAGATCACAAATCTAATAAAACAATGGTCGCAACTTCCTTTATCCTGGATAGGGAAGATTAATGCAATCAAAATGACTATTCTACCCAAATTGCTTTATCTATTCAGAGTCCTCCCTATTCCAATTCCTTCCTATTTTTTGAGAATAGTACAAAAAAGAGCAACTTCGTTTATATGGGGCTCTTCTAAACCACGTATACCTATACACACACTACATCTTCCCAAAAATAAAGGAGGCCTGGGATACCCTAATTTTACTAACTACTACAGAGCAGCACATTTGGCCAGTCTGTCCAAATACCATGCAAAACAGGAAATCCCATTATGGGTATTTATAGGAGCTTCAGAAAATGACCCTCTATTAATATCAAATTTATTATGGCTTGATCCTAAAGACCGCTTTAAAATTCATAATCCCATAACTAAACACTTCTTATCTCTCTGGGATAAACTAAAAACCAAATATCAGTTACAATCTCCACACAATCCTCTCCTTTCTTTTATCAGAAATCCGGCCTTTTATCCGGCATGGATCTACCCAAATTCTTTTAAAGCTTGGACAACATCAGGCATTCAGACACTAAATGATTTCATAGCATCTAAATCATTCCTTTCATTCCCATCGCTTAGAGAAAAATATGATCTACCAAACTCTGAGATATTTAGATATCTCCAAATCAAAAATTTATATACACCATTCCTAAAGGGGGATACACCATTATCCCAATTATCCATTTTTGAATCAATCTGTACAAAAGATCCATTTGCTAAAGGTACAATTTCATCACTTTATAATCAATTATATGGAGTAGCAAATCTTAATAGACCCTCTTACGTTCAGAGGTGGGAGGAGGACCTGGGACGAACTTTAGAAGACACGGACTGGTCTAACATATGGCTCACATCTAAGTCATCTTCACCCAACATCTTAGCACTGGAGACAAATTATAAAGTCCTAACTCGCTGGTACCTTGTACCCGCTAGAGTGGCAAAATATTCACCTAATACCTCAGCTCTTTGTTTTCGAGGATGCCCAGAAATAGGCACATATTTACACATATGGTGGACGTGCCCAGTAATCCAAACCTTCTGGAAGGAAGTCTTCGTGATTGCATCTAAAATATTTACAAAAATAATACAACCAGATCCATATTTAACTCTACTTAATCTAAAACCGGAATGGTTAACACTCTCTCAATTCAAACTTATGATCCAACTAATAACGGCTGCAAAACAAACAGTGGCCAAGGCATGGAAATCTCCTACATTGGTACTAGCAGAAACAATTCACAGAATGAATAATACAATGTCCCATGCTAAGATGGTAGCCATCGATCAAAATCAAATTCCAAAATTTGAAAAACTTTGGCATCCTTGGATAAAACAACAGTTCCTGTCAAACTGTTGCCATGGTAACAGATTAAATGACTTACAGAGACACCCATTCTAAGGCTTCAAAGAGAACTAAAAAGAATAATAAACTGACGAGCGGGACAACCTTGTGGACCATACCTCTACCTTTCAACCCTTTTTCTTCTTTCTCTTTCCTTTTCTCCACCTTACGATTAAAGCTCATTATCAGAATTTATTTGACCTATATACACTCTACTTGTAAACAATATGTATAGTAGGTATAAATCATTTAAATACCTACAAAAGTAACTAAGGAAATGATATATATATTTAATTTAGGTTTACGTGAACCCAATGTTTAATATTTGAAATTTCATGATATTTACCTATATAAACCCTACTGTAAAACAATAAGCTTACTTTATAGATCCTTGTAAACTTACTTTATGTATCTTTATAACATTGTATACTCAATAAACTTCTTTTGACAAGGAATCTTCGTCGTTCTTGTTGAATGACCTACTCTACCCCAACAGTCAGCCAACTTTCACATTCGTTTCTCAATCCCCAAGTGCTATGGCGGGCGCAGCATCAGATGTTGTGTCAGATATTGATATGGCATTATAATATAGAATCTATAACAATAAATCCCCCCCCCCCACAACACGGGCAGCCTCTGAAACTATCACAACACTAGCAACACTAGTATCACTATCAAGTTCACAACACTAACACAATAGCAGCAGATTATTATGAAAAAGTTATGTTGAACTGTAGCTTGCTTCACTATTGTTCTGCTGCTGTGCTTATGCTTAATTGCTAAATAATTCAGGTTCTCTGACAAACGGACCAGCTAAGATTGACTATCTTCAGAAATGATTCAGTGTGTGTGTCTCTCTCTGCTAGCAAATCGTAAGTGAAAGTAAGTTGGCTGTACGTGTGTACTTAGTTCTAGCTATTTTACTGCCCCTCTTCTTTGGTTACAATCGGCCAATAACATTCATCATCACCATTATTTTTATTTTTTTTCCCCCACCCAATTCCAGGAGTGATCTTTTCTCTCTATGTCGAATGTATTCTCTCTATTTTTTCTCTCTATGTCGAATCTTTTCTCTCTATGTTGAATCTTTTCTCTCTATGTAGAATAATCTTGGACTAATATGCCCCGTACACACGGTCGGATTTTCCGATGGAAAATGTCCGATCGGAGCGTGTTGTCGGAAATTCCGACCGTGTGTGGGCTCCAGCGGACATTTCCATCGGATTTTCCAACACACAAAGTTGAAGAGCAGGAGATAAAATTTTCCGACAACAAAATTCGTTGTGTGTACAATTCCGATCGTGTGTACACAAATCCGACGGACAAAGTGCCACGCATGCTCAGAATAAATAAAGAGATGAAAGCTATTGGCCACTGCCCCGTTTATAGTCCCGACGTACGTGTTTTACGTCACCGCGTTTAGAATGATCGGATTTTCCGTCAACTTTGTGTGACCGTGTGTATGCAAGACAAGTTTGAGCCAACATCCGTCGGAAAAAATCCTAGGATTTTGTTGTCGGAATGTCCGAACAAAGTCCGACCGTGTGTACGGGGCATTAGAGTTAAGGTTAGGCACATTCGACCACAGGTTCGATAGACACAGATTGTTATTGTCTGCGTCATGTCGAATCTCCTACCTATATCGAACTATTGTCGCAACAAAAATGAAAATAAAGCATTTGTTTATGTCGGATCTTTTGGTTTTCGTATTCTGCACTTTCGTTATCGTTTGTTAAAATGATAATGAAAATACCTGAAATTCGTACGAAAATGCATTAGGATGAAAACGAATGCACATGTCTACTGGACATAAAGGAGATGTGCCGGCGGGAGACCCAAGAAGAGGAGATTTGGGGCCGCTCTATGCAATCCATTGCACAGAGCAGTTAAGTATAGAGATGTTTGTTATTTAAAAAAAATTACCTTCACAACCAAAACAATAACTTTCTCTGACCTTGAATCAACTAACTGATGAAACCAGCTTCTGTGCTTTATCAACATCTTCTCCTGTCTGGTAGCTTGGAACTGATTAACCTCAAGCAAAAGAGGCTGATAGTCATTCCTGATCTGGATGATGAGGACTGGACTGATATATGGGACATGCCCTTGAAGCCAGTGGCGGCTGGTGCTCAAAATTTTTTTTTGGGGGGGAGGCGCAAACAAACAGAAAAATTCTGAAAAATACTATAAAAAAACATCAATTGCAGCCTCACTGTGCCTATCAAATTCAGCCACTTTGCCCATCAAATGCAGCCACTGTGCCATCAGTTGCAGCCACTGTGCCCAGCAAATGCAGCCACACTGCCATCAAATACAGCCACTGTGCCCATCATATGCAGCCACTGTACCCATAAAATACAGCCACTGTGCACATCATATGCAGCCACTGCACCCATTAAATACAGTCACTGTACCCATCAAATACAGCCAATGTGCCAATCAAATGCAGCCACTGTGCCCATCAAATGCAGCCACTGTGCCATCAAATTCAGCCCCTGTGCCCATCATATGCAGCCACTGTGCCCAGCATATGCAGCCACTGTGCCCACCAAATACAACTACTGTGCCAATCATGTGCAGCCACTGTGCCCACCAAATACAGTAACTGTGCCCATCATGTGCAGCCACTGTGCCCAGCATATGCAGCCACTGTGCCCACCATGTGCAGCCACTGTGCCCACCAAATACAGTCATTGTGCCCATCCTATCCTCATCCTTCGGCTTCTCTCCTGTCAATCTATGGATAAATGATGCTGTCCCCCCTCCCCTCCCCCTATACGCCCCTCTCCTAGGACTTAGATCTCAGCACAGATTCGGGTAGAAGTAGTGGCAGTGCCATGCCTGTCCTCCCTGACCCCTGGACCCACTCATGGGATGTGGCACCCTGAACCCCACCATCGGACCTGCCGGCCACCTGGAAGCGCTCTGGGCTCAGCCCAGAGTCTCCCTGCTGCTGACTATGATCTTCCTCTTTATCTTCTTCTTCTACAGGCTGAGCGGCTCTTCCTGTGACCCCCAGTCCGGCCCACGATTGTACGGACAGTGATTTGCGGACAAGTCGGCGCCAACCCTGCTGGAATATTATCAGCCGGAGCTCAGCTCGGGGATAATGAACAGGATGTGGGACTCCTCCGCTCCTCTTCCTAAGCACCAGGCATCCAATAGGGTGGCCTGTCACTTTGGCCAATCAGGAAACAGGTCTGATGCCCTGCCTCCTGATTGGTGGGGAGGAAGGTTAGTGTGAAAATAGCGAAAATTAATTCATTATTGTCACACAATTGGGTGGGATCAGGGCACACTCTCTGCGCCCTGAGCCCACCCTATTTTGAAACCTATTAGAGCCTCTGGCTCTAACCAGGTGCTTCAAAAAGTACCACCCCTTCCTACCTACAATGCATGGGCTGCCACTGCTTGAAACAACTAGTATTTCTCCAAGACAGGCTCATTTCGTTGAAAATATTTAATCGTGCATATTACACACCTCACAGGCTTCATAAATTGAACCCCACACTCTCTTCTGCCTGCTGGAGATGTGGCCAACTAAACGGAGATTTTTTTTATTGCATTCTGGACACTGTAATTTGCCAATACTGGAATTATATTATTAGCAATATTCACGCTGATGCCCAGACCTCCTTTGCCTCTTCTGCCTAATTATATTAGGCCTAAATGAAGGTCTGGCTCCTACAATGGCTGAAAGGACCCTCCTTGGCCTTTTGCTGTTCTATGCCAGAAATGACAGGGAAAAAGCCCTCTTCTCCCTCTACCCTAACATGGAAGTAACTAGCGAAATTAAACCTGCCAGTGTGCCAAGATACTTATAATAACAGGGTTCGTCCAAGGAAGTTTAAAAAAAAGTCTTGGGGAGGTGGTTGGATGATGCTCTATGGCATTAACACCTGCTCTCTGATTTAGCCTTTTGATAGGCTGACGGAAAGGTGGAATGGCTTTTTTCCACTTTTAGGGGACTAGACCCTACATGGGCAATATTCTTTATTCCTGAAATTATCCTTTTATCTGCACAAGCCACCCACAGTTGGTCATGCTCTTTTCTTTTTGTGGTATATTACCTGCAAGGGCTTAGCCCCATGGCATATGTACTTGTTTTTACAAAAAAACTAAGGAAACAGATTTACTGTATATATAAATATATATATATATATATATATATATATATATATATATATATATATATATTTTTTTTTTTTTTTTTTTTTTGAAGCCCTTCAACCGCGATGGATGTGAATCACATTAACGCGCATAAGACTTACATCATGAAATGGACCTGAAGTGTGCTCTGGTCTGCTGGTCGGTATGCCAAAAAAGGGGGCATACCCAAGATAAGCAATAGATGTTTGAGGAGAGAAATGAATTAGAGAAATGCCCTGAAAAGGGGAATGGGAGGGAGGGTATCGCGCACAGGAACCGACAAAAAACACAGGTGAGTGGGCTGCTAAAATACCCCCCAAACTCCTCCCATAAATTCAGGCCACCATACTGGCCTTCTTATTTATGATTGAAGCCCTTCAACCGGGATGAATGTGAACCACATGAACACTCCATAAGACTTACATCATGAAATGGACCTGAAGTGTGCCCTGGTCTGCTGGTCGGTATACCAAAAAAGGGGGCAAAAACATTCAGGTAGGGTTGAAAACTCTTTATTGGTTTAGTGTTATTTACTGTTGTTTGTCTTGAAAAGATGGATGTAGACCCCTGGGGTTAGATTGCTGGGTTTTGGATACTGCGAGGTGGAGAATGAAATGGTCTTGGAAGCGAGCCAGGTGACGTCTACACAGTACCTGGCCGGAAGGGCTATTACTGGTAAACTCACTTAGGCCACAGAAACGGTAGTAGGCCAGGTAGATGCCTGCTTGAATGACCAAGCTAGGAAGAAAGCCAAATGGGGAACGAGAGAGGATGGATGACATGTCTCTGAAGATGGTACTCATGATGGGCAAGCGTTTGGAGTTGGCTATGGGCTGCTGCTTCTGAATGCCGCATGTAAATGGCATGGTTTGCGGCTGTCAGCCTGTCAGCTTGTAGTTTTCAATGAACTACCACAGCACTGTGATAGTTCATTGTCTCTTCCTGTCAGATTGTATCTGCTTGCCCATATGGGATGTACGGGCACACAGATACACTGGCATATCTGCTGGAGACCTGCATGGCACCAGTGATCTGTTGATCAGTGGTGCAATGCTTTACAGGCTCCAACAAAAAAATATATAATAATTTACCTGCAAAAAAAATGTGCATTGATTATTTTTTTCTAAAAAGTGGACTTATCCTTTAACCGCTTAACAACCGGCCCATAGCCAAATGACGGCTACAGGGCGGTTGTTTAACTCTGGGAGGACGTCCAGGGACGTCCTCCCAGAATTCTGCTCTCGCAAGCCCCCTAGGGCGCGCACTCGAGAGCATCCGCTGATCGCGGCCGTTTACCATGTGATCGCTCCGTCAAATGACGGAGCGATCACATGTAAACAAACCGGCGTCATCTGATGACGCCGGTTCCTCTCCTCCCCTCTGTGTACCGATCGGTACGCTGTGAGCGGAGAGGGAGATGGATGGATGGCTGCAGCGTTGTGGGCTGCATGTGTAGTGCCCACAGCGCTGCACAGAGACATCCATCCATCCATGCTCAGCCATCCCCACTACTATGCATGCCCTGCAATGCCCTCTGCAATGCCCCACAGTACTCTGGTATGCCCCACAATACCCCTGCAATACTCTGCCATACCCTGCAATACCCCTGCAATACTCTGCCATACCCTGCAATACCCCTGCAATACTCTGCCATACCCTGCAATACTTTGCCATACCCTGCAATACTCTGCCATACCCTGCAATACCCCGCCATACTCCGCAATACCCCGCCATACTCCGCAATACCCCGCCATACTCCGCAATACTCTGCCATACCCTGCAATACCCCTGCAATACTCTGCCATACCCTGCAATACCCCGCCATACTCCGCAATACCCCGCCATACTCCGCAATACTCTGTCATACCCTGGAATACCCCGCAATACTCTGCCATACCCTGGAATACCCCGCAATACTCTGCCATACCCTGGAATACCCCGCAATACTCTGCCATACCCCGCAATACCCCGCAATACTCTGCCATACCCTGCAATACCCTGAAATACCCTGCAATACACTGCCATACCCTGCAATACCCCGCAATATCCCGCAATACTCTGCCATACCCCGCGATACCCAGCCATACTCAGTGATACCCAGCCATACTCTGCAATACTCAGTGATACCCAGCCATACTCTGCAATACTCAGTGATACCCAGCCATACTCTGCAATACTCAGTGATACCCAGCCATACTCTGCAATACTCAGTGATACCCAGCCATACTCTGCAATACTCAGTGATACCCAGCCATACTCTGCAATACTCAGTGATACCCAGCCATACTCTGCAATACTCAGTGATACCCAGCCATACTCTGCCATACCCAGCCATGCTCTGCAATACTCTGCCATACCCAGCCATGCTCTGCAATACCCCGCAAAAATCTGCAATACTCTGCCATAACCTGCAATACTCTGCAATACCCCGCAATACCCAGCCATACTCTGCAATACTCGGTGATACCCAGTCATACTCTGCCATACCAAGTCATACTCGGTGATACCCAGTCATACTCGGCGATACACTGCAATACCCAGCCATGCTCAGCCATACCCGGCCATGCTCAGCCATGCTCAGCCATACTCTGCCATACCCAGTCATACTCGGCGATACTCTGCAATACCCAGCCATGCTCAGCCATACTCGGCCATGCTCAGCCATACTCGGCCATGCTCAGCCATACCCAGCCATGCTCAGCCATACTCTGCCTCTGTATGTGGCCAGGCTGTGGAAGTCTCACACATGTGGTATCGCCGTACTCAGGAGGAGTAGGAGAATCTATTTTGGGGTGTCATTTTTGATATGTACATGCTATGTGTTATAAATATTGTATAAATGGACAACTTTGTGTTAAAAAAAAAAAGCGTTTTAACCACTTCTGGCCTTCCGTCATACGACGTCCTTGATTTTGTGTGGGGATATCTGAATGATGGGTGCAGCTACAGGCATCATTCAGATATCATCTTTTTCAGCCGGCGATTCCCTACACCATAAGAACGATCATAGCGGCTGTTACACTGCTTGATCGTTCTTACGGGAGGCGAGAGGGGACGTCCCCCCCTCCCGCCACCCTCCGGTGCTTCTACCGACTCACCGCTACGATCGATGCCAGGATCTTTTTTTTTTTTTTTTTTTTTTTAATTTCAGGCACAGCCTAGAGGTGAGATTTGGGGTCTTATTGACCCCATATCTCACTGTAAAGAGGACCTGTCATGCCATATTCCTATTACAAGGGATGTTTACATTCCTTGTAATAGGAATAAAAGTGATCAAAAATTTTTTTTTTGGGAAAAAAGTGTCAAACTAAAATAAATAAAGTAAAATGAACAATAAAAAAAAAAAAAAAAAAATTTTTTAAAGCGCCCCTGTCCGTGTGCTCGCATGCAGAAGCAAACGCATACGTAAGTCCCGCCCACATATGAAAACGGTGTTCAAACCACACATGTGAGGTATCGCTGCGATCGGTAGAGCGAGAGCAATAATTTTGGCCCTAGACCTCCTCTGTAACTCAAAATTTGTAACCAGTAAAAAATTTTAAAGCGTCGCCTATGGGGATGTTTAAGTGGCGAAGTTTGGTGTCATTTCACAAGCGTGTGCAATTTTGAAAGGTGACATGTTAGGTATCTATTTACTCGGCGTAACGTCATCTTTCATATTATGCAAAAACATTGGGCTAACCTTACTGTTTTGTTTTTTTTTAAAGCAAAAAACATTTTTTTTTCCAAAAAAAAAACGCGTTCGAAAAATTGCTGCGCAAATATCGTGCGAGATAAAAAGTTGCAATGACCGCTATTGTATTCTCTAGGGTCTTTGCTAAAAAAACATATATAATGTTTTGGGGTTCTATGTAATTTTCTAGCAAATAAATGATGATTTTTACATGTAGGAGAGAAATGTCAGAATTTGCATGGGTGCTCCAGAATGCCTGAAGGTGCTCCCCTGCATGTTGGGCCTCTGTATGTGGCCACGCTGTGTAAAAGTCTCACACATGTGGTATCGCCATACTCAGGAGTAATAGCAGAATGTGTTTTGGGGTGTAATTTGTGGTATGCATATGCTGTGTGTGAGAAATAACCTGCTAATATGACAATTTTGTGAAAAAAAAAAAAAAGAAAAAAAAAAACTTGATTTTGCAAAGAATTGTGGGAAAAAATGACAACTTCAAAAAACTCACCATGCATCTTTCTAAATACCTTGGAATGTCTTCTTTCCAAAAAGGGGTAATTTGGGGGGTATTTGTACTTTTCTGGCATGTTAGGGTCTCAAGAAATGAGATAGGCCGTCAGTACTTCAGGTGTGATCAATTTTCAGATATTGGCACCATAGCTTGTGGACGCTATAACTTTCACAAAGACCAAATAATATACACTAATTTGGGTTATTTTTACCAAAGATATGTAGCGGTATAAATTTTGGCCAAAATATATGAAGAAAAATTACTAATTTTCAAAATTTTATAACAGAAACGAAGAAAAATTAATTTTTTTACAGATTTTTCGGTCTTTTTTCTTTTATAGCGCAAAAAATAAAGAACCCAGCGGTGATTAAATACCACCAAAAGAAAGCTCTATTTGTGTGAAAAAAAGGACAAAAAATTCATATAGATACAGTGTTGCATGACTGAGTAATTGTCATTCAAAATGTGAGAGCACCAAAAGCTGAAAATTGGTCTGGTTATTAAGGGGGTTTAAGTGCCCAGTGGTCAAGTGGTTAAAAGACCCCTGGGCTTTGCAGATTTAGTTGTTGGCTTGCCTTGTAACCAGAGGAGCTGAGATTGATTGTCCAGGTTTGTTCATAGCTCCACAGCCTGGGAATTTGAATGTTTCTGCTGCCTCTGTGAAAAACCTACCAGCACTTGGGGCTGGAAATGCCTAGGCTTAATATTTGCTATGCTCTGGCCAGTCCCTGGGGGGGGGGGGGTGCCCAGTAGTGCCCAGTTTGCCCCGGAGCAGTCCTGGACTGGCTGCTGGACTGCTCTCCTACAGATTTGGCTCATGGACTTGTCCTGCTCTGGGATCTGTAAGTAGAGTCTAATGCATGACTGTCTATTCATGGTCCACAGCAATGGATGTGGAATATGGTAAGTAGGAGTGCTTCTGCTAGAAGGGTTCTCCAGGTGCTATATACATTCAGGATCAGCCAAGGTAGCAGAATAGCAAGCTGACAGGCACTCAAGCAGCACTTACAGGAGAGAAGCAGGCTCTGGATAGACAAAGATATGCATAGAAAGGCGCTTCTAAGTGCAGTATGTCAACACTTACAGGATTAGAGAGTAAGCATGCTAATCACTGTATGAAGAGTCCTCTTGAGATGCTATTCCCTGTCACTATACCGGCCAGCAACTCCAGGAACCACAGGTCTGGAGGAGCAAGATGGCTGCCGCACTTCCTGAAACTACAGTGGAACACAAGCGGCAGAAGTAACATCAGCAAGGGGCAGGGACTAGTTTTGGAGCATGCTCAAAGGCTCCTTCTTCAAAAATTAAACCCCAGAGTGGTGAGATAACTATGAAAGGGTGAAGGGGTGGGGAACAGATCACATGAGCCAATGAGCTTGCAACCTGGGCAGGGATAATGTAAAGTGCTGATCAGATTAAGAGAAAAGATGATACGAGCTGTGGGCTTACAGGATTACTTTGTAATCAAGTGAAACCCACCCAGAGAGAAAGTGCTGCTAGCCCAAAATATAATTAATTTGAAAAATTGCTCCCAAGGGCCTATAGACAGCTAGAAAAAGTTGGACTGAATAGAAAATATTAAAAAAAGTTCTTTATTGCGTACAGATATATGGAAAAAAACACATACATTAAAAACTACATGAGCTCTGGTATGCATGAGATGTCAATGTTACAAATGCAGATAGCAAAAAAGAGTTTCCTAACACTAAATGCTATTGCTCAGAGAAGAGCCCCAACACATTTTGATCGTATATTGTTATGATCTTCCTCAGGGAAATGAAGACATCTTCAAACTGAAATATCATGCATGACCAGAGTCGATTAAAAACATGTTGGTGGGGTAGTTTCAAGATGGTAATTTGTCTAAGGAGTATGGAACGGGCCCACACTATTTCATGGAAAGTCACACAAACTAAATGTGAGACAAAGGGAAAAGGAGCACAGACATACCCATAATTAGCCTTAGATGGTAAATAACATTCAAATGACAGCTGACACTTATAGGAATTCAACACTACATATGTATGTATAGATATAACCCACTTGATTGTATAATTGTCAGGGCTGGGCCCTCAGTCTTTCCTTCTCTGTGCTCGGGTTGCTCAGCTTTCGGTTAATTGCCAGAACTCATCGTTCCACAGTGGCTCACCTGTTGATCATCTCCTGCTCATCAGTCAAGCCCACAGTCAAGCCCACTTTGTAATCCTCTAAGTGTTTTTTTAACTGTTTTTAACTGCCTTTTAATAAAATTGCTGACATACTGCACTTAGAATCACCTTTTCTCTGCATATCTCAGCAATGGATGTGTGGACTGTTCCAGTTTGTCTACTTGTACTACACATTATACTTATGGTTCCCAGCTGTAAGGAGTTGGACTGTTCCAATCTGCTTATTTGTGCTCCCAATTTACCTTGTGGCCCCTTGCTATAAGGAGTCAGACTATTTCAGTCTGTCATTGTCTGTGCAGAACTGTGTTTCATGGTCCCCAGCTTTAAGTGAAAACCTGTGTTGCTGCTTTGAGAGAGAAGTGCCCTCTGCAGAATTGTTCTCAAGCATTTTGGAGTATCCCATTGCCCATTGCCTTTCTCCTGTTATAAGTTTATTCAGCAATAAATATCAATAATACATCTCTAGACTGTTTACTGAGCTGGAGTGAATTAATTGTTGCTGTGTGTCTGGCTGCTTCTGCACTGTTTTGGTAAATAATCTGTTAAATCTACAGAATTAACATAGCTTTTATACTGAGTGCACGCTAATAGCTTATGTGCACTTGGATTTTTTAAAGGTAAGATGCAGCAAATGTGGAGATTTCATGAGAGTCTAGGGCAGTGGTTCTCAACTCCTGCCCTCAGAACCCACTAACAAGCCATATTTTAAGTATTACCTTGGGGAGATGCAGACTAGAATACTAGGATCACTGATCAGCACATGATTTCACCTGTGATGCAAACCTGGCCCGTTAGTGGGTCCTGAGGACAGGAGTTGAAAACCACTGTTCTAGGGGGTAGGGCTGTTATACCAATTTCCCTGCGTGTAATTGCTAATGTGTTATCCAAAGCATGCAAAAAATCTGAATACTTTTCTTTTCAAGAATCGTTAAGGCTTTACCTCCTACTAATTGTACCAGTTGTGAACATTTGATTCTCACAGCCATTCGCACTCAAGCATGTTCTAACTTGCACTCTCCTGGGTCACAGACCAGTTAGCTCAGCTTTTATGGAGTAGTAGAAGAAAAAAAGTAGTATGTGTTATGATGTTGGCAGAAAATGAGTGACAAGAATGTGGAGCAGAGCATTAACATAACATTTTGTGTGAAAATTGGCAAAAGGGTAAGTGAAACTTTAGCTCTGTTACAATGGGCTTATTGTGAACATTGCATGAAGATATCAAGTTTTTATGGCATCAGCAGTTTTAGGAGGAGCGAGAAGATGTCCACGATAACGCAAGAAGTGGACAGCCAAAAATGCATATGACAGATGCAAATGTGGACAGAATGCAAACCCTTGTACACGCATGCTGGTGTGTTTTTTGATCACAAGGGGATAGTTCTGTACGAGTTCATAGAACATGGTACAACGATAAACCAAAACTATTACTTGGAAATTCTAAAACGGTTACAGGAATCTTTTCGGAGGAAAAGACTGGAACTCTGGCCTGGCAAGTAGATATTCCACCACGACAATGCTCCTGCACAAACATTTTTTTACAGTGCATTCTGAGAATTAAATTGTCACACCTCATCTATTCTTTAATACTGACTTTATTAGTTTATAGTTTAGATATTACAATAATAGTTATTGCAATATTATTATTATTTCACACTTGATATTGATTCCATCTTGCAGAGAACTATTTTTAAATTAATACTATAGTCTACTGTCTGATATATACTGCATGTATTAAGATTTAGGTTTGGACTCAGACTGAGCTTTGGCTGTTTGGTGTTCGGTGAATGAGCAAACTAAATGGGGTGTTGAGCAAAAAACTCTGGCCACAGCAGGAAGTCATACATTTAGCAGTGCTATTATTACATAATTACATAGTTACATAGTAGGGGAGGTTTAAAAAAGACACAAGTCCACCATGTCCAACCTGTCTGTGTGCTTTTATGTTAGTATTACATTGTAATTGTACATCCCTGTATGTTGTGGTCATTCAGGTGCCTATCTAATAGTTTTTTTAGAAACTATCGATGCTCCCTGCTGAAACCACTGCCTGTGGAAGAGAATTCCACATCCTTACCACTCTTACAGTAAAGAACCCTCTACGCAGTTTAAGGTTAAATGGCTTCTCTTCGAATTTTAGTGAATGGCCTTGTGTATTTTTAAGTTCCCTTTCGTGGAAAAGTTTTATCCCTATTGTGGGGTCACCAGTACGGTATTTGTACATTTAAATCATATCTGCTCTCAAGCGTCTCCTCTCCAGAGAGAATAAGTTCAGTGCTCGTAACCTTTCCCCATGACTAAGGTCCTCCAGTCCCTTTATTAGCTTTGTTGCCCTTCTCTGGATGCTCTCAAGTTACAGCACATCCTTCCTGAGGACTGGTGCGCAGAACTGGACAGCATACTTCAGGTGCGGCCGGACCGGAGTCTTGTAGAGTGGGAGAATGATCATTTTATCTCTGGAGTAAATCCCCTTTTTAATGCATGCCAATATTCTGTTTGCTTTGCTTGCAGCAGCTTGGCATTGCATACCACTGCCAAGCCTATCATCCACTAGGACCCCCAGGTCCTTTTCTATCTTAGATTCCCCCAGAGATTCTCCTCCTAGTGAGTAGATTGCATTCATGTTTTTGCCACCCAAATTAATTATTTTAACTTTTTCTACATTAAACCCCATTTGCCATGTAGTTAATTAATTAAACCACATTAATTTGTCCAAATCTTCTTGCAAGGTTTCCACATCCTGCAGAGAAATGATTGCCCTGCTTAGCTTGGTATCATCCGCAAATACTAATATTGAGCTGTTTATCCCATCCTACAGGTCGTTTGTGAATAAATTAAATAGGATTGATGTCAGATGTTTATACTGAAATATTAACAGTATTATATTTATGCAAAAATCTATGGTTAAGGAGATTTTCACATCTTTCCACAAATCAGGCAAATAATTCAAATTTGTTTATCCATGCTAGTTTGAAGACAAAAAGGAATACAGCGGTGTGCTAATATATATATATATATATATATATATATATATATATATATATATATATGTTTATTAACTAAAATTTCAGTGCAAAATAATATGAAATATAATTGGTGATGTACAAAAAGATATAAATTCAAATATCAATTATATCGGTGATACAGATGATGAGAAATTTACCACAAGCTCTTGATACAAAAATACCATGTTTCAACACTTCATGATGGCTTAGTAAATAGCTTTCTGTGAGGCACAACAGACTATGAAAATATCCAGGTGGTTATTTTACATGTCAAAATTAGTCTTCACATAACCCTCGACTTGAGCTTAAAAGAAAGCCATAAACTATGATAAGAGGTTTATATCTTGACACATATGTCAGACTTGCTAGACTTCTTGGCTAAAACTCAGATATATGGTTTTCTAGAATGTCTAACCCACACAATTAATGTTTCTCTAAATTCCTTGAGTTAAGCAATGTGGTACTTAACCTCTCAATGATTATATCACAAATGTAGTTTCTTTACTTTAAAACTTTTCATAGCCTTACAAACATGCTATATTCATATTAAGATAGATATACTACTACATTTCTATGAATATATCCAAACAATATAATATGAATATATATCATTTAAAAAAAAATACATAAACCAAAGATATATGTACAATTATTCAATCAAATAACATATAATCTCTCCAATATAATGTAATAAGAATATAATAGGAATCATTGCTAATATAATTCTTTGCAGTGAATAATTTACAAAGCATTTCCAAAAACAGTTTGTTTGTGAATATGTCTCTTTCCTTATCTCTCATTCAAAGAGAAATTCTCTATTCCTGGTTATTTGAAACCTAACCCAACATTCTTTTTTTTATTTCTAACATAAACATTAGTCTTCTAGCTGATGCATTATCTGATTTGGTTGTCAGTTTGACTTAAGCCTCGTACACATGATCGGATTTTCTGCAGACAAAACCTTTGACTTTTGTCCGAAGGCGTGTGCCTGGATTTTGTCCTGCATACACACGGCAAGGAATTGTTGGTCAACAAACACAAACGTAGTGATGTGGTTTTTCTCCTCTTTAGCGCCACCCTTTGGGCTCCTTCTGCTAATTTCGTGTTAGTAGAAGTTTGGTGAGTGTTTAATTGGTGCTTTTCATTTCACGCTTTTCATTTAGCACTTTTCAGTTCGTGCTTTTCATTTCATGCTTTTCAGTTCGTTTCTGAACAGCTGTTCGTCAACCAGACATGTTGTGGAATCGGAGGAGATTATGTGTTATTTATTATTGGCCTTGGGGTTATTGCTTTGACCCAAGTTCAGTCCAGGAACATGAGGAGGATGATTTCTTGGACCAAAAATTGGTTGCTTTATTAATCTTGACCAATTATATCATATGCCTTTGCTGCAGGAGCTCCAGGAGAATAATCCGGATGATTTTCAGAATAATCTCCGGATGATGGACCCCTGCTTTCACCAACTCTTGGCATTGGTGACCCCCTATATTAAGAAGCAGGACTCATGCATTAAGCTTTTATTTTATTTTTTTGGTTGAATAATAATGATTTGATTTGTTATATTTTCTATATTTTTTGGATGCAAAGAATGCACTTTTTGGATAAGTTCTATGGGCAGATAGCATGTCTAATTTTATTTGTTTTCTTTTTTTAATGTACAATAAAAAAAATTGTGGATAAAAATACTTGGCTATGTGTTTTACTTCAAATGACAGTTTGGGAGTAGGCAGATACATTTAAAAAAATACAATGTAAAATTAACAAGTGACACCAACATAGTTCTTTGATCTTAAAAACTATGGGATAATGATGTTGTGGTAACTTGCACCAAAAAAATAAATAAATAACAAGCATAATAATATAATATGGTCTTGATATCACTAGAAAAAAAAGCCTTTGAAAATTTGTATGCAATAACTCCATCAGTATCACCAGCAAAGCAGCTTCATTATTATCCCATTAAAGAAGAAGAGAATGTGCGCTGCATTTCGAAATTTCATAATTTGCGGCTTCACAAATGTTAATTCTCCATTACGAACGCTAGTTTACAAGACCGACCTTCTGGCTTGTCCTTGCTTCTGAACATGCGTGTTTGTACTTTTGTCCGACAGACTTGTGTACACACGCTCAGAAAATCCGACAACAGACATTTGTCTGTGGAAAATTTTAAAGCCTGCCATCTGACATTTGTCCGTGGAAAATCCAACAACAATTGTCCGATGGAGCGTACAAATGGTCGGATTTTCTGCCAACAGCCTGTCATCACACATTTCCTGTCAGAAAATTTGAACGTGTGTACGCGGCTTAAGACTCTTCAAGATTTATAACCTGGGAAAATGTGCATTATATCCTTTAAGAGAAAAAAAAACTTTGGTAACAGTTTCTATTCATCAGCCATGAACTTAGTTTAACCTACTAAGAACCAGCAAAAAATGGCTTCTCTCATGTGCACAAAAACATATGTAAAATAATATGATTTTGGCATTTTAAATTATTCCTTTTAACTTCAATAGTTCTGACATTGGTCCTAAGACCAAACCCTGAGGGACCCCACTTTCCACACTGGCCCAATCCGAGTACTCCCCGTTTATCACTACCCTCTGAACTCGCCCCTGTAGCCAATTTTCAATCCATGTACTCACCCTATGGTCCATGCCAACAGACCTTAGTTTGTACAGTAAACGTTTATGGGAAATTGTATCAAATGCCTTTGCAAAATCCAGATACACCACATGTGTGGGCCTTCCTTTATCTAGATGGCAGCTCACCTCCTCATAAAAGGTTAATTGGTTAGTTTGGCAAGAACGATTCTTCATGAATCCATGCTGATTACTGCTAATGATACAGTTTTCCTTACTAAAATCTTGTGTTTAGTCCCTTATCATCCCCACCAAGTGCTTGCATACTATTATGTTAGGCTAACTGGTCTGTAATTCCCAGGGATGTATCTTGGTCCTTTTTTAGATATGGGAGCTACCTTGGCTTTTCTCCAATCTGCTGGTACCATTACAGCCAGTAGACTGTTTGTAAAAATTAGGAACAATGGTCTGGCAATTACTTGATTAAGTTCCTTAACCAATTCAGCCCCAGAAGGATTTGCCCCGTTCCTGACCAGGCCATTTTTTGAGATACAGCACTGTGTCACTTTAACTGACCATTGTGTGGTTGTGCAATGTTGTACCCAAACAAAATGACTGTCCATTTTTCCCCACTAATAGAGCTTTCTTTTGGTGGTATTTGATCACGCCTGCTTCGTTGTCTTAAAGGAGCGACGTACAGCTCCGGCGATTTGCCCAGCTGAGCCAAGCCCAGCTGATGCGCAGCTGATTTGCGGCAGCTGGCCGGCTAGTGGTTAAGGACCCTCAGGTGCAAGCCATCTAGTCCTGGTGACTTATTAATGTTATGTTTTTCAAGTCTATTTCTAATTCTATCCTCTGTTAGCCATGAGGGTGCTTCCTGTGACGTGTCATTAGGATAAATATTTTAGCTTTGGTGTCAGAAACCATGAAATCAGACCGAGGCAGAAGTAGAGTTAAATCACACTTGTTTAATAATAATAGTAACTAGAACAAAACGTAGTCAAAACATAGCCAGAGTTCAGGGACCGGAATGGATAGTCAGACAAGCCAAATGTCAGGGAGCCGGAGATGAGCGTAGTAAAACAGCAAGCATGATCTGGAGCCAGAAGGGATGTCAGCCAAGCAGTCTTTTAACAGGAATGCAGGAGAGCGTCTCTGAGATGTTGACTAAGGTGAGGGCAGAGATCCACTGGGCTGAACGGCTTAAAGCGGAGTTCCACACAAAAATGGAACTTCCGCTTTTCGGAACCCTCCCCCCTCCGGTGTCACATTTGGCACCTTTCAGGGGGGAGGGGGGTGCAGATACCTGCCTAAGACAGGTATTTGCACCCACTTCCGGCATAGACTCCCATGGGAGTCTATGCCTCTTCCCGTCCCGACTGCGCTGTCTGCTGGGAACACACAGCTCCCAGGAGAGAGCGGGGACCACTAGGGACGCGCAGCACGACTCGCGCATGCGCAGTAGGGAACCGGGAAGTGAAGCCGCAACGCTTCACTTCCTGATTCCCTCACCTAGGATGGCGGCGGCAGCTGCCGAGAACCGAGGGGGTTCTCGGCGTCCCCTGCCGACATCGCTGGACCCTGGGACAGGTAAGTGGCCATGTATTAAAAGTCAGCAGCTGCAGTATTTGTAGCTGCTGGCTTTTAATATTTTTTTTTTTTGGCGGTGTGGGTGAACCCCCGCTTTAAGTAGGCAGGACTGTCGAGCAGGATATCATCAACAGCTGAGTAACTGTGGAGAGATAGGAGCTGGCAATTAGCCAACAGCTGAGCTACCAGCTCTGAGAAGGAAGGGCTGAGCCTAGCCCTGACATTTGGTTACTGAATCCCCCCATTTCCCTCGTGAAGACTGAGGAGAAGAATAAATTCAATACCTTCACCATCTCTCCATCCTTAGTAACCAGATTCCCTTCATCATTCTTTATGGGTCCAATATGACTTCCCTTTCTTACTATTTATTATATACTTAAAGAATTTCTTGGGATTTTTTTTACTCTCCTCCACTATGTGCCTTTCATGTTCTATCTTAGCTAACCTGATTGCGCCCTTACATTTCTTGTTGCATTCTTTGTAAAGTTGGAATGCTGATAACTATCCCTCAGCCTTTTATTTTTTGAAGGCCTTCTCCTTTGCTTTTATATGCATTTTTATGGTTGAAGTTAAGTCACCCAGGACTTTTATTAGCTCTTTTAAATGTATTTCCCATTGGGATGCACTGGCTAATACCCTTATTTAACCACTTCCCGCCTGCCCACCGTCATATGACGTCCTGGGCTTTGAGCGGGTATATCTGAATGATGCCTGTAGTTACAGACATCATTCAGATATTGCCGGTTTCAGCCGACGAATTTCTACACCATAGAAATGATCATAGCGGCTGTTCCACTGCTTGATCGTTCTTACGGGAGACGAGAGGTGACTTCCCCCCCTCCTGCCACCCTCCAGTGCTTGTTCCGACTCACTGTTATGATCGGTGAGGCGGAGAGCGGATCCGCCGGTGCCGGATGTAGATCATAGAGATTCTATGATCATCGGAGGCCAGGCGCGATGTTATGACGTCACGCCCGGCCTCTCCATTCAAAAAAGGGCGCTGCTTCGGCTGGGAAGCGGTGATCGTTTTATTTTTTTTTTTATTTCAGGCTTCCCAGCCTAGTGGTGAGATGTGGGGTCTTATTGACCCCATATCTCACTATTAAGAGGACCTGTCATGTCATATTCCTATTACAAGGGATGTTTACATTCCTTGTAATAGGAATAAAAGTGATAAATTTTTTTTTTCTTTTCAAAAAAGTGTCAAAATGAAAAAAAAGAAAATATAATTAACAATAAAATTTTTTTTTTAAAGCGACGCTGTCCCCGTGTGCTCGCACGCAGAAACGAACGCATATGTAAGTCCCACCCACATATGAAAACGGTGTTCAAACCATACATGTGAGGTATCACCGCGAACGTTGGAGTGAGAGCAATCATTTTGTCCCTAGACCTCCTCTGTAACTCAAAACATGTAACTAGTAAAAAAATTTCAAGCGTTGCCTATAGGGATTTTTAAGTACCGAACATTGGCGCCATTCCACGAGCATGTGCAATTTTGAAGCGTGACATGTTAGGTATCTATTTACTTGGCGTAACTTCATCTTTCACAATATGCAAAAACATTGTGCTAACTTTACTGTTTTGTTTTTTTTTTAAACACAAAACTGTTTTTTTTTCCCAAAAAAAGCGAAAGCGTTTGAAAAATTCCCGCTCAAATACTGTTTGAGATAAAAAGTTGCAACAACCGCCATTGTATTCTCTAGGGTCTTTGCTAAAAAAACATATATAATGTTTGGGGGTTCTATGTAATTTTCTAGCAAAAATATTGTGATTTTTACATGTAGGAGAGAAATGTCAAAATTGGCCTGGTAGAGAAGTGGTTAATATGCTCTTAAAGCATACCCGTTTTTCCTCTGTGTGCTTTATTCCTAAGATTTTATCCCATTTAGTATCTTCTAGCAATGATCGTAGTTTAGGGAAGTTGGCTCTTTTGAAATTCAGTGTCTTTGTACTCCCTTTATGTTTCCTATTTGTGTGATTTATACTGAAACTAATTGACCTGTGTTTGCTTTTTCCTAAATTGCCCCATATTTCCACATCCATGATCAGGTCTGTATTGTTGGTAATCAGTAGGTCTAGTAACGCTTTGTTTCTTGTTGGTGCATTTACCATCTGACCCATGAAATTTTCCTGCAAGACATTTAGGAAATGGCGAGCTTTAGGTGAATATGCAGTTCCTTCCTCCCAGTCTATGTTTGGATAATTAAAATCCCCCATTATAATGACACTTCCCCCTTACCACTGATAAATGTAACAGTTTGCTGCTCAGGGCCACTAGTTGCTAGGAAGCCAGCGGCTGCCAGTGTCCTAGCAAGCAGTGATGCATTCCCAGCTCTATTCATCTGCTAGTATTATGATTCCCAACCAGAAGCTGAATATAAACAAAGAAGGTGGAATACTGGCTGAGATAATTGAACAAATATTGCCAGTAACTATATTTGGGCAATGGCATCAGCCAGAATCCTTGTCCCTTTGTTTACAATTAATCTGCCAGCCCAGTCATGTGTCAGTTGCAGCTGGGAGTGGAATGGAAGCAGAAATGTTGGTGGTTGGGCATTTGTGTTTCAGCCAGTCAGCGGGCATTATTTGTCATGATTGATGATGAATCTACAAAGCTGAATGATGTGATTGACAATGGATTTACACAGTAGAGGACAAGGTGCTTTGCTAGATTTCTGCTTGCTTCCCTTTTGGCATGGTCTGGATTTTGGGAACATTATTTTAATGTGTGGTGCCCCACTTGAATTCATGCCAGATCCTCAGCAGTGATAAGCACTCTTCAGCAAGGCATTGGTTAAAGTCTCTGTCAAGGTTTTATTGCTGTCTGTGTCATGGAGATTGACCCCCTCTATTTATGTTCATGATTGTTATCAGGACTAAGAATGATGACAAATCAAAAAAAAATACAGTTATCTTTGGAACAGAAGGTGAGAGGACTTTCATTGGTTTTTACATATACCTAACTCTAGCTAATGCTAAAAGAAAAAGTTTTGGGTTTAAATACACTTTATCCACTTTATCAGTATATAAGATGCCATATTACAAGCTAGAAAATACACACTATCACAAAGAGATCACCCCATGACAACAAATGTATTCCCCATTCATTACAATTTTCTCATTTTCCTCTCTGATGTATTTTGGCTCTAAACTTTAATACAAAGTCATGATATAAAATTGTCTGTCAATTGATTTTCTCCATGCGAGAAACGTACAATTGATAGTGCACATTAATTCTAAAATTTATATTTGGCTTTCTTTTTATACTGAAGGCATCACATCACTCATGCACTGCTTGATTTTTTTTCTGTAACCAGTGATCAAATTGAAAGATGTGGGCCTTTGGGCTAAATGCAAGTTAGATATTTGCTTTTGATTATATGGATAAATTGTATAAGCTGGTGCAAGTATTTTTTTCACTTGTCTACATGACTGAACAAGTGCCTGAAATGCAACTCTGCCAACCTAACAATTAATTTGCTTACCATGTAATGTCAATGCTGACTGAGTTTATTTCTCTTTTAATTAGAATGGAAAAAGTAAAAATGGTACATTATTCCCGAGAATATATGGGTTATTTGTAACTTGGGCTATGATTTAAGCAATCAGCTCAGTTGGCAAAAAACTTATAATACATAAAAAATTACTGACGGTGTGTTAGGTTACCATTTAAATAGCAAAGCAGGTATAATGTACAAAATATAAAACTGTATTAATGTTAATAAAAAAACAAATGTTTGTAAACTTTTACAAATATTTAAAGTACCTTTTACAGATATGTTTTTTAGTACCTAAAGTTTTTTTTTTTTTTTACCTAAAGTTTTTTTTAGTACCTTTTTGTGAAAAGGTGAACAAATCGAAGGAACTGTATATAAATGACTTAAAGTATATGTATAGGCAAAAAAAACTATTCTCCTTTGCATACTCTTTAAACTGTTGCCGTTGCATATACCGAACATTATATTGTGGCATGGTGGTGGGCTTAATGCAGTACACGTACTGTAGCATATGGCTGGCATTTTTGTTTTGAGCTGGCAGCGTACTCAAAAGAAACAAAATAAGGACCCAGAGTCCTCGGCTTTATTAGCACCCAACACTATACTGAACTGCTCTTTTATGAGTGTGGGAAATCCATTCCCACTAGGGGCAGACTGGCTGACAAGGACTCGGCAGCAGCAGCTGGGGCCAGACAGTGGCATAGGCTTTAGAAGAGACACAGAGAGCACCACAGAGTAACAGATAGGCAAAGGACACTGCAGAGATAGGATACCCAATGGCACGGAAGGGAATAGCATGCCTACTTTTCGAGTGAAGGTGAGAGCCCTTGAAGGGCCAATGCACAGTGTCTACTAGGGATGAGCCGAACACCCCCCCTTTCGGTTCGCATCCAGAAGATGCGAACAGGCAAAAACTTAGTTCGAACACGCAAGCACCATTAAAGTCTATGGGACACGAACATGAAAAATCAAAAGTTCTAATTTTAAAGGCTTATATGCATGGTATTGTCATAAAAAGTGTTTGGGGACCTGGGTCCTGCCCCAGGGGACAAGTATCAATGCAAAAAAAGTTTTAAAAATGGCCGTTTTTTCAGGAGCAGTGATTTTAATAATGCTTAAAGTGAAACAATAAAAGTGTAATATTCCTTTAAATTTCGTACCTGGGGGGTGTCTATAGTATGCCTGTAAAGTGGCGCATGTTTCCCATATTTAGAACAGTCCGAGTGCAAAATGACATTTCTAAAGGAGAAAAAGTTATTTAAAAGTACTATCGCTAGCGCCGGCTATAATTAATTGTCGGTCCAACAATACACATAAAAAGGTTCATTGATTAAAACGGCATAGAATTTTCCCACAGGGGAACCCTGAACCAAAATTTAAAAAGAAAAAATGCGTGGGGGTCCCCTTAAATTCCATACCAGGCACTTCAGGTCTAGTATGGATATTAAGGGGAACCCCGTGCCAAAATTTTTAAAAAAATGGCGTGGGGGTCCCCCTCAAAATCCATACCAGACCTAATTTTAAGGGGAACCCCGAGCCAAAATGAAAAAAAAATGTCGAGGGGGTCTCCCTCAAAATCCATACCAGACCTGTGGATTTTAAGGGGAACCCCGCGCCAAAATTTAAAAAAAAAATGGAGTGGGGTCCCCCCAAAAATCCATACCAGACCCTTATCCGAGCACGCAACCATGCCACAGGAAAAGAGGGGGGACTAGAGAGTGCCCCCCTTTTCCCCTTTTGAACCATACCAGGCCACATACCCTCAACATTGGGAGGGTGCTTTGGGGTAGCGGCCTCCCCAAAGCACCTTATCCCCATGTAGATGGGGAGAAGGGCCTCATCCCCACAACCCTTGCCCGGTGGTTGTGGGGGTCTGCGGGTGGGGGGCTTATCAGAATCTGGAAGCCCCCTTTAACAAGGGGACCCCCAGATCCCAGCCCCCCCTGTGTGAATTGGTAATGGGGTGCAAATGTACCCCTACCATTTCGCAGAAAAAGTGTCAAAAATGTTAAGAAGAGATGGTTTTTGACAATTCCTTTATTCATTTCTTCTTCTTTACCCGCTTCTTCTTCCATCTTCTTTCTTCTGGTATTCCTTCGTTGTTCTTCTCCCTCCTTCTTCTTCTTCCCCCCGCTTCTTCCTCCGCTTCTTCCTCCAGTCTTCTCGTCCGGCATCTTCCTCGGCTTCTTCTCCACTTCGTCCTCCACACGATCTGCCTCAGTGAGAGTCTTCCGCTATGTGACGCTTCTGTTGAGGTGACAGTTCTTATATAAGGGAGGGCGGGGCCACCCAGTGACACACGGGGACTTCCCTATGGCTTTCCCTGTGTTGTCAGAGGGGGGCTGGGTCACCCTGTTTATGTAGAGAGACTTCCAGAGCTAGAAAAGTGTGGTGTAAAACCACCAGCAGTAGTTGTCAGAAGTCTTACAAAGTCTAAGCAAAAGTGAAGTTGAGAATGGGTGCCCAGCCTCCTAAGGACACTGAGCTGAACTGGGGTAAGGTAGGTATGAAGGGTTATATCCTATAAGAAAGTCATGTTCACAGTTTTCATTCCTCCCGATGGTTGCTATATAAATATACAGAATCCTTTTCTTTGCCTTTTGATGAAATATAGGGTAATATCACAGCAATGACCAGCCAGTCAATCGACACTATACCTCCACTCTGTATCCTCCTGTTGCTGCACCTCCTCTTGTCCAGGTCAGGTCGGGTCTGCTCCACCATCTCAGTCCTCTGGTCAAGGATGGGTCTGCTCTGCTGTGTCACTGGCTGCACCTCCTCTGGTCGGGTCTGCTTTGTATCACTGCAGCCTCCTCTGCCTTACACATGCTCTTGCAACTGACCAGGCCCAAGGAGGGCTGGCGTGATCACCCCTCATGAGTCCTGACCAATCACCCAACGAGGCAGGCACCACCTGACTTCCTCTATTAATCATACTGAGCCACTGCACAAAACAGCTCTGCTGCTAGGGGCGTTGGAGGAGATAAGGGGAGGAATCTGTGTGCCGCATGTAATGTCTGTTACCCACCCCGCTAGGCAGCACTTCTGTTTTGGCCCCAAGGCAGGAAGTTAACAGTGAGCAGCTGAGCTGTCCATGACAGACCTTTATTTCAGGGAATCAGCCCGGGACAAGGTCTGATTGGGACAGCTGTCAAAAATCAGTGAATGTTCCAGGCAATTCAAGACTGTTGGCAACTATACACTTGGGACACTAGAAACACATTGGGGTCACAGGGGGTCACTAGAGACATGACCAGGAAGTTACTAAGAAAAAACTGGCAGCTAGCATAGAGACATGTTCCTTGAAACCCAAGCAACAAGCGTGCCAGCCTAATACAGAGCCTTACCACAGATTGGCTGAAGCGTCAGTGGCAGATGATTGGCAGCACACCAATGGAGTCGTACAGTGGAAAAGACCAATGCTGGGACAAGTAAATGTGACAATGAGCAGTTCTGATTAGAGTAGTGTTTACCCATCTTCCCACTCCTTCAAATCACTGCAGCTGCTCGCAGGGAATCTAAACAATGTTGTAATAACATGGGGGAATGTAGAATACTTTATTAATGAATGTGATCACATTCATTTATAAAGTTTTATGTGCTCCCCAAGGCTCACCAGCCACTGCAGTTTTGTTCACATCCTGGCAAATGGCATTGGCAGCATGGGGGAACAGTGTAAATGTTATTGATGCATATGATCAGTGGCTTGTTTACCACACATCTTATTCATTTCTAACTATGGGGAGTCTTGGACATCAAGACTTAGGCTGAAGTAGCAATACATTTTCAGCTTCTGAAATTGCCATAGATATAAGGGTTACTGAGCTGACCAGCTGGAAGCAGTTTTGTTCTGACATAACCTTTATGTTCATTTCAGTGAAATGATTTAGGCAGCGAAATGACGTGGCAGTGAAAGGATTTCCTTCTTCTAGGAAATAGAAAGGTGAATATGGACTTTAAATTGGTAGCCACTAGTAGACCCAAATGAAAAAGAGAGCACTCAATTGTGTAAAAAATTCAAAATGTATTATATAAACATGTAAAAGCCATTATATAAAAACAAACATAGAAAAAGGGATATTTTAATGTATATACATGGTGTTGTCCCAAATGAGTATGTCCTATATGAAAACAAGAAAACCTGTGGGTATACCCAGGGATATGACGGACTCTATGGTAGATACATAAAGATGGCCCCCCATTTTTGAAGAATATATTGTAAGTATGGCCATGAGACAGTGTCAAATGCTTTTCTTATATCGAACGATAAAAAACACACAGGTAGACATCTGGATTTAGTGACATGGGCAAGTAAAGAAGCTCTACGAATATTATCACTTGCTTGGTGGGAGGGGGTAAACCCAACTTGATCTTGGTGAACAAGTTTGCCTATTACTTGATTCAAGCAGGTTGCAAGTATTTTAGCTAAAAGTTTAATGACAATATTAAGAAGTGAAATAGGATGGTAATTTGTCCAGGAGGTTGTATCAGATTTAGATTTAGATTTGGGAAGCATGGAAATTATGGCTATTAAGGATTCTGAATGAAAAGAGTGTCCCCTCAACAAGATATTGAAGGCCTCAGTTAGGATAGGAGATAATATATCAGAGAATGTCTTGTAGCAGGAAGTAGAAAATCCATCTGGGCCGGGATGTTTATTAAGTTTTAAAGCCTTAATAAGCCTCTGTTGCCAGGATGGGACACTCGAGATGTTCACGGTGGGTTTGTGTGAGTGTTGGAAGGGTAATTTGTGAAAAAAGGGAATTAGCAGCAGCATGGTCAAAATTATGGTTGGGCGCATATAATTTGGCAAGATTTGAGCGGAATGTGTGTAAAATTTTGACAGGGTTACTTATGTATGAATCATGGTTTAGTTTGAGTCACACAGATGTCGTAGGTTTTTGCAGTGAGCGTAAGGTTCAAGCTAATAGAGTATTTGGTTTGTTTGTTTTGAGGTAATAAAGGTGTTGTGATTTACATATTAAATTATCTGCAAAGTCAGTGAGAAACAGGTCTAATTCTATGTGGGCTCTATCAGGCTTAGCTTTAGTAGAAGGGGAGGGAGAATTTTGGAATGCATTGTGACACAGATTGAAGTCATCTTCTGATTTTTGGTGAAGGAGCTTACGCTCACGTTTGAGAAATGATGCTTGCCGAATAAGCGTACCTTGAATTACAGGTTTATGGGCTTCCCAAAGAGTGAGAGGGGAAATATCTGCAGAAGTGTTATTAATGAGATAGTCATTGAGAGCATGTTTAATATCTAGACAATTGGACGGGTGAGTTAGAATGGAATCATTAATGCACCAAGACGAATCCAGGGATCTTGGGATAGGGGAGGAGATGGTAGTACAAACTGCACTATGATCAGACCAAGTAAAGGGCGTAATAATTGATGATAGGATCTCTGGAGCCATGCCAACACTTAGGGAGATATGATCAATCCTAAAAAATGATTTGTGTGGATGGGAGTAATATGTAAAGCATTTACGAGCTGGATTAAGCTCACTCCAAGAGTCTAACATTTTTAAGTTAAGCTTAGATATAAGTTGCTGAAGTAAAAGCTTAGGGGAAAAGGAGGAGGGAGAAGGGGGAGATTTATCCAAGAAGGAAAAAAGAACTTGGTTTGAGTCTCCACATAATATCACTGTACCTAACTTGTGTGAATCAATTACATGAAAAAGATGGGAAATAAATGATAATGGATGTTTATTAGAAGCATAATATGATACAATGGTTACAGAAATATGCCCAATAAGAATGGGGTAGCGGCCTTCAGGATCTTTAATTTCAAATAAAAGTACAAACGGGGTGGTACTGTGAATAGCTATAAGAACACCTTGTTGTTTAGTAGCTGCCGAGGCTGTATATACCTGTGGATAAGAGGAGCTGAAAAACTTAGGGGTAGATGGTTCAGTAAAATGGGTCTCCTGTAGGTATAGAATGTAGATTTTAGCAAATGAATGGAATGCTTTAGTGCGTTTTTGTGGTATATTAAGACCTTGGACATTTAGGGTCAAAATGTTTAAGAGGGGCATATTGGTAATATAAGGAGTTGCATAATAAAAACTTTAGGTTCTGACAGTAAGAGTGCATACAATTCAGTATACGGGGTAGGAAAAAGGAAAGGCTGGAAGAAAAGAAAAGGAATTGGCTCTCGTCGAGCAGATATTACTAAGATTTGTAAAATAATAAAGAGAGCTAATAGCTCAACAGAGTGGCATACTGGGGGAGTGACAAGCGGTCCACCAGAGGCCAAAGAGCTACAGTCAGAAGCCCACATAATAATGAGAATCTGAGGGTAACAAACTGGAGTCGCAAAAAAAACACCAAAGGGAACACTGCCAACAATAAAAAGTAATACATAAACAGAAATTATACCATTGTCCCAAAAAGTTCCATACTCAACAATGTCTCATGAGAAAAGCATATGAAGAGGGATGGAAGGCATGCGGTAAGGTGTATACAAGCAAAAAAACATCACAGAAAACATTCAAAAAATGAATAATAGCTTGAGGCAATGTAAAGAAATATAGCGAACAACTCACTGGTGTCAGTAAAAAAAAATAGACCAGCAGAAAAGTAAGGAGTTAAACAATAGAAACAAGTTTGCATTGAGTGAGTTCTAAACTGGTAAGACAAAAAAATAAGTTTACTAAACATCTATTTAGTTGGAAGATAAAGATATAAGAATACCTGACATTGATTCAAACAAAAAGAAAAAAGTCAGTCCATAGAGTCCTTAGAAGCTGGCGTAGTAGAGGAAAAACTACCATGTTTTGGCTCCCCCCTGGCAACTTTTATTTCCTACAGCACCAGCTGATTTTTGCAGGGAATGGGTAACCATTTGATTTCCTGCACTGCTTTGGTTGAGAGGGCATTCTAGAAGCTGGATGTTTTGTAAAGAAGACTGGAGCTTGTAAAGAAGACCGGAGCTCGTCAGCAGAATGGCAGACATATTTAGATTTTTGGTAAGTGAAGCAAACTGAAAATGGAAAGCCCCACTGATAGGTGATTTAATGTCGCTGATCTTGAAGAAGTGGCTTCAAAGCCTGACACATTTGCCGCGTACAGACGTTCAAAACTTCCGACAACCAAACCGTGGATTTATTTCCGACGGATGTTGGCTGAAACTTGTCTTGCATACACAGGGTTGTACAAATTCTGATTGGCAAGAATGCGATGTACAACACGTACGATGGTACTAGAAAAAGGAAGTTCAATAGCCAGTGCGGCTCTTCTGCTTGATTCCGAGCATGCGTGGAATTTTGTGCGTCGGAATTGTGTACACACGATCAGAATTTCTGACAACAGATTTTGTTGTCGGAAAATTTTAGATCCAGCTCTCAGATTTTTGTTGTCGGAAATTCCGACAGAAAATGTCCGATGGAGCTTACACACGGTCGGAATTTCTGACAACAAGCTCACATCGAACATTTGTTGTCGGAAATTCCGATCGTGTGTATGGGGCATTAGAGAGAGATGATGAGCTGAGATAGATTAGCAAAAAGTTGATAGGTATGTCCCTGGAAAATCAGTGAATTTTTTGCTTTAGCTGCAGCTAGAAGTTGTTTCTTGGTACGTAAATAGTGAAAGTTGGCGATAATATCACGCAGTGGTCCATCAGCTTTGTGATGTGTGAGGGCTCTATGAACCCTATCCATCTCCATTCATTCGACTTGTATGGTAAGCTGTAGTTCTTGAAATAGGGATAGCATAGTGTCTTGCAAATCAGTGACAGATTCAGGTGTTCCACATATACGGATATTGGAACGCCGTGCCCTATTTTCATAATCTTCTAAATGAGATTGAAGGACTAAGTTTTCCTCTTTGAGGTTTTCAAATTCAACTGCATAAGCCTGGGCATTATTTTCAAGTTCATCAACACACAGTTTAAGATTTACAGTGCGTTGGCCCAGTTCTCTGGTTTCTCTAGTCAGACTGTCTGTAATATGATCTGAGGTCTGTTTAAGGGCTTTGTGAAACATTTTTTTCAAATTGCCTCAGAACAGAAGAATGAGCTGGGTCTGTAAAAGATGTCATTTGTGAAGTTTGTATAGATGATTCTGAGTCATATTCCCCCTGGGCTGCCATAGATACCTTAGAGCAGTGAGAGGATTTCACTGTGTGTGAGGTACCAGGGGGAGGGGATGAAGCTAGTGCCATTCTGACTAAAACCTGAGACAGAGTTGCTTTGTTGTTTTTTTGGCTTCATTTTCAGATGAGAACTCCTAAGAACCATTACATTAAGTGGCAGGGGTTATTAGCAGACTGAGTACAATATTTATTGGGTGAAGCTGAGCCGGGACATGGTATAATATGGCAGAAACGTACCTTCAGGACCGGAGCTCTAAGCTGGCATGTCTGCTCAGCCAGGCTCCTCCCATTAGCCTCCTCAAACAGTAATTTCAAAAAGAAGAAAAACCATGACAATTGTTTATGGCATAAATTGTGCAATCCATTTAGGTTATAAATCTGAAAGTAAAATCTGGCAATTATCCTTTAAGGGTATATAAACTTTTTTACTCTGCCACTCGCAAAGGACTTATGTCAGTGAAGGGTTGATTTACTAAAGCTATAGAGTGCAAAATCTGGTGCACAGAAACCAATTAGCGTCCACCGTCTATGTTTATTGTCAAAGCTCAAAGGGTAATGCCACTTTCATGGGGAAAAAATAGCAAATAAAGAAAAAATAATGTAGCATATAAAATTGCGACACAAGTCATATTGTACTTAAATGTTATTAAAAATGACCTTTCCTTTTCAATCTGAAGCTCTGTGATTTTCTGAAAATGCAGTGCAATATGGCTACCTGGAGGTGTTCTGTACACAGACCACCTCCCAGAAACATAATTTCTTGCTTGTGTGATTGGCTCACCGATTTTCCCAGAAGTTTGCCTAAGATACAAATCAGATTTCAGGCATCCCCTGGAAGAAAAAATGTCATTTTTGGTTAGCTACTTCCCAATAGGAACACATCTAAAGGGATGCAGGCCCAGCAGATTTCCTCATTAGTGCTCTGCAGCTGCACAGCTGATTGATAATTGTGAAACAACTCCCATTAGACCAGGAGTAGGGATGAGCTTCGAGTTCGAGTCGAACTCATGTTCGACTCGAACATTGGCTGTTCGCAAGTTCACCGAACAGCGAACAATTTGGGGTGTTCGCGGCAAATTCGAATGCCGCGGAACACCCTTTAAAAGTCTATGGGAGAAATCAAAAGTGCTAATTTTAAAGGCTAATATGCAAGTTATTGTCATAAAAAGTGTTTGGGGACCTGGGTCCTGCCCCAGGGGACATGGATCAATGCAAAAAAAAGTTTTAAAAACGGCCGTTTTTTCAGGAGCAGTGATTTTAATAATGCTTAAAGTCAATCAATAAAAGTGTAATATCCCTTTAAATTTCATACCTGGGGGGTGTCTATAGTGTGCCTGTAAAGGGGCGCATGTTTCCTGTGTTTAGAACAGTCTGACAGCAAAATGACATTTTGAAGGAAAAAACTCATTTAAAACTACCCGCGGCTATTGCATTGCCGACAATACACATAGAAGTTCATTGATAAAAACGGCATGGGAATTCCCCAAAGGGGAACCCCGAACCAAAATTAAAAAAAAAAAATGACGTGGGGGTCCCCCTAAATTCCATACCAGGCCCTTCAGGTCTGGTATGGATTTTAAGGGGAACCCCGCGCCAAAAAAAAAAAAAAAAAAACGGCGTGGGGTCCCCCCAAAAATCCATACCAGACCCTTATCCGAGCACGCAACCTGGTAGGCCGCAGGAAAAGAGGGGGGGACGAGAGTGTGGCCCCCCTCCCTCCTGAACCGTACCAGGCCACATGCCCTCAACATTGGGAGGGTGCTTTGGGGTAGCCCCCCAAAACACCTTGTCCCCATGTTGATGAGGACAAGGGCCTCATCCCCACAACCCTGGCCGGTGGTTGTGGGGGTCTGCGGGCGGGGGGCTTATCAGAATCTGGAAGCCCCCTTTAACAAGGTGACCCCCAGATCCCGGCCCCCCCCCTGTGTGAAATGGTAAGGGGGTATATAAGTACCCCTACCATTTCACGAAAAAAGTGTCAAAAATGTTAAAAATGACAAGAGACAGTTTTTGACAATTCCTTTATTTAAATGCTTCTTCTATCTTCCTTCATCTTCTGGTTCTTCTGGCTCTTCTGGCTCTTCTGGCTCTTCTGGTTCTTCCTCCGGCGTTCTCGTCCAGCATCTCCTCCGCGGCGTCTTCTATCTTCTTCTCCTCGGGCCGCTCCGCACCCATGGCATGGGGGGGAGGCTCCCGCTCTTCTCTTCTTCTCTTCTTCTTTTCTTCTCTTCTTCTCTTCTTCATTTTCTTCTCCGGGCCGCTCCGCAATCCATGCTGGCATGGAGGGAGGCTCCCGCTGTGTGACGGCGCTCCTCGTCTGACAGTTCTTAAATAACGGGGGGGCGGGGCCACCCGGTGACCCCGCCCCCCTCTGACGCACGGTGACTTGACGGGACTTCCCTGTGACGTCACGGGGAATGCCACAGGGAAGTCCCGTCAAGTCACCGTGCGTCAGAGGGGGGTGGGGTCACCGGGTGGCCCCGCCCCCCCGTTATTTAAGAACTGTCAGACGAGGAGCGCCGTCACACAGCGGGAGCCTCCCTCCATGCCAGCATGGATGGATTGCGGAGCGGCCCGGAGAAGAAAATGAAGAAGAGAAGAAGAGAAGAAGAGAAGAAAAGAAGAAAAGAAGAAGAGAAGAAGAGAAGAAGAGAAGAGCGGGAGCCTCCCCCCATGCCATGGGTGCGGAGCGGCCCGAGGAGAAGAAGACAGAAGACGCCGCGGAGGAGATGCTGGACGAGAACGCCGGAGGAAGAACCAGAAGAACCAGAAGATGAAGGAAGATAGAAGAAAGAAGAAGCATTTAAATAAAGGAATTGTCAAAAACTGTCTCTTGTCATTTTTAACATTTTTGACACTTTTTTCGTGAAATGGTAGGGGTACTTATGTACCCCCTTACCATTTCACACAGGGGGGGGGCCGGGATCTGGGGGTCACCTTGTTAAAGGGGGCTTCCAGATTCCGATAAGCCCCCCGCTCGCAGACCCCCACAACCACCGGCCAGGGTTGTGGGGATGAGGCCCTTGTCCTCATCAACATGGGGACAAGGTGTTTTGGGGGGCTACCCCAAAGCACCCTCCCAATGTTGAGGGCATGTGGCCTGGTACGGTTCAGGAGGGAGGGGGGGCTGCACTCTCGTCCCCCCCTCTTTTCCTGCGGCCTGCCAGGTTGCGTGCTCGGATAAGGGTCTGGTATGGATTTTTGGGGGGACCCCACGCCGTTTTTTTTTTTTTTTTGGCGCGGGGTTCCCCTTAAAATCCATACCAGACCTGAAGGGTCTGGTATGGAATTTAGGGGGAACCCCACGTCATTTTTTTTTTTTTAATTTTGGCCGGGGTTCCCCTTAATATCCATACCAGACCTGAAGGGCCTGGTATGGAATTTAGGAGGACTCCCACGTCATTTTTTTTTTTTTTAATTTTGGTTTGGGGTTCCCCTTTGGGGAATTCCCATGCCGTTTTTATCAATGAACTTCTATGTGTATTGTCGGCAATGCAATAGCCGCGGGTAGTTTTAAATGAGTTTTTTCCTTCAAAATGTCATTTTGCTGTCAGACTGTTCTAAACACAGGAAACATGTGCCCCTTTACAGGCATACTATAGACACCCCCCAGGTACGAAATTTAAAGGGATATTACACTTTTATTGTTTGACTTTAAGCATTATTAAAATCACTGCTCCTGAAAAAACGGCCGTTTTTAAAACTTTTTTTTGCATTGATCCATGTCCCCTGGGGCAGGACCCAGGTCCCCAAACACTTTTTATGACAATAACTTGCATATAAGCCTTTAAAATTAGCACTTTTGATTATTCATGTTCGTGTCCCATAGACTTTAACGGTGTTCGCATGTTCGAACGAACTTTTTTCCTGTTCGCATGTTCTGGTGCGAACCGAACAGGGGGGTGTTCGGCTCATCCCTAACCAGGAGCATATCATGAAATCAGTGGGCCCGTGTGAGATCCAAAGTGGGCCCCCTATACAGTATGAAAGAAAAAGCTGTGGCAAAGCGTTCCGTGGCAAAAAGTGGGTGTGGTTTAAGTTGCGCTAAATATTGGGCGTGGTTTAAAGGAGTGTGGTTAAATAGAGTCTGAGATGACTTACATAATGCCGAATGTTTTAATGTTAAATAGGGAGTACCTGGGTCCTGGCCCTGCCGAGTGACTCCAATCATCAGGACCAGGACCCAGGGACTCCCACTCTGTACACCTGGGCTGGGGATGGCTCTCTTACCAAACAAACATGTGCGCCACTCCACTCAGCAGGGCCAAGACCCAGGTACTCCCACTGCCACTCTATACACCTGAGCTAGTTCTTACCAAAGAAACACGTGTGTGTGTGTGCCACTCCACTCAGCAGGGCCACCAGGTACTCACGAGTCTGCCGTTCCTGACCACCACAGTCGCCACCGCATCAGTACAGGCTGGAGCAGCGTTCAATCCAGTCTTCACGTCGGTACCCGACTCTCTCTCTTCACAGCTCTTCCCTTGCAATTAGTAGAGTGTGCCAATACTGGGACAAGATCATTCAGTGCCCAGGGCTAACACGGCAAACTCCTCACCCCTATATGCCCCCTTCTAGCACAACTCCCCCCCTCTCAGCACAAATCCTCACTCCCCATATCCTCCTTACAACATAAATCCCCCTAAAACCCATCCATTCACAAATTCTCTTACCCCCAATCCCCCCTTTCAGCACAGACTTCCACCCCCTCCATTGCCCTCTAGCAGCAAAAATCCCCCCTTTCAGCACAAATCCTCACCCACATATAACCCCTTCCAGGACAAATCCCCCATCTTAGCACAAACTCTTGCCATCACCTCCCCTTTCCCAGCACAAATCCCCCCTCTTAGCACAAATCTTCCTATATCTCTCCCTCCCAGCATAAACCCCCCTCTTAGCACAAATCCTCCCCATCTCCCCCTCTCAGCATAAATCCTGTCCCATCTCCCCTTCCCAGCATAAATTCCCCCTTTTAGCAAAAATCCTCCGCCATCTAGCCACCCCAGCATAAATTCCCCCTCTTAGCAAAAATCCTCCCCCATCTCCCCCTTCCAGCATAAATTCCCCCTCTCAGCACAAATCCTCTCCCATCTACCCCTCCCAGCATAAATTCTCACTCTCAGCAAAAATTCTCTCCCATCTCAAACTTGTGCCTCCTTCTCTCCCCCAGTACAAACCCCCCCCAGCTCCTTCTCCTGTTCTGTAAGAGCAGCCTGATATGTTGGGACTTGTAGTACCCTAGACTACAGTTGACTGGAGAATGGCAGCCCACTCTGCTGGGACTTGTAGTGCCCTCTGTGGGAGACTGAGGATTCCTCAGTCCCCCCACAGTCTAGGGCACCCATCATAGGAGGCTGCCATATCTCAGCCCCCCACAGAGGGCACTACAAGTCCCAGCAGAGTGGGCTGCCACCAATCCTAAAAACACAGCATGAGGAGACCGAAGCCTTCCACCCCCATACACTCACTTCCAGGCTACCATACACTGTGCCCCTTCCCACTTTCGCCTTACAATAGTGTCTTCCTGGTGGCTCCTCTCCGGAGTCTGGGCAGTATGTCTCACTGCATGGTGGAGCAGTGGGCGGAATAAGCCCCATGTCAGAAGACATGTCCTGGCTCCCGGGCCCCAGCGTAGCACACAAGGCTGCAGACAGGCACGGACTGGCCATAGGGCAGACCGGGCATTTGCCCGGTGGGCCGGGACCACGTGGGCCCACTGCCCGCTCTATGGCCTGTTGATGTCCAGGCCGTACAGCGGGAGGTAAGCAGTGACCACAGCCTGGACAAGGTTAATACAGGCCATGGCCGCCACTCACCTACCGCTATGCAGCCATGACTGTGTCTGGCGGAACTACAAATGACATTAGTGACTGCATGGGCTGAGCTGTGTGCCTCTCTCACACACAGCTTGGCCTCAGATCCAACGCCAACAGTTCTGCTTTCAGCTGTCCGCTTGTACAGACTGCTCCTCCTCCTCCTCCCAGCCCTCTACTTCTGTGTCTGCCCCGGCCACACACTCGGGAGATGTGAAGGAAGTTTTAATCCAGAAGATAAATGCTACAGACAGACTGTGCCTGAGCCTCCATCCTGGGGTGAGTAAGATCACCCTCTCTCCTGCTTCCCAGTGTGTAAAACAAATTTAAGGGGTGCTCTGAGGACTCTGATGCAAGAGGGGGCTTTGGTGAGCAGAGACCCCTTACATCAGAGTTCCCCTTTACACCAGAGTCCACAGCATTCCCCCTTAAATCAGGGTTCCCCTTTACATTAGAGTCTACAGATCTTCCCCTTACAGTAAGTGGAATTTCTGCAGACTCTAAGGGGGGTCTGTGCGGACTCTGATGTAAGGGGGCTCTGATGTAAGGTGGGCCTGATGTAAGGGGGGTCTGTGCAGACTCTGATGTAAGGGGGCTCTGTGCAGACTCTGATGTAAGGGACCTCTGTGCGGACTCTGATGTAAGGGACCTCTGTGCGGACTCTGATGTAAGGGGGCTCTGTGCGGACTCTGATGTAAGGGGGCTCTGTGCGGACTCTGATGTAAGGGGGCTCTGTGCGAACTCTGATGTAAGGGGGCTCTGTGCAGACTCTGATGTAAGGGGACTCTGTGCGAACTCTGATGTAAGGGGGCTCTGTGTGGTCTCTGATGTAAGGGACCTCTGTGCGGACTCTGATGTAAGGGACCTCTGTGCGGACTCTGATGTAAGGGGGCTCTGTGCGGACTCTGATGTAAGGGGGCTCTGTGCAGACTCTGATGTAAGGGGGCTCTGTGCGAACTCTGATGTAAGGGGGCTCTGTGCGGACTCTGATGTAAGGGAACTCTGTGCGGACTCTGATGTAAGGGGGCTCTGTGCGGACTCTGATGTAAGGGAGCTCTGTGTGGACTCTGATGTAAGGGGGGTCTGATGTAAGGGGGGTCTGTGTGGACTCTGATATAAGGGGGGTCTGTGCGGACTCTGATGTAAGGGGACCTCTTTGAGGACTCTGATGTAAGAGGACCTCTGTGCGGACTCTGATGTAAGGGGGGTCTGATGTAAGGGGACCTCTGTGCGGACTCTGATGTAAAGGGGGTCTGATGTAAGGGGGGTCTGTGCGGACTCTGAAGTAAGGAGGGTCTGATGTAAGGGGGTGTAAGGGGGGTCTGTGTGGACTCTGATGTAAGTGGGCAGGAGGAGCTGGAGACCTGCACAGTGAGCATAGAGTAAAAGGGGCACTGTGATTACAGAGAAAAGGGGGGGGATAATTGCAGGGGCAATGTACTATAAAGGGGCCTGCCTGTAAAGGGGCACTGTAATCATTACATTGCCACTATACAGTGCTATCCCCATTATATCACAGTGTCCCCTGCACATTACAGTATGGAGGACACCAACACCATCCGCCCCCACGAATGCCTACCGAACCCCCCCGATTCCTGGAAAAATTGGCTTCTCAGTCTTAAATGCCCAGGCCTATTTTTTGTCCCAGTCGGGGCCTGGCTGCAGATCACGCCACTTCCGGCCAGGCACCTCATTGGCTGTGGGCAGCGGCGGTGACTGGATCTATAGCATGGACATAAGCATATGCGGCTACCGCCGCCGCGTGTGTGCACATTAAATTTGTGTTACTCCATGTGTGTAGAGTGTGACAGGGCACAGTGGGCCAGTCCTCCAAACACAGCATGAGGAGACTGGACAGCCTTCCACCCCCCGACACTGACTCTTTGGCTGCCATACACTCCTCCCCACTCTCCCCTTACAATGGTGTCCTCCTGGCCACCCCTCTCCGGTGTCTGGTTGGCACGCCGCACTACATGATGGGGTAGTGGGCGGGATTTCCCCTTGTCTGAAGACACATCCTGGGTTCCAGACCCAGCGCAGCACACAAGGCTGCAGATCACTCCGCCACTGGTCAGGCACCTCAGTGGGCAGTGGCAGCCAGATCTATAGAATGGGCATTGGCAGATACGGCTACTGATACCACATGTGCATATCGAATTTGTGTTACTCAATGTTTGTAGAATGTGACAGGGCACAGTGGGAACTTGGGGCCCGTGTGCACTGCACACTCTGCACACATAGATGATACGCCACTGCATTAGACTCACTTAGCACAGAGGCAAAAACAGTGATTTCTTCTTCAGAATAACAAAAGGTAGAAATCAGCAACAAAGGTTGTTATAATCCTTGCAATATACATAGATCACCCAGAGGGGAATGTTTTTTTCTCAACAAAAGTGGAGTTACGCTTTAATTGAACAAGCTGAATTTAGAAGATGATTGGATACCATTCCCAGCTGCACCAGATTTTGCACTCTCCAGTTTTAGTAAATCAACAGTCAATTTGAAATAGATGATATTATGGTGAATATCTTTCTTTTTTTTAAGTTCAGTTAGAACAACTAACTGCTCCAAAAATCCAATTTGTAACACGGGAAATATAAATTGTGGTTCTATTGTGTCCTTTAGAGAGTGCTGTTATACACACAATCACCCTTTTCATGACATACGTATTTTATTAAACAAAAGGTAGAACACTCTGGACAAAGATTCATGCCATTTTTTGAGCATTGTGGAACAGAAGTGAGAATTGCACCAGTTTATTCACTTGATAAATAATATAATATATACTTGGAGCCTTTTTCTTGCAGGTCATTGAGTGGAACATTAAAGTATCATCTTCTGTTAAATTACAGCTTGATTTCTTTCTAAATTCCCTAAGTGGCAGCATTGCCTGAATTCTGAACAGAATTTTTAGAGGTATAACTCAAAGATTGATTTCACTCAGTTCATATACCTCCAACCTTCTTGACGGGCTACAACCATAATCAATATAGTTACACTGCAGGTAATGACTTATTAGAGGAGCTCTGTCTTTTCTGAGACTTGTATATACCAATTTATCTTTTCATTTTCATACATGTCAAATAGGTAGCTTTACCATTCTGAAGCATCATTTTCAAAGACAAGGTTAATACTTATTTAATTTGCTAACACGGTGAACCAAATGAAATACCACCATGAAAATGAGGAGTCAAACAGACTTGTGATTAAATATAGAAAAAAAAGCTGCTTTATCAGCACTACATCAGACTGTGATGGATAGTGTGTAGCAGTGGTTGATTATGCTGTTCATCATTGCTTTTTTAAATGAACAATTAAAGTGTGTGTTAAATGAGAAACATTTATACAAGTAGAAAAAACAACCCTTAAACATCTACTTAGACAAATAGATCTGTCAAATACATACTCTCTGCACATATGACAGTGTGAAGGGAAAATTACTTTTCACTTGCCTTTGACACAGAGCACAAAACCAACACATTTCAGGTGCTAAGCCTTGCTGCTCTCATCAGGGCTAAGAGGACATAGAAAATAAGCAAAACATGTAACTTTAAATGTAAGATGACATAGAAAATGTAACCATAAATATAAGGTGACATAAAAAATATACCATAAATGTAATATGATATAGAAAATATAATAAACGTAACCATATATATAACGCAAGTATAAAATAGTGGTCATATACTCCTAATCAACACATGGTTCCTGATGAAACACAAATCAATGTTTTCCACATGATAATCTTATATTGTAAATTAAGTGATTTAAATGATGTATCAGAAATGAAGTAAATATATAATCATGATTAGAATATATGAACATGATTAGTATATACAAATTACAGGTACTATAGGATGCATCAGATTCTTGTATATTCTTGTATAATCTTTTGGCAGAGGACCACAGTGTAGGAGATGTAAAAGTTCAGTGTTTGTACTTCTACTCATTAAAAAAAAAAAAAGTTAATAAAGGCACTTACCAACACAAAAAAAGTCCTATAATGTAAATCTATTTTCAATTGTGTTGTCCATGTCCAATGATGCAGATCCATATCAATCATAATGAACAAGGCCCACTGAAAGGTAAATATCCATGTATTGTAGTGGTATTTCTCTTTTGCTTTTGGAAAAACCCATACAGACAAAATTTGGACTGAACTTTAAACTCATCTCTAGTTTGAGCTGTCGCCTTCCCACCTTCAAAGTCTTCCTGTTGGTAGATGATGTTCCATCACATTCAAGGACTAACTGTAAGGGGCTAAGGGGGCGGGGCTGACTTTTACAGGAAAAACTGAGATCTGCACATTATCATAGCTGCCGATATTTGGGGATCTACTGATTATTTTGGCATGTCATTTACACTGAAAGTAATCTCTACTAATGCATTTTTTTCTTCCTATGCTCAAATTATATTACATACATTTAAAGTACATTTAAAGTAAATTTATGTTAGGGTCCAATGAAGCGTTCAGTTTAGATCGACTGAATATATACCAGGTGCAGCAAAACAATAGAAATGCAAAGTCTTACAGAGTAGTGATCTTTGCATGGAGACTTGATTCCACATAGAGAGTAAAGCCTCGTACACACAATCAGATTTTACGCAGACAAAACCTCGGACTTTTGTCCAAAAGCGTGTGCCTGGATTTTGTCTTGCATACAAATGGCAAGGAATTGTCTGCCAACAAACACTAACGTAGTGACGTACTATGTGTTTTTTCAGCTCTTTAGCACCACCCTTTGGGCTCCTTGTGATAATTTCGTGTTAGTAGAAGTTTGGTGAGTGTTGATTCGCGCTTTTCATTTTGCGTTTTTCATGTAGAGCTTTTCAGTTTGCGCTTTTCTTTTCAAATATTTTTATTGGTAATTAACAAGCAACTGTTACATACATTTCAGTACAAGGTATCGTGTAAACATTAAACAGTGCATATCACAGTCAAACATTATAACACTGGTATAATGGAGAATAGGGAATTAGACAAAAGATGGATACTCAGTCAGATAACATGTTGGTATGCTTTAGTTGAAATTGCGAACAGTAGAAGGGAACAGGGTCTCTTAATTAGATATGTTGAGGTGCCGGCGGTCCCCCAAGGGTGCGGACAAGAGAGCCGCCGGGACCATCTTATAAGACAGAGTACACTACCAGTAGGTATTAGAAGGAGATAAGAGGAGAAAGAAAAGGGGAGAGGGAGTGGCAGCTGAAAGGAGAAAGTCCAAAGGAAGGGAGAAGGATTAGTAGAGAGGGGGGTGTAGATCGGTCGGAAAGCACCGTCACGGGTGCGGTGTCAAAGTCTTAGGTTCAGACCAGGGCTAATTCAAAGTCCCAAGAGATGTTCGTCAATATCAGTGGGTAAAAAGTGCTCAATCCATGGTTGCCAGGTTTTAGTATGTTGGGGGACCTTATCTAGGATTTTCGCTTTGATCTTGCTGTGTATCATTGCTTGGGTGATCCTATTCTTCATTTCAGCTATACTAAGTGTGGGTGTTTTCCAAGCCTTAGCAATCATTTGCTTGGCTGCAGTGAATAAATGAAGGAGGAGGTGGTGCTGTGCTCTGGTGTAATCTTGCGGTATGAGATTGAGTAGAACCACAGCTGGTTTGGGTTCTAAGGTGATTTGGTGGAGGGTAGATGCCATTTGGAATGTGGTTTCCCAGAAGCGTTACACCAGTGGGCATGTCCACCAGATGTGCAAGTGTGTACTGTCACGGAACGCCCCACACTTCGCTTGAGTGCTTCCGTCATATACCGCTTCCTAAGTTCTGGAACACGAGTCCAATGGATCTGGCTATAGGAACCCCAAGAACTAGACAACACCAGTCTTGGAGTACATCAGAACTACCTTTATTTTGAGATCTCACAGAACTTTATACAGCAGGGATGACTCAAAGCTAACCTAATTAACATGACCTAATTTACTACAAAATGTACCCAGACCAGATGACAGTCTTGTGGGCACCGAGCTTCACACATTAATACAATTAACAATACAAACAACAATCTCCCCCCTCCTCAGCCTAGACCATTCGTCTATTAGCCAGTGCTGGTGGCTAATGTGATCAGCTCTCTCAATTAACATAAACACATGTTGATAACACCAGCATCTCCTCACAGGATGTGTCCCAACAGAATGAATCAGTCTTATCAGCAGGGGGCTGCTGGAGGAATCCCCCCTCCCTCTTCAGGGACACAAATATACAGTAAGGAGTCCCCATACAATATATACATGACTGAGTCCGATTAATACAGTTCAGACTGGATTTCTCATTCACCTCAAATGCTAGGGTCCATAATCGGTGGGCAACAGGCTTGCACACAGTCCTCTCCAACAGCCTCCGCTCTGGCCATGCCCGTGACATTTCTCCCCTTTCGGCAGGAGACTAACACAGGAGGAGACCCCAGACGGGTTGACTCCGAAGTTAGTCCACAGCTCCAGTCCTCTACTGCCTGTACCCACACAGTACCCCAAACAAATCATCCCAAACAGAGTATTACTCACCCAGCCATCCTCTGCCTCTCTCAGAGAACATATCTGCCGCTGGGGAGAGGCCCGGACTGGCCCTTCTCCCTGGAATCCTTTCTGCCACTGGAGAGAAGACAGGGGGACTGGGCTCACTCCATCCTGCTGTTGGGGATCTGGGCCAACTGCCCAGCATCCCTGGGGTATACAGGTGGGGACTGAAGCCCCATCAACCGACACCAGATCAAGCTGCAGTTGTGAGGTGATGACTGCATTCTCTCCTTGGACCTCCACAATTGCTGCAGGTGTGGGGCAGAGGTCTTGGACCCTCTGTCCGGTTGCCAGCACTTCTGCTGGGGGTTTGCCAGGTGGTTCCTCCTCTACAGAAACGTCTATTAAATCCCCAGTCTCTGGAATTGGTAAAAGTGTGGGACAGAGGTCTTGGACCCTCTGTTCAGTTACCAGATCTTCAGCTGGAGAAGTTTGTTTTAACTCCATAGATGCTGCTGGCAGAAAATCACATGTCCTTGTCAGTGTTGTGGGAGAAAGGCCGACTACCTCTTCTCTCAGGAAGGCTGAAGCCACTGTTGGTGCTGGGCAGAACACAGTGAACTTTGGCCCTGATAGCAGCTCTTCTGCTGGAGGCTCATCAGGTTGTTCTTCCTCAGCAGAAAAGTCTATTAAATCCTCTACCTCTATAACTGGTGTCTGTGGATAGAGGTTCACCATCTCCTGTCCGTGGAACTCAGAAGATGCCATCAGTGCTGAGCAGAGCGCAATGAAGTTTGGCCCTAATCCCAACTCTTCTGCTGGGGGCTCACCCGATGGTTCTTCCTCAGCAGAAAAGTCTATCAAATCCCCTGTCTCTGCAACTGGTGTCTGGGGATGGAGGTTCACCATCTCCTGTCCATGGAACCCAGAAGATGTTATCAGTGCTGGGCAGAGGTTAGCAGAGCTCTGCCCTGTTGTCAGCACTTCAGTTTTGGGGATGGCAATCTCCAGATTTTCCACTGCAGATTCTCTGGCATGCTGCTGGACAGGTACATTCCTCCATCCAAGATCATCCCATGCAGAAACAGGATCATCAAGGTCAGTCAGCACTTGCTGCATCCGCCATAAGACCTCCGCCTCCATAGCTGTGGGGGCAGGTTGGCAAAGCACACTATCTCTCTGCCACATTGCCGACTCTTCAGCCAGGATTTCAGGGTTGTCAGCTGGTATTTCCTGATAGTCCCAGGCAAAGGGAGCCCAGCCCTGGCACTGAGCAATGTCTAGCAGCCGTCTGTAGGCGATCTCTAGCTCCCATTCCTGAACGGCCAGAAACTCCAAATCTTCCTGTGCCCAGTGCACTTCCGAAATGTTCAGTAGCCCTTCTCTGAAATCCATGATTTCGTCCACCCGCCGCTCCAAATCACTCCCAAAGTTAGGGTCCCCTGTCAGCTTCACAAACAACAGTCCCAAGCCGCCGTAGCTTAAGCCTTCCATTGGGCTGTCATCCGCTATCCAGGGACATGCTTGGGATACATGCCACCGGAGGGCTCTGTAGCTCTCATCCAGCTTCATCTCTGCCCAGACCAGCCTGCTTAATTCAGCTGTCTGCTTCTTGTGTGGTTTTTCTCCCAAAAACCGCACCCGCAGTCCGTACTGCGACCAGTACCTTTCCTCGATGGAGGGGAGAACTTTTCCCTGGTGTCGCTGCTCATGGGCTAGCGCTTCCTTCCAGAGTTTGCAGCGAATAGAATCGCACCATCCCAGCAGGACCTGCTCCGATACTGGTCCTCTGTGCTGTATCTGCATCTCTCGCAACCTCCTTCTGAATTCCTCATCCATGGCGGCTGGTATCTGTACCTCTCCTCTTCTGCTATCTGGACCTTGGATCCAGATGGAAGTTTGGATGTCCCAGACTTCAGGAAGCTTTCCCGCTGCTTGCCACCAATGTCACGGAACGCCCCACACTCCGCTTGAGTGCTTCCGTCATATACCGCTTCCTAAGTTCTGGAACACGAGTCCAATGGATCTGGCTATAGGAACCCCAAGAACTAGACAACACCAGTCTTGGAGTACATCAGAACTACCTTTATTTTGAGATCTCACAGACCTTTATACAGCAGGGATGACTCAAAGCTAACCTAATTAACATGACCTAATTTACTACAAAATGTACCCAGACCAGATGACAGTCTTGTGGGCACCGAGCTTCACACATTAATACAATTAACAATACAAACAACAATCTCCCCCCTCCTCAGCCTAGACCATTCGTCTATTAGCCAGTGCTGGTGGCTAATGTGATCAGCTCTCTCAATTAACATAAACACATGTTGATAACACCAGCATCTCCTCACAGGATGTGTCCCAACAGAATGAATCAGTCTTATCAGCAGGGGGCTGCTGGAGGAATCCCCCCTCCCTCTTCAGGGACACAAATATACAGTAAGGAGTCCCCATACAATATATACATGACTGAGTCCGATTAATACAGTTCAGACTGGATTTCTCATTCACCTCAAATGCTAAGGCCCATAATCGGTGGGCAACAGGCTTGCACACAGTCCTCTCCAACAGCCTCTGCTCTGGCCATGCCCGTGACATGTACCTCTATCCCCGCATCCTCTAAAACAGTAATTGTAATTTGTAATTTGCCTCTGAGGCGACAACATTTTGAGATGAGTTTTTCGTGTTGGTCCAAATGGTCACCCAGTCCTCTGCTTCGATGCTAATATTTAAGTCCCTTAACCATCCCTCCGCGTAGGTGGGAGGGCATGAAGGTGGCCTTGTGAGGTGGGCATAAAGGCGAGAAATAGCTCCTGGGGCATGCGGGTCTGAGTCGCACATAGTTTCATATTCTGTTAATGTATCCAGCCCAGAGAGAGATTTTATTGTTGTTTGAGCAAAATGAGCAATTTGGAGATAGCGGAAGCATTCTCTACTGGGGAGCTGTGTTTGTGCTTGGATACTTGGAAACGATTTTATAGTGTCACCATTGACTAGGTCACATATGCGAGGCAGACCCACCTGTACCCAGGTCTGAAATGAGGCTGGTTCTGTGTAGGCTGAATAGAATTGAGGGTGGCCTAGAAAAGACAGAAGCGGGGAGTGCGGGGAGATCAATTTGAAGGGGGTCTTCAATCTATCCCAGAGTTTAAGTGTGTGCTGCGTTACTGGATTGGTTATAGGGCCTCGAGTTGCTGAGGGGAGCCATAGCAAATTAGTTATATTAATCGGGTGGAGGTCAATAGCCTCAAGGCTGACCCAGAGTGGTATTTCAGATTTAGAGTGGTAAAGAATGGACTGAGCCAGCCGGGCCGCGTGATAATAATGTAAAAAATTAGGTATACCAAGGCCTCCGCTGAGCTTATTACGGAGTAGAACCGGTCTCGCAACTCTGGGTCGTATAGGGCCCCAAATGTATTTAAAGACTTTGTTTTGTATGATCCTATGGTAGTAGGGGGGGGACCGTGATAGGGAGTACTCTGTATAAATACAACAGTTTCGGTAACAAGGACATTTTCACAGCAGCAATACATTCGAGCCAGGAGACACATAGGGGTAGCCAGGAGTTAAGGAGAGAAGTTAGTTGGGTTAGCATTGGGAGATAGTTGGATTGGAACAGGTTTATTAGATCACTTGTCAATTTAATCCCTAGGTAGGGAATAGATGTGGAGGACCAGTGAAAAGGGAAATTTTGGCGCAGCTTTTCAAGATCAGCATGTGGTAATGACACATTGAGAACTTTTGATTTAGTTTGGTTGACATCTAACCCCGAGACGTGAGCAAACTTATCTAGGATGCACATTAGGTTTGGGAGGGTGGTATGGGGCGACGTAATAAACAGGAGGGCATCATCAGCAAAGAGACACAGTTTGTGTGAGGTTGCAGCAACCTCTAAACCTCGGATGTCAAAGCTAGTTCTTATCAGGGCCGCTAAAGGTTCGATCACGAGCGCAAATAATAAGGGGGATAAGGGACAGCCCTGAGGGTGGTTGTACAATGCATTGATCCAGCCAAGAAAATGTGGTCCGAAGCCCCAACGTTGGAGGATATAAAATAAGTAGGGCCAAGAGACTGTGTCAAAACGGGCTAGGTGTTGTAGGAGGATCACACGTCGGATGTTATCACTCGCTTGTCGTTTAGGTATAAAACCTACTTGGTTTTTATGTATCAATCCCCCTATAATAGGATTGAGGCGTAGGGCTAAAATTTTGGCCAGGATCTTGATGTCCACGTTTAAGAGTGAAATTGGTCTATAGTTGGACCATAATGTGACATCCGTGTTTGGTTTCGGGATCATTAATATGAGCGCCGTCAATGTGTCTCTACCAAAGGAGTGCTGTCTAAGTATAGCGTTAAAAGAATTGGTGAGGAGGGGGGCTAGTTCAGTTGCAAATTTTTTGTAGTAGAGACTAGGGAGGCCGTCCGGGCCCGGACGCTTATGGGGTTTGAGCGACTTGATAGCCGATAAGACTTCCTCTGTTGTGATCGTGCTCTCCATTAGCTCACAATTGGCATCTGATAGTGTAGGGATAGGCAAATTACCAAAAAGCTTTTCCGCCTGACCCAATGGGAACGTTGTTTTAGACTCATAAAGATTTGCCAACTGATTACGGAATTCCGAGAGAACTTTGGTCGGATTACTAGTAAACGTGTCTTTAGCCAATCTGAGTCTGATGGGAACACGAACACGATCTGGTCTGCGAAGGCATTAAGCCAGGTACGTGTCTGGTTTGTTTGCTTTGTTATAGATCGTGTGATTGGATCTGCGGATAGTCTTATCAGCCGCCTCAGCCAGAAGTAAGTCTAACTCCAGTTTAGTCTTTTCTAAAGTTGTTTTATGCGCTTCAGTTGGACTGGATTGGAATTGAAGGAAATTATTGTGATATTCTGACTCAAGTTGGTGTAATCTGAGAATTTTATCTCTATTGAGATGTGATGCAACTGAGATACATGTGCCTCGTATGACTGGTTTATGAGCCTCCCAGAGCAATATAGGGGAGATGTCAGGGGTGGCGTTATGTGTTAGGTAGTCTTTGAGGGCTACCTGGATATCTAAACAGTATGATTGGTTGGTTAGAAGAGAATCATTCATACACCATGACCTGTTTGTAGCCTGCGGTATTAAGGATGACACTGAGGTGATAACAGCACAGTGGTCTGTCCATGTGATTGGCTGGATGTGCGAGTGAAGGAGGAGTGGGGCGGATGCTATAGAAATAAAAATGTGGTCAATTCTTGAGAAGGATTTATGGGGGTGTGAGTAGAATGTGTAGTTTTTCTTTGTGGGGTTAGATTCCCTCCATGTATCTAAGAGAGAGGCCTTTTGTATTTGTTTACGGAATTGCGTTGAGGGGGTGTGGTGCTCAGGGGCATAGGGTGATTTATCTGTGTGTGGTTGTAATACAGAATTAGAATCACCACACAGAAACAAAGTTCCCTTACAGTGTGTTCTCACAACCTGTAACAAATGTGAGAAAAAGGGGTTCGGGTTAGTATTGGGAGCATAATAAGAAACAAAAGTTGTGGTTACATCTTGCAACAGACCTACAATATTTAAATAGCGACCTTCTGGGTCTTTTATTTCAGACAAAGGAGTGAATGCCATGGTGCGATGGAAGGCCAGCAAGACCCCTCTATGTTTCGTGTCTGCTGAGGCGGTGAAAACTTGTGGATATTTAGAACTAAAAAAGCTAGGGGTTTGGCGTTTAGAGAAGTGAGTTTCCTGGAGAGCCACTATGCTGGCTTTTAGAGATGCAAACGTATGAAAGGCTTTCACCCGCTTGTGTGGAGAGTTAAGTCCCTTAACATTTAAGGTAAGTATATTAAGCGGGGTCGTGGATGGGTGCATGGAGAGCTAATATCATGGGGCACAGGGCCCATGAGAGCCGACCGACAATAGGGGAGAGAAAAAGTAGAAGTAGAGAGTAGGAGAAGGGAGAGAGAGAGGAGAAGAGAAGGGAGTACATGAGGTGTAGGGCACGCCACTGAGATTTCCAGTGCACCAACACTGCAACCAGAAAACCAGTCAGAGAGTGGGTGCACCATAGAGGGAGAGAGCAATGACTGCTCCCCGCCGCGAACGGGGATATTAGAATCAGTTTAGGATCGAGACCTTCAATACTGCAGATAACATTAGGGTATCAACCAAAAAAGGAGGGTAAAAACATACGGAATATTGCATGTAAATAACTGAAAGGTGCATATACTAATGTTTCTCTGGTGCCATTCCCATAAATTAAAAATTTGTAAATGTGGGGGGGTTAAGAGGGAATGGGGGAAGGGGGAGGGGGGGAAGGAGGGAAGGGAGAAAGGGAAGGTGGACATGGGGAAAAAGGATAGGGGGAGGGGAAAAGGACACGGGGAGGGGAAAAGGACACGGGGAGGGGCAAAGGGAGGGAGAGGGGAGAGGAGGAAGGGAGGAGGGGAGTAGGGGAAATTAGGGGAGAGGGATATAGAAAATGATCTAGTAAATCGCATCCAATATGAGCATTATACTAGGCTAAGTATAGAGGGAATGTGATTACTATATTACTATAGTGCCAGAGTGGGAATGGCAGAGTAATGAGGTTAATCTGGCTCACTAAGTGTGGGCCAGATTAAGCGTACTTAAGCGCATACAGCTTATGAGTACATTATTAAGGTAAGTAGCAAAACAGTATTAAAGTAAAACAATAAAACAATAAAACAACTGAACCTGAGCAGGCCCTAGGGCGCCTGGGAGCCCTGTAGGAATGACATTTAGGACGTAGAGTTAACACACAATCTGACAATTGTCATCCAGCAGGTCCCGGTCGCAGATAAGTCCTCTGGCTGCGATGTGAGGTCAGTCACTGGGGATGCAACCGAGAACCTGTACGCTGGAGAAAAAAAAAAGGGGGAAGATAAGAAAAGAAAAACATCTTCCTGATTGTCAGCGAAGGGCTTGAGATTTCGGGCTAGGGTGGTAGTTTCCAGATGATCGTGCTGGGGTTCCTTTCCGGATAGACGATGGATCAGAATTAATTCTTCTTTGGGGTTGTGGTGTATGGCTGGGAGGCAGATCTAGCTGGCGTGCGTGGAAGCGATGTTTCCGACTGGTGTGTCTGGGGCGACAGGTGAAGAAACTCCAGCAGACGTTGCAGAGAGTCCGGGTGGTGCAGGTATGTTGCTGTCCTTGGAAAGAAAACTACAGGGCAAATGGGAACCGCCATGTGTACTTAAGCTGATGTTGTTGCAATATCTGCAGCTGCGGTTTCATAGCACGACGTTTAGCAATGGTGAGGGGTGCTAAATCGGAGAACAATTGGTAATCATGGCTCTGGAACTGAAGGGAGTTCTTGTTACGTGCTGCTGTTAGTAGTTGTTCCTTCATGCGGAAAAAATGCAGCTTGACAATGATATCCCGTGGCGGCCCATCAGTCTGGCGATGGGTGAGCGCCCTGTGGATTCTGTCGAACTCAAGGTGCTCAATAGGTATAGAGGGCGCCAGCTCCTGAAATAACGCTATGGTAAACTATTGTAAATCATCTATCGTCTCCGGTTTACCACGGAGGCGCAAGTTGGACCTGCGAGAACAATTTTTAGCGTCTTCAAGACGTGATAAAAGCATAGAGTTTTCTTCACGGAGGGCAACTTGCTCCTGGGCTTGTTCTTGTAAGGTTAGCTCCATATCATCGACCCTAGTTTCTAGATCTGATGTGCGTTGGCCTATCTCACGAATTTCTCGTGTCAGACTATTAGTGATCTGGTCTGATGTTGTCTTTAGGGCCTTGTGGAGCATTGATTCCATTAGCCTTATAAAAGCAGATCGTGACATACCTGCCTGTGGAATAGAAGGGGAACCTCCTGGATTAGATTGCATGTCAGTCTCTTCCTCGCTGTCAAGCATGTCTGAGCATGCAGGAGAGGACGCCGTTTGTTCAGCTAGGGCTCGAGCCTTCGCCGCCATCTTGGAGGAAGCGCAGGCCAGCGCTTCTTTAATGGGTTTTGGCTTTGTCTTGCCACGATGACCCGTTAACACCATACCGGAGGAGGCACTGGCATGTAGAGAAGTGATCCCTGGAGAACGGGAGCTGAAATGCCGGTTCAGTGGAGCGTAATAGTCCCGAGTATGTGGCCGGGAGTGCGGAGCTTCACAGAGAGGCGTCTGCCATGTAAAGCCGCGTGCATGTGTCCCCAGTTCGCGATTTTTATTTAGTGCTTTTCAGTCTGTTTCTGAATGGCCGTTCGTCTACCAGACATGTTGCGGAATTGGAGGCGATAATGTGTTATTTATTATTGGCCTTGGAGTTATTGCTTTGACCCAAGTCCAGTCCAGGAACAGGAGGAGGAGGATTTCTTGGACCAAAAATTGGTTGCTTTATTAATCGTAACCAATTATGTCATATGCCTTTGCTGCTGGAGCTCTGGAGAATAATCTGGATGATTTTCGAAATTATCTCTGGATGACAGACCCCTGCTTTCACCAACTCTTGGCATTGTTGACCCCCTATATTAAGAAGGAGGACACATGCATGAGGCTTTTATTTTATTTTTTGGTTGAATAATGATTTGGTATATTTTCTATATTTTGGATGCATAGAATGCACTTTTTGGTTAATTTCTATTGACAGATAACATGTCTAATTTTATTTGTTTTCTTTTTTTAATGCACAATAAAAACAGTGTGTAGAATAAAACTTGGCTATGTGTTTTACTTCAAATGACAGTTTGGGAATAGGCAGTTACATTTTAAAAAATACAATGTAAAATTGACAAGGAACACCAACATTGTTGTACCTTTGATCTTAAAAACTACGGGATAATGGTGTTGTGGTAACTTGCCCAAAGGAAAAAAAGCATATTAATATTATTCTTGATATCACTAGAAAATAAAATCCTTTTAAAATATGTTTGCCATAACTCCATCAGTATCACCAGCAAAGCAGCTTCATTATTATCCCATTAAATAAAGAAGAAGAGAATGTGTGCTGCATTTTGAGATTTAATAATTTGCCACGTCACGAATGTTAATTCTCCATTACGAATGCTAGTTTACAAGACCGATCGCTTCCAGATCGTTCTTGCTTCCGAGCATGCATGTTTGTACTTTGGACTTTTGTCCAACGGACTTGTGTAGACATGCTCAGAAAATCCGACAACAGACATTTGTCCGCGGAAAATTTTAAAGCCTGCCATCTAACATTTGTCCGCAGAAAATCCGACAACAATTGTCCGATGGAGCATACAAATGGTCAGATTTTCTGTCAACAGCCTGTCATCACACATTTCCTGTCGAAAAATCCAATCGGGTGTACACGGCTTAAGGGTCCTTCTCTGCAGCATAATGGTAAGGAACATACTTTTGTCCTAAACCTGTGGCTGCTTTCCAAAGAAAATGATCTGTAAGACTTTTAACACCTTTTGTTATGATGCACCTGGAATGTATTCAGCCAATTCAAACTGGAAGTTCATTTGGACTCCACATTCACGTAAGTAGCAAGGTGTCATTTATCAGTCAAGATACAAAAAACACAGTCACTTCCAGCGCTAATAGGTCTTCCAAGGTGTGTGGAATAATAGATGTCAGATAAAATGGTGGTGTGAAAGATTATATATATATATATATATATATATATATATATATATATATATATATATATATATATATATAAATAGTTGCACTAATGAAAAAACAACAGAATCCATATCAAAAACCTATAACCAGAACCAAAACCAAAAACTCCATCATAAATACACAAATAAATAAATAAATAATGATAATTCATTCAAATCCATGATATATTGCACATTCATTTATATTTAGTCAGATGAATACAGGTGTAGGAACACGTAAGCAAAAAAGGATGCAGGATTGATAAATGGGTCAATCCATGTCTCACCTCTACATGCCTGAAGTGTCGCGGGGGGGAGGGGGGGATTGGGCACTCAGAGGTGTCCAAAAACCACACACTAGGATCACCCACGGGAAGCTTCAGAATTGCCAGGAATGTGGGAAAAAACCCCAACAGACGCCAGCAGGATCATCCCCGCTGTAGTAAAAGAATTCTATAAAAGCTTGTTGCTATAGTACTTGGTAATCAATAGCAGCTAGTCGTTACAATGGTAAATTCAAGTAAAAATTTGAATAATAATAATAATAATATATAAATATTAACATGAAAATAAAGAAAAAAAATAAAGATAAACATGTGCACGGATACTTGGATGAAAAAGAAGAAAAGAAACCAAAAAAACAGGACATGTTGGTATAATGAGCTCATTGAAGGCCACCCACATGAAGGCAAAAACAGAATAAAAACAGAAGGGGGAAGAGGTCTGGGAGGTTACATAAGAGTCTAAACATCCAGCCCCACATTCAGGCCCCTAGGTGATAAGGCTATCCAAAAGGTTTCTCTTCTACAAAGTCTCCGAAAGTGCCTGCCAGTATCGGCATCCTCACCCATAACTTTCAAGCCAAGTAGCCTAAGACCAGATGGATTATAATCATGTTGATGCAAAAAATGTAATGGTAGTGAATGGTTGTCGACACTTTCAAGTATATTCCTTTTATGCTCCCCAAACCGTAAAGCCCGGATGGTGTGGCCCACGTAAAGAAGGCCACAGGGGCATATCAGACAATATACTACAAATTGTGAACCACAATTGATGAATTTCCGAATGGCATGGATTTGGCCATCACTACCTTTACCCTGCTTCTTCCTATGCCACATCTATTGGCATGCTCCACAGTTGGGGACACCACACTTAAAACTACCCTTTTGATCAAATAAACTGCTCCAACATTGGTTGGCCACAGTTTTGGGTTTATGAACCCTGCTTGGAGCAATATGTTCCCTTAAGTTCTTGGGTGTACGGAAAATTACATTCAGCCATTCTGGAATAACATTGGTCAAACAAGGATCTAGGTGGAGAATACCCCAATATTTTTCTATGCTCTGCTTAATAGGGAAGGCCTTGTTTGTGTACTAAGTGTTAAAAGTCACATCAGAATGGCTGCAAGTACCAGTATTTTCCTTGACTGAGACATTCCCATCATATTTGGTACGCCCCACTTCATGCTGGGAATTCACCTTCCCAGCGGGCTTAGGGTATTTTAGCCTATATTTGGTGTGTGCATCCTCAATGGTGGCTGGATCATAGCCCTTTTCCAAAAAAATTTTACTCAGTACACTGCTCTGTTCATCATAATCTTTTAGATGTGAGCAGGTCCTTTGGAGCCGACAAAACTGACCAAGAGGTATGTTTTTGATCCATTGGGGGTGGTGATTGCTGTGGGCATGAAGGTATGAATTACCCGCTGATGGTTTGAAATGGGTACGAGAAAAAATACATGATTCATCATCTGCCATCAGTTCAAGGTCTAAGAATACCAACTTCTGTCTATTCAGCACATGGGTAAATTCAATCCCAAAGGGATCGCTCTGAAAATGGGCCAAAAATGCCTACAACTAGCTATCATCACCATCCCAGATGGCCTTTTGTCAGTTGCTTTTTGTGAGTACCGACTTTTATATAAAACATTTTTATTATCTTTGGTAATGCACTAGGTGTGCATACCTTCCATTTCTGTTTTTCTTGTCATTTATCAGTCAGTAGCATTGATATCCAATACATAACATCACTATTCAATCACAATACAGTGGAAGTCAACTCACTTCTACTCACTCCCTTATTGGTTCCAACAGCTTTGTGGGTTTTTTTCCAGCCTTGAAATATTCAACCATTTTGATTGGCCTGTTTGGAATGATGTAACTGTTGCGCATGCTAACAGGTATTTCAAAAAATCCAGCACCGAGGAGTGCCAATAATGTACACTGAGCTGTGCATAGCCAGCTCAGTAAACATTCTAAAGAAGACTGGGAACAGGCAGGTAAGTTTGTTTCATTGCAGAAGAGATAAAGCATGTCTCTCGTGCAATAAATATTCTGCCTGCTTGCATTTAATTTGGACTAAGCTGGTCCAAATGAAATATTTGCTTCACTAACAGTTGCAGTGGGGGTATGTGCTGTATAAAATGTATGTAGCCTCATCTCCATACAGAATACATCTCTGTGTTCCAGCAGCAGAACGAAACCTTCCTTCCCATCACGCTCCTGGAAGTCAGGATGAGTATTGCTCAGTCATTTAGAGGAAGCTTTGTATTCTATGAATTAATTCAAAGCCTCCACTGATTGCCTGGAATGGGGATGGTGATGTCACACACTCAGCCTCAGTCAGTCAGAGGAAGCTTTGTATTCATTTATAGAATAAAATGCTTCCTCTGAATGGCTGAGCAGCTCTTAGCCTCATGTTATTTTGTTCCAGGAGCAGGACAGAAAGTTCTCATCTCGCTGCCTGGAACAAAGCAATGTATGTGGTATGTAGCTACATATAGGTTTATACAGTACACGGCAGTTCTATCTAGTAGTGAAAGTAATGCCGCGTACACACGATCAGAATTTCCATCCGACAAAAACTGGGTTTTTCCGAGAGAATTCCGCTCAAGCTTGCCTTGATCCACACGGTCACACAAAAGTTCTCTGAACTTTCGACCGTCAAGAACGCGGTGACGCACAACATTACGACGAGCCAAAGTTCAATGCTTCCGAGCATGCGTCAAATTGTTTCCGAGCATGCATGATTTTTTTGCGCGTCCGAATTGCATACAGACGAACGCATTTACGGATGGGAACTTTTTCCAACCTAAAAATTGAGAACCTGCTTTCAGTCTTTTGCTGGAGGGAATTCCACCAGCAAAAGTCCGATGGAGCATACACATGTTTGCATTTTCCGACCAAAAGCTCTCATCAGTCTTTTGCTAGCCGAATTTCCGATCATGTGTACGCGGCATAATAGTTCATTTTTGACCAGCTTGATCCAAACAAACTTTCTAAAGTTAAATGAAACCTGGAAATCAGTTTTAATACCAACTTTTTCTTTTTTTACCTAATAATATTAATACATAGGTACAACATTATTCACAGGTAAAAATGTAACTATAAATATGTTTTACCAGAATTTCCCTTTGTTGTCTTGATGCAATTTATTAAGGTGTGTAAAATTGTAGTCTCAAACCCATAACACTTATTTTGCAGAACTTTGATTACAAATGTTCCTTTCTTTATTGCCCATTGTAAAATACACTTCATAGGGTTTACAAAAAGATATGCGTATCTTTGGCTAGTGGAAAACAAAACAATTGTTGCAAAAAATGTTGCTTCTCTGACAATTGGCAACTTTTTAAGTAAATATTTTCAATATTTTGCTTATTTTTTTCCTTTGATTCTCTTATCAATAAGGCTAGGTTCACACTTGTGTGGGTGGTTGCGGGACAGTGCGTAGCTCACACTTGTTCCTGCACCCTCAACCAGAATTGATTCCTAGTAGGGATGAGCTTCGAGTTCGAGTCGAACTCATGTTCGACTCGAACATTGGCTGTTCGCAAGTTGGCCGAACAGCGAACAATTTGGGGTGTTCGCGGCAAATTCGAATGCCGCGGAACACCCTTTAAAAGTCTATGGGAGAAATCAAAAGTGCTAATTTTAAAGGCTTATATGCAAGTTATTGTCATAAAAAGTGTTTGGGAACCCGGGTCCTGCCCCAGGGGACATGGATCAATGCAAAAAAAAGTTTTAAAAAAGGCCGTTTTTTCAGGAGCAGCGATTTTAATAATGCTTAAAGTCAAACAATAAAAGTGTAATATTCCTTTAAATTTCGTAGCAAGGGGGTGTCTATAGTATGCCTGTAAAGGGGCGCATGTTTCCCGTGTTTAGAACAGTCTGACAGCAAAATGACATTTCGAAGGAAAAAACCCATTTAAACCTACTCGCGGCTATTGCATTGCTGACAATACACATAGAAGTTCATTGATAAAAACGGCATGGGAATTCCCCACAGGGGAACCCCGAACCAAAATTAAAAAAAAAAAATGACGTGGGAGTTCCCCTAAATTCCATACCAGGCCCTTCACGTCTGGTATGGATATTAAGGGGAACCCCGGCCAAAATTTTAAAAAAAATGACGTGGGGTTCCCCCTAAATTCCATACCAGACCCTTCAGATCTGGTATGTATTTTAAGGGGTACCCGGCTACAAAAAAAAAAAAAAAAAAAACGGCGCGGGGTCCCCCCAAAAGTCCATACCAGACCCTTATCCGAGCACGCAACCTGGCAGGCCGCAGGAAAAGAGGGGGGGACGAGAGTGTGGCCCCCCCCTCCTGAACCGTACCAGGCCACATGCCCTCAACAGCCCCCCAAAACACCTTGTCCCCATGTTGATGATGACAAGGGCCTCATCCCTACAAACCTGGCCGGTGGTTGTGGGGGTCTGCGGGCGGGGGGCTTATCGGAATCTGGAAGCCCCCTTTAACAAGGGGACCCCCAGATCCCGGCCCCCCCCTGTGTGAAATGGTAAGGGGGTACTTACCCCTACCATTTCACTAAAAAACTGTCAAAAATGTTAAAAATGACAAGAGACAGTTTTTGACAATTCCTTTATTTAAATGCTTCTACTTTCTTCTATCTTCCTTCATCTTCTTCTTCTTCTGGTTCTTCTGGTTCTTCCTCCGGCGTTCTCGTCCAGCATCTCCTCCGCGGCGTCTTCTATCTTCTTCTCCTCGGGCCGCTCCGCACCCATGGCATGGGGGGAGGCTCCCGCTCTTCTCTTCTTCCTTCTTCTCTTCTTCTTTTCTTCTCTTCTTCATTTTCTTCTCCGGGCTGCTCCGCATCCATGCTGGCATGGAGGGAGGCTCACGCTGTGTGACGGTGTCTCCTCGTCTGACGGTTCTTAAATAACGGGGGGCAGGGCCACCCGGTGACCCCGCCCACCTCTGACGCACGGGACATGACGGGACTTCCCTGTGGCATTCCTGTGACGTCACAGGGAAGTCCCATCAAGTCACAGTGCATCAAAGGAGGGCGGGGTCACCGGGTGGCCCCGCCCCCCGTTATTTAAGAACCGTCAGACGAGGAGATGCCGTCACACAGCATGGATGCGGAGCAGCCCGGAGAAGAAAATGAAGAAGAGAAGAAGGAAGAAGAGAAGAAAACGAAGAGAAGAGCGGGAGCCTCCCCCCATGCCATGGGTGCGGAGCGGCCCGAGGAGAAGAAGATAGAAGACGCCGCGGAGGACGAGAATGCCGGAGGAAGAACCAGAAGAGCCAGAAGAACCAGAAGAAGAAGATGAAGGAAGATAGAAGAAAGAAGAAGCATTTAAATAAAGGAATTGTCAAAAACTGTCTCTTGTCATTTTTAACATTTTTGACAGTTTTTTAGTGAATTGGTAAGGGTAAGTACCCCCTTACCATTTCACACGGGGGGGGCCGGGATCTGGGGGTCCCCTTGTTAAAGGGGGCTTCCAGATTCTGATAATCCCCCCGTTCGCAGACCCCCACAACCACCGGCCAGGGTTGTGGGGATGAGGTTCTTGTACTCATCAACATGGGGACAAGGTGTTTTGGCTGGCTACCCCAAAGCACCCTCCCAATGTTGAGGGCATGTGGCCTGGTACGGTTCAGGAGGGGGGCCACACTCTCGTCCCCCCCTCTTTTCCTGCGGCCTGCCAGGTTGCGTGCTTGGATAAGGGTCTGGTCTGGATTTTTGGGGGGACCCCACGCCGTTTTTTTTTTTTTTTTTGGCGCGGGGGTTCCCCTTAAAATCCATACCAGACCTGAAGGGTCTGGTATGGAATTTAGGGGGAACCCCACGTCATTTTTTTTTTTAATTTTGGCCGGGGTTCCTCTTAATATTCATACCAGACCTGAAGGGCCTGGTATGGAATTTAGGGGGACTCCCACGTCATTTTTTTTTTTTTAATTTTGGTTCAGGGTTCCCCTGTGGGGAATTCCCATGCCGTTTTTATCAATGAACTTCTATGTGTATTGTCGGCAATGCAATAGCCGCGAGTAGTTTTAAATGGGTTTTTTCCTTCGAAATGTCATTTTGCTGTCAGACTGTTCTAAACACGAGAAACATGCGCCCCTTTACAGGCATACTATAGACACCCCCCAGCTACGAAATTTAAAGGGATATTACACTTTTATTGTTTGACTTTAAGCATTATTAAAATCACTGCTCCTGAAAAAAAATCACTGCTCCTGAAAAAACGGTCGTTTTTAAAACTTTTTTTTGCATTGATCCATCTCCCCTGGGGCAGGACCCAGGTCCCCAAACACTTTTTATGACAATAACTTGCATATAAGCCATTAAAATTAGCACTTTTGATTATTCTTGTTCGTGTCCCATAGACTTTAACAGTGTTCGCGCGTTCGAACAAACTTTTTTCCTGTTCGCATGTTCTGGTGCGAACCGAACAGTGGGGTGTTCGGCTCATCCCTAATTCCTAGACCATGGTGCTACCTTCAAGTGATTGGACACTGGCAAAACTTTTACCGGGGCCCTCCCCTTCCAGTGTGTTCATATAACCCTGTCCACTCTGTAAGACTCCATCTTTTTGCTAGTGTTCATAGGTGATGGACACCTTTTCTTATTGGAGAAGATTTTTTCTATTTTACATTGGTTCTCCTTTCTTTCTTGAAGTGTTTTCTTTGTATGTTTCAGGCTAAGGAAATAATTGCTGCCTGCCATGACTTCGGTGGCCACTGGGGTGGTGTTCGGTGAGTCTCTCCATAGTCATCCACTCGGCGCACAGGGGCTGCCCACGTCATGCACGCCATGGTTGACTTTCCTGATTGGGCACCGATGACCGAGTGTATACTCGGTTGTCATGGCGCCTAGATGCCCCTGAGGCGTCCATGGATGCTGGACACCATCACCATCGGTGTCCTTATGGGGGTGGGTGCGCGCCAGGGACCCGGGGGGCACTCCTTTCTTACTCTGGCCCCTTTCTATGCCACACTCAGATTGAATTTACCTAATTGCAGATGCACTTATGTATGGGCAGATATCTTTGAGCCCAACTATATGCTGATACCAACATTGCCTGGACCGGACAGATCCTTAACTGCACTGCAGGTAAATCTTAGTCTCAATCCTTGATCAGAAGGAAGAATATTGCAAAGTTCATTGAACTGGATGCTATCCACACTCCATGGATTGTCATCAGTTTGCTATACATCTAATGCCTTTTGCCTTTCCAAATCCATACTTATGCAGTTGCTCTGCTCCTCTTCCCATGCATTAGGGTAACAGCTCAGTCTGGTTGCTCTCTCCGTACCCTCTACACCACTGGGTTTGACTTGTTTATGTTTCTGCCTCTTTTGGTACAAATCCATCTAGCAATAAAAGGTTAGTATAGTGGTTGAGTGACCACTTGCCATTTAGTTCAGTGGATTTATCCATGTCTCATTCTACTTACCTTTAGTAATTAGCAACACTCTTTCCCTTAGAGACCCTGGTTATTTGGATCCCTGTTGTGGTGCGTCTTTATATGGGGCGGACGCAGGGTGCCCTAGTGGTCTCGTCTGAATGGATAATCGCAGCAAGTTTTTTCCGTGGTTTAAAAATGATATTCCACGCAAACCACATGGTTAGTGTATATGCGCATTGCTGTTTGAATATATTTTTTGTATTGTATAAATTCATGTAAGATGAATGTGTATTCACTATTTTTTGCTTTTTTATTAATTATGGACATTAAACATTTTGTTTAGAACCATTTGCCCCTAAAGAAGAGGATCATGTTGTAAACTTGAATTGCGTTGGGCACCCTCTGTTGTATACAATACCTGACAAAGCTTAGTGGTCATTTGTATGTCATGTGAATTTACATTTATATCTGTATATGCATCCATTGTGATTTTTTTATCATTATTTCTCCTGTGTGTCTTAACTTTTCTAATAAAATACAATATTTTTATAACTATGTCTGATCATTGAGGAGTATACTGCCCCTTAAAGTCCTATTAGGGGAATTCTTTGAATAGCTTATTTGGTTAGGGATGTGGGCAGCGACTCTGATCCTATAAATATTTAGCACAACTTTCAGAAATTACTAAAGCTGGAGAGTGCAGCTCTGCATAGAAACCAATCAGCTCCCTTTTTTTTTGTCAAAGCTTAATTGAACAAGCTGAAGTTCGAAGCTGATTGGCTTCCATACACAGCTGCACCAGATTCGGCACTCTCCTGTTTTAGTAAATCAAGCCCTGTGCATTCAGATTTTAAAAAGAAGGCTGGAGCTTTGAAGTACATCTCAGTGATTGGCTGCAACCTAATTCTTGTAGAACCAGTCAGAAGTAAAATGACAGCACTTTCTGGCAAGGACCTCTTTGATTCTATATTAAAGTGAATGTAAACCCACTGTCAACATTTCTAATTTAATAACATAGGGCATATCTAGAAGGATATACATGCCTCCTGCATGTATCTTTACCTGTCACAATTCACCCATTTAGCTTAGTGAAGCCCCGCAATATTCCCAAAGATGTGGGAGGATCTGCTGTCTGGCTCTCGGTGGGCAGAGTCATGACGTCAGAGGACTCCTCCACCCACCACTACACTCCCCTGGCCAGACAGCGTTGCGAGGACAAGCCTCGCACCAGGGGAGACAAAATGCATGCACGGGAGTGGTACAGCGTGTTCTGTGAAGAAGCAGAGCGTGCTCATGGCCCCATGTCACTCCTGCGCATGTGCACATACTCCGCAGTCTACATAGGACAGTTCTACAAGGCTACAGCCAATCCTGGGAGAGCTGGAGAAGAAAGGAGGGGGGATGGGAATTACACATAATGCCTTTCTAAGGCTCGTTCACGAGATGTAAATCACCTATTACTCACAGCACGGGGGAAGAACTGACTGATATTTCTCTGTCTGTCCATTTTTATCTCACTGAAAAAAGATAAGAGGATTGCTCAGCGCTGGATTAACTCTTCGTGGCATAACTGGGCACAGATGACATGAAATCCTGTACTCTACAAGTTACAAGCCTTATGCTGGCTATACGAAAAATGGGCCGAAATTCGGTCATTTAGAC